>NC_089874.1:7811250-8135833 GCF_040182565.1 Anser cygnoides
ATCGCTGTTGTGTGCTAAGAAAATGGAATCATAACCCTGAGACTAGGTGCTATTTTTGAGGACTTAATTCATCCACTCTACCTTTAGGGTTCTCAGAGTTAGTTATCTAAACCTGAGCTCATCACTTTTGGGCCCCTGTATAATCCAAGGAGAGAGGTGTGTGCCTGTGAGGGCAACTCATACAGGTCTAAAACAGGCCAGATGAACAACTCCATGGCGCCGCCTGTTTCTTTTTGTGAAGTTAGATCAAGATACGGAGCTGAACTTAGGTGAAAAGAGCTCTTTTCCCAGAAACTCTAATCTGTGCCAGAAGCTTGGGCTCAAATTTCTGGTGGTGCATCTGGTCTCTGACAAGAAGACATTTGCTAACCCTTCTTCAGAAGCATCAGATCTTTTCCCGAGTCTGAGAGCATCAGAAAGGAGGTTAGGACTAAAACCTCGGAAAAGTTGGAAAAACCTGTTTACTCCTGGAAGTAGGAAAGGACCCTGCATTTCTTAATGACATTTCTGGTAATGTTTTCGTGTTGTCCCGAACCTGAGTCGATTCAGACATCCATTTACCAATTATCAGCGTAGAGTAGCACTAAATTGAGTGTAACAGTCACAATCAGATGAACTGCTGTTTCTTCTTTACACATAGCCTTTCTGCATTATTCAGTTGTGCTTTGTGAGGCTGTATCTTAACTGCCCGCTGTAATTCGTGTGAGTCTGCATGTTCCAGGTTTTCAAAGGCCCTGGGCTGATGCACAGTGTCAGAGTTGGGGAGGTTCATTTCACGTTGCTGCTATTTATGACAGTACAGCTTATGTTCAAAGATCTTCTGACAACTTTGAAATCATCTGACTCTGGCTGCTTCTTTGTGTTTCGTGATTCTGCCTTCAAAGTTATTTTGCTTATCTTCACTGAGCTATCAACATCTCCTCCTTCTGGAAACCATGCTGCATTGGCTTGCTGTATTGTGTTTAATCGAGTGATGGGGGCATAAGCTGAGACATTATAATTTTGTGGTTCAATAACAGAGAGCTCGTTATAGGAGTCTGTTAAATTTGCCCTAAAGGCAGCTGTAGTATATCGGTGACTGTAATTCCTGTTCCTGGGTCTGCATCTGTTGCCACTGAAGACAAAGACCAAAGTTTATGGATTCATTTTGTATAATTTGGGATTGGTTTAACCTTTTCCAAACAAAGAACCAGAGTTTCTAAGAAAGAGCAGACAGAAGAGGAGGAGGAGAGCAATGTGTTAGAGTTTAAACACGTGCAAGGAAAAACAGATGGGGACAAAAAGCCCAAGCAAGCCCCTGGGGGTAGGAGGGCAGCCAGCTCTTCTGTGGAGCCTGTTTTATAGCGGCTGTGTTTGGTGAGTGAATTCTATGTGGAAGGTGCTATAGGATCAATGGGGCACTGTTACCTTTTGTGTTTATTTTAATCACAATGGAAATTATTAGACCTGAGACAGCCATGCCATGACTTCACTGCGTGTGTCCTTTCCAACGGCTGGCCTGCGCTTTTTGACATCTCTGATTTCCTGTGGCGTTGACAAAGAATGTGGCCCATATTTACAGGGATGTGAATAACAACACCCAGCTCAATGCTCTTTCTGGTGTTCTTCCATGACATGGTGCTGAAGGTCTTGGTGAAAAAAAGTGTGCCAGTTCTCGTGAGGTAGTCCCTGTGCAGAGCTTTAGCTCTTGGTGTAGCATGAGAAGAAGTAAAGGACTTGGAGGTCCCAAGTCTTCCCATCACATAAACTTAGAACAAATAAATGACTAGTGACAGATTCATCGGCCAACAGTTCAAAAATCACTTCTAGCTAGTATGAAGCACTACCTGTTGTCACCTTAGCACTTTCTTTTCAGGACATTTGGGCACCTACAGCTCAGCTGTGTTTTTTCATTGTTGCTATAAAACTGAACACAGTCCTTTCCTGCTCTCAGCTGCCATATGATGTTGGTTATTATACAGTTGTTGTCTATCCAGCTATTTGTCTTGCACTGAAAATTACTGCCAGGTGTCCTGTTGTTTCAGCCATGTTTGCTTCTTGTAAGGTCATTGCCTGTCTGGTCTGCTTATGTTCTGTAGCAAACAGCAGCAATTGCCCTTGACATGACAGTGCTGTAAGTCTACTCTCTGAATTCTGAGGCACATCCCAAGTTCCTCATCACAATGATGTGGTTCAAATCGGGAGGGTAATTTAACCCTCTAAGAATGACTCTGAAGAAGCAAAGGGTTTATGATGTTACCTATTTGTACCATTAGAGCTGCTGTTCAAACCACACCATGGTTAAAAATGTGTAATTGTAACAGAGATTTTCATGTAACATATTCCACGTCACAAGATTAACATCCTCTGCTTCCATGTGGGCTTCCTTTTTGCAAGTCAAGATTTGTGCAAGGTGGCTAAATATTTTTATGGCCCTTTCACAGATGGAGGAGCAAAGGCAGAGGACAGGTAAATGACTAGCTGTAGAGTGTACAAGGGATCGGTGGCTGTGGTGAAAGCAGAGCTGAATTTTCAGAGGTTCCTCTCCGAGCTCAGACTGGCGAATTCCCCCTGCTTCCACCCCAGGTCATTAGTATTCTCCTGCTGTGGTCTGCCGTCGTACGGGCACGCTACTCTGAGGATAGGCTTCTAATTAAATTGTTTACAGATGGGTGATTTGCTGGACTACCCACATGGTGTCTTACTAAAACTGCCTGTCCCGAGGGTGGAGGGTGTAAGAGGAGAGATTTCAGCTGCCTGGATCGGCTGTGGTGGGCACGTCATGGGGCTTTTAGGTTCATCACAGGGAAATTTACCCTGCCTCTCAGCCCGTACACTCAACTTCAGATTGGCAGAAGCAACGCAAACAGCTCCGATGTTGGTTCTTGCAATCTGTGTTGATGCTGTTCAGAACAACTCCTTTTTCTTCGTCTGGACCGTCTGTCATATGAATTTTCTACGCACTGTAAAGGCATGCTGCTGCTATGGGATGTTGGCAATTGTAGCAGACCAATGTTTCACGGGTGAACTTTCTTGAATAATGTTCATTTATTTCGTTATTTGTTAGCAGCTTTAGAGCAAAGGTTGTGAGAAATCAGCAAGGACCAGTCATATCTTTCCTTCTTGGCTGGGAAGGATCTTGACAATAGATACGTGTACCAATTGGCTGAAATTCTATATTATGCAACTCCTTTCAGAGATTGCTAGGTTTATCTTAGTATTATGATTTGTCCTGTTGACTACCACAGTACTTCTGATAGCCCTAAGCAAGGACCTGAGTTGCCGTGCAGGTGCATGACGTGGGAGAAGATATGGTGATTAATCCCATGTGATCCCTAGGGAAAATATTTTTATTACTCTGCAGTTTTCACTAGTGGAGTTGCTAAAAGTTCCAGTGCTCTTAAAAAAGTTGATTTAATTTTGCAGATTTAATATTTGTTGTTGTTGTGCTTAACATGAATAACAAATTGAAAACATTTGGCTTTCTCCAATTTGATGAAAAAGTTTGTATGAAAGCTTTCCCAATTGCCATCCACCACCACTGTTTTAGACAGCATCCATTAACCTGTCTGCTCCTGCTTTCTGGTCAGTTTTAAACCCTCCTTGCAATGTTAAGATCCTGCTGTTACACTGGTTAATTAACAGAAATCCAAACTTCTGGCCAGCTCATTGCATGATGTTTTAACTGATGCAAACCTTTTACTCTTCAGCTAACATTTGTACAAGCAGAAGGAAATTGGAGCAGCATGGTTAGCCTACAAGGAGCAGATTTTTAGCTATTGGGTAGCAAATTCCATCCTTACGTTGATTTTTGTGTAGGTAAAGTACTTCTGGTATACTGCCAACCTATTTTTTTTTCCAGGTTATTTCTATTAAATGCACCATACAGCTTAATTCTGCTACAGCTCTCCCTGAGCAGGATTATGAATTCCTGTATGCTGGAATAGTATCTTTTGAAAACCTACCTCGGATATATTTTAAGGGCCTTACAGAATAGTGAAGCAGTCAGGTATTAATTAGTAGGGTTGCTTTTTAAAGGATTTTGAAGATTATAAAAACAACAGCTAACTGAAAACTAATATTCGCCCCAGTGCTCTTTCCTGAAATTTAACTGGGACATCTGATGGAAGTGTGGAAGCAGCCCAAGAGCCTTAATTTACCTTCTCCATTTCAGATGTGAGTGGGAATCAGCAGAGGAGAGCTTTCAGGTAATGATGATGGTTGGGAACCTGATGGACAGATTCTGACATTTTGATGTGCCCTTTCTACAGTCCAGACATGTCTCTGATCAGTCTTTGCAGGATCCCAGGCTCTGGGGAACGATTCCACCTTGCAGTGAACAGTCCTTGCTGTCCCACTGGAGATCAAATACAGAATATGATGTTCGCAGGGAGTTAAGGTGAGCCTGGGAAGGCGGCACGTTCCTCATCTATTTCTGCCAACTGCAGGAGGGCACAGTTTAGGACAGGTGGTGGGGTTGGAGGATTTGATCTCCATGGGTATCTCACAGTTTATTTGGAAGAGAGGAGTCTCGGTTCTTCCCTGTAATGCCTATGTAGGATCCTGTACCTGGATCAGCGTCTGGTCAGGACAATCAGGAAGAGCTAGAACACAATCCAGTGTGTGATGTATAACTACAATTTGTATTCCATTTAGGTCTCGAATGCAGTAATATTGTGTGTTTGCATCAAAATGATACAAATCCGCACATTTTCCCAGACACAAAAATGTCAGCACAGTTATTAGCTCCTATGATTAACATTTATGTTTTTGGTTAAAAAAAATAGAAGAAAACCCTTAATTAAAATAGGTATAGGTGGCTGGGTTGTGTCTTGTGCTTTTTGCAGAACACCACATATAGAAAAATTCAGATTTATGAAGCCAAGAAGGGTGAGCAGCACCAAACAATCAGAAAGAAATAGTCCAATACACCTACCCACAATGTTTAACAACCTTTTTGTTGCCGTGTGCATATATTCATCCCATGCTGCTCGTCAACCCACAAGACCACAGTCATCCAACGTCTCATTACCACCCAGGTGCCCAGGCAGGGGGTCTTCTGTCCCAGGAAAGGTGTGGTGCTCTGCATTACGACCTGAACTGTGCTGACTTCCCCTTATGAATTCTTCCGTCTTTCACTAAAGCAGTTAACGTTGGGAAATTTGCTGAGTGCCAGTAAGAGTTTTCCATTCATTTTGCTGGTCTGCTCAAGGGAAGAGTGGCAAGAAGGGGGAAACACCCTTAAAAATGTGTTTGTATGTCCTGTTTTCTAATTTCTTGCTTCTTAGAAGTTTGACTTTTTCATAGTCCGGTATTTGGGGAAGGCGTGATACTGGGTGGTAATTTAAAGTTGGAGCTCCTTATGATGGAATAATGCAGCTTCAGTTTTTGATCTAACTGATGACAGGCAGGAAAGCATTTGTGCACAACAACCCAGCAGGGTTAAGATTAAACATCGTCCTACCCAGTCCTTGGGCTGTCCCTTCTGCCCAGCTCACGTTGCTGTGCTTGGCAGCCTCTGGTTTGGATTTCATGCAGTCAGAGGAGACTGCATTTGGTAACCAAAGCCAACACAAATTGCCAAATGGACCAGAGAGTAAAGTGTAGGTATTGATGACATGTTTTACAACAGCCATGTTGTCACCTACCCCTTTTCTCCCCTAATCAGAAGTACCCCGTGATGGTCAGTACGGGTTTAATTTCATCACAGAAATTCACCATGTGGCAGTGTTTGGACACCAGTGCAATGCCAGTGGTCCACCTGCTCCTGGTAGATGGGTGTTAGCATCCCCAGGGCTGTGTGAATTAAAATAAACTAGCAGCCAGCACTTGTTTGTTAGTTATGGAAAGGCAATTAATTTACTAATTGGAAAGGGGACGCATAAATATGACTGGCATGAGTAGGAAATACCTGAGGAAGCTGACAATTCATCTCTACAATGTTGTTCCTCAGAATTTCTAATTAGAGATAGCAATTGGATCCTTTTAATTTTCTTCCACATGCACTCCAAGCAGCACGAAACTAATTAACTTTCTTATTGCATCTATACATTACTTTATGTACAGAACATAGTGATAGAAGACAGTTCTATTTGAGTTCTTGCCTTTTGGCCTTTAATAGAAAATCAAATATTTGCTGTTTATTAGACTATTAGGGAGTATGTAGGAACACTAATTTTTATCTTTTTTTTTTTTTAATTTAATTTATTTTTTATATATTTTTTCTACCAGAAAGGAAATCCTAGACTTTTATAGTTCTAGAAATGTTTTTGTACAGCACTTGTGATTTCTTACCAATTATATTAACCCTGATAAGAACACACATTAATTAAGTTTAGATGAAGGAAACTTCTTCACAGTTAATCTTTGAAACCCAACTGCTGTTCTGTACATAAAGCTCTCCTTGGCTAGGAGTAGGTATTTAACTAGGATTTTGTTTTGGGGGAAGGAAACATGCAAGCTTAAGTCTGAGCACTGTGCACATGCGTACAAAGGGTGCGCTTTAAGAAAATTTAACCGCTTTGATACAGCTTGGGATGATTAATATATTTAACTTTTCTCTGCCTGGCTGTCTTCTCTTTAGATGGGACTTATTTCTCAGGGAAATTTTGAGTAGGTGGAACCAACCCTCACTGGGATGCAGAATGATGTTAATTAGTGTGACTGCAGTGAGCACAGGCATTGCCCTCATTAAGTTCCCAAGAATTTATTTTGTTGGAGTATTTTCCCCTTTCTCCTGGCCAGTAAGTAGTCGTGTATCACAGTTATCTCTGTTTCAGCATGCTGGTTACTGGGGGAATGCTGAATCTCCGCTGTTGCTTCCTAACAGTTTAACTCATCCTCTGGCTAGTGCTGCTAGATGGATTTGAAGAGGTCCTTTGTCACCTCCCTAAAGCTGCTGAATTTCAGGGATAATTGAACAATTTCTGCTTGGCTATGTCCTCCTGGTGAACTTGGAGAGAAAACGTAGGCTGCATTATGTGGATTGACTTAGCAGTATTGAGAGCCGTGATTTTTTTTTTCCCCTAAGATACCAAGAGAGTTACAAGAGGTAGCAAAAGCTCTTTGAAGCTGGAATGGATTGAACATCGAGGAAACAACCTTGGAAGTGACATCTCAGGAAGCTGAACCTGATGGCTTACTTGTTTGTATTTATTGCTGTCCTCTAACCTGTGGGGTGATGAGAAGGAAACTTTCATACTGTACGTACACTATACTGCAATACTTTCTGCAAAGCACGACTTGTGCACGCACAGCATCGCTCTGTGGTGCACGTTTTGTGCTACTGAACACTGCTTGATTAGCCAGAGGGAGCTCTTTGTCTAACATATATGCTTTTTCAGCCCGGCTTTTTCTTATCGTTAAACAGTAATTTTAATATCACCAGCCTGTCACAACTATTCTTTTCCAAACTGTTTTAAAATGACATTTAAAGATTTGGAACAGGTTTTCTGTATACAAAACTGATTTTTGCTGAGTCTGCTGGTCTGATCTCTGGGAAAAGTTTGGTCACGCTGGTAGGAGGATCTTTGTGCTTCCCTTGTGACAAATTCATTGGGAAAACTACTGTTTGCTGGCTTCATGTATGGGCATGCTTTTCAGACCCAAAGGGCAGCTTTCTTAGGTGGGGGCTCCAGGTCTGTCACCGGTCTTGCTTACAGGGGAGGTATCCAGATAGGAAGGTGCTATCAGGAATCAGGGCATGGTAAAGCTGTGCTCTGTTTACAGGACCCCAACCTCTCTTGTAAACCTTGGCTTATGCTCGAAAGGAAGAAATATTAATGAGTCAGCTTTAGGTGCTGAAGAAAACCCTGAAAACAAGACCTGTAAAGGCAAATAACTCACTACCTCTTTGAAAAAAATATATATATCTTTTTAGCATCTGATGTTGGTAGAGCTGTATGTAAGTGGTGTTTTCTGGGGAGAAGCATGCTTGCTCATGGGATGCTTTGCTCCATAACGGCCTGATCCAAAGCTTTTGCTGTCCTTGGGATGATACCCAAAGACTTCAGCAGTCTGAACCCAAGTATTTCCTGCTAGACAGTTACAGCTTCATACAAGAAGGTTTGCAGTACTTGCAGGTTTCAGATCTTTGCATAGGTGTCAAGAGTGCAGCCTGTGACTCTTTTCCTTTCTGGTCAAGCCTTTTGCTGTTTTGTGTCTGAATATATCAGCACCTCCATGGTATTTGATATGATATTATGATAGATATCAACACGACAGAGACAAAACAGCCAGCCTAACTGCCCCAACCCTCAAAATCCACTTTGGTCAACTAGAGCAAGAGTGAAATGTCTCAGGCGTGTGTGATAGCTTTGTATCTGCATCTCTTACAGCAAGCTGGTAACTTGAACCACAAATATGAAGATACAGCTATGTGACTCCACCATTGCCAAGAGTCTTCTTTCTAGGTGAACAATGTGTTCTGGGCAGGACAAAATATTATTTCCATGTTTGTATTTCAAAAAAAAATATATTCAGGGTGAAAAGTATGTTTAGTTTAAACGCTCAAAAAAGCTATTCAATTTAAAAATAACGAAGTAAAATACTTTGGAGCCCTTGAAAACTGCCTAATTTTCCTCCACAAAATGGTTCAAATAAACTCATGAAAACTGTTAGATCCCCAAACTGAGCTTTCTTTTGCCCACCTCCAGGCCTCTGCTCCCGCACAGCATTGCAGGGGACAGCTTCAGACTGGCAGAGCTCCAGCTTGAAGGGGAGATGCTGCACCTCAGCTGTGCAAATCAAAACCATAGCCTGAAATATTTCTTCTAAACAACCTGGAAAGGCTTTGCCCTTTCCTGTCCCTCAGGTGACTTTCACAGGGCCTGCTTTCTAGATGCTCCTTAGGAACATCAATCAGTTTGGTCTGTAAGGGAGCACAGACAAAAACAACATTTCCTTCCTTATCTGCAGTCAAAGATGCTCCAACTGGCAGCTGCTGCTGAAATCACTTCTAATCTTGTCTTGCAGAAATGCTCTGCCAGGTAACATGCACTGGCTTTCATTTCTCCCCGTTACGGACACAGCTGCCAGGAGCTGGTTCCAGTGGGCAAGCTGGCAGCAGCCCTAGGAAGCTCTGCTATAGGAGAAGCTGTGACAATGTTCATTGCAGCTGCACCCGTGGATTGTATGTATAGGCACAGATTTACAGGGGACAGGTTAAGAAGGATACAGCCCAATGGGATCAGCACCAGATGCTGATGCACACTCACCCAAGCCCATGATAAGGACAGAGTTATGAAGCTGCACAGCCCACCTGCCTGTATTGTGGTGCACCTGTGGAAAGGTCAGGGGGGTTCCCAGCACCGCTACCATTATTTTCTGGCCTTGGAAAGTGACTGCTCCACAGCCCAAGATTTAATCTTTCTAAAATTCTCAGGCTTGGGACCTCTGCTATTTAAAAATCCCTGGCTGAAAAGTTCCTGACGGGTAAATCTTTTCAGGCCAGTCTGTGAGTCTGCTAATTCTTTTGTCCATTGTGTAAATAATAACGAATTTTGGGGGAAACTTTTACAATGTGGTTGTTGAGAGATACAAGCCAAGTGTCTGGGGTGGAAGTCTCCGAGCTGCCCCAGAGGCTGACTCTGCTGGTTTAGTGTAAAACAATTAAAATTACATGGGGGTTTATTTGGTATCTGGCTTAGATACCGAAGCTTATGTGGCTACAATGTAAGCATCTGAAAGTGAAGCAGATATTTGAGCTCACATAGCTGATGTAGGCAAAACAATCAGTGGAGGTTTTTTGCAGCAAATTAAATAATTCTTTGGACTGTTGATGGACTCTGTTGATGGTTTTTTTATCATCTAAACTGGGCACTTGGACACCTGGCTTCCACCTATAGATCTATAGGTAGTCACTTATATATATATGTTCCTTTAATTGGGACCTGAATCCTACCATAAATGAATAGAAAGAGAACCAGGGGACTGATAGAAACAGCCTTTCTCAGCCTAAATAAGAAAAGATTGAAGAGAAGTAGTGCTAGTCTTCAAAAACACAGAGGAGTGCTACCAAGAATAACAGTTTTCAGCTCTCTGGGGAATATGACGAGAAAAGATGGATTTTAGTTGCAACAAGGAGGATTTAAGATTGACATTGTGAAAAACTTGATAATGAAACGCTGAATAGATTTACTGGGAAGGATGTAGAGCTGACAACATTGGAGGTATTTGTCAGCAAGTTATAGACAAATATTTGCTGGAGATGGGAGAGAGGATTGGCTGAAATTCCTTCCAGTTCAGTGATAGAAATGCGAGGTCACTTCACTGTTGTAGTATAACTGAAAGGCAATATATAAAACACTACACGAATCATGGCTGCATTTAGACAGACAGTTTCTCACCCTGGGACTGGGGATGTCATCAGGTTGGGATAGTCCCTGTTTGTAGCTTGCTGACCATGCTTATGTTTTCCTGAAGATGCTGCTATAACAACAAACAAGATACAGCTTTCTGGAACAGTGCAAAAGCAGTTCAGTTTCCAAAGACTTAAGCTACTTATAAAACTAAGTGTAAACCACCTATAAAGACATGTGGCATGAACGTTTCTGCTAGCACTTTTGCTGTTGCAAGGAATCCCATTCGCCATTTTGAGGGTGTAGGCCACCTTGTCATGCAGGAGACGCTTCTGAAGTTGCAGGAGTCCTATCGAAACCCGTGTGATCCAGTGACTGTATGACACATCACGTCTTTTGTGTGAGAGAAGTTTGGCTGAGAATTTGCAAAATTCACATAAGAAATGCTCAGATACTGGATTTTCCTGGAAAAAAAAAAAAAAGAAATGAAATCTTCAGAGGCGTTTGACAAAAAGTCGTTTAAGCCTTGTGAACTGCTGAAACAGCATGTTTGGGTAGGGCTATCTACTGTAGCTATTATAAATATCAAGCAATATATTACTGTGGCTGTGTTATCTCTGACAAGATTAAGTGCATTCCTGTCATAGAGAATTTTCCAATAAAGATTTCATTGCCTGTTCCCCACATACAAAATGATAAGTGACCCTGATATTTCTCGGCTCCACTTTATCAATAAAAATTGTTCTGGTTGGATTATTTCTGTTTGTCTCCTAATGAAGTGACATTTTGTGATGTGTCAGTCAATTCTGGACTTCAGAAAGACGTATAAACTCAAATCCACGTCCTTAGAGTAGTAGATATATACCACACACTGAAATATGCTGTGCTGTGCTTTTAATCTGTTTTACTCATAAAAGGATAAATCACCCATTAAAAATAATTACTGAGGTAAGGGAATAGATTACTTGATGAACCAGATTGCTCACAGTGAATCATACCACCACTTGCTGAAACAGGCGTCTGATGATATGGAACTGGAGACATCAAAACTGATTTAGGGAGAGACACTGGCAATGTTAAATCAAAGTTACTGCTTAGAGAGCAGAATATATGCTCTACTGGATAGACATTCCCAGGACTGCTTGGGGTCCCATGAATATTGAAATATTCTACGGCACATGTGAAAAATGCAAGAGAAAGTTCCAAACAATGCATGTTGGCCTGAACTGGTGACAGCGGCTGCTGCATCGAAGCCTGCTTTCGTGGTCTTTTCATCACCCGCTCAACCTCATGCACCAGTTTGCAGAGAAAGTCAGCAATGCTGTGATGAACCCTCCGTGGTAAATTGGGCTCAGCACAACCAAAGCAGCTGTGCTTTCTGTTGGCATGGGAGAGCTTACCCAGAATAAAAGTTACCCACTGGCCTCTTTGTAGGTTGGGGAAGCTCATGATCACTGAGGCTAATTTCCAGGGCTTTGTGTGAGCTGTGAATCCTGTTTTAAGAATACTTTTAGCAATGGGGGTGGCTTTGGAGATGCTAGAAGGAGTCTGTGGCCACAGAAGAGGAAGCTTGCAATATCTGACCATTCCTGGCTTGGAGTACCAGGGCACTGCTGGTGGTGGTAACTGACGGACATTGCAACCAGAGCTGCACCTCCACCGGGAGCAGACCAAGGCATGTCTTATTCCCCAAGCATGAGAGGAAAAAGACGGAAAACTGTATAGGGACGGCTGAGGCTGGTGAGATCGTCTGGTTTAGAGTGTGGAATTTTCTGTACAAACTAAGGCATGGAGCAAAGTGACGAGCCAAGAAATGGAGCAGTGAGCTGTGTCTGGAGAATCGACACCATGACATGTAGGAATGAATGATTCCCTCTGTCCAGACAAAGACCCACTGGTTCTTTTTATACCACTAGCTATTCTGGTAGCCTTAGACTACCCGAATAATGAGACCAGAGACCAGGAAATCTACGTGACTCTGCAGTACCTAGTGCCACTAGAGCTGCAGCTGCTTTCCTAGGTGACATAGTTTTCACTGCCCGTTATGATGTCAAGTGTGCTAAATTTATGATGCAATGTGTTTATTTTAATGTGCAGTGTCTGCATCTCAGCAGTCACATATATTTCAATCTTTAATGTAGCCATCTCATTGTATTATAACACTTTGCATATTTACTCACAGGTTCTCTGAATGAAGAGTTGAACAGTATCTCGCAGAATTTTTACTAATTAAATAGATTGTGTGTTTTGCTGGCAGTGTGTTGTGAACATTAACTTCTGAAAGCTTTTTCATTTGTCTTTGTCTCATTCCTTGGCATTATGATTACTGCAATTTTATATGTGATAAGACTTTACAGCAAGTTAGACTGTACGTCAGAAATTCCTGCCTGCAGCAATCTGCTACACTAGATAGAAGTTTAATGGGATTCATAATGTTCACTCACACTCTATGTTCATCAGCATTTCCTTCCTCCTCTTGACTGAAGGTTTTTTTTGTGTCCCTCCATATTCTGTTTGGACGGTGGGGAGGGGGGCAGCAGTCGTTTTTGATTTCCTGCTTTAACCTTGACTCTGAAATGCTCTTTTTTGTTGGGAAGCTGAGACTGTTACGTGGCATTTCAAAAAGGCCTGGACGCTGGAGGAACTTGCAGCTACGAATATGATATGTGCTCTCACAAGTGCTACTGACAAACCTCGGCCTGTTAGGGTGTGTGTGAGTTCTGCAGGCTTAGTGAACCTGGATGCCCATCCTCAGCTTCATCTCCAGCAACAATCAGTCTCCTCTGATCTGATGAAGGACATCCTTCTTTCTCTTTCTGCTGGTGGCCTTTTCACCTGATGACATGCCTGTTCATGTACGTATGCATTTTGTAGCCCCTCTAAGCACTCTGACACTTTTTAATGCTTGTTAGGCTCTTCTGTTTCTTTAAGGTAGGGAGCTGCTCTGGTAAGTTATACTTTTTGAATTGATTTTTTTTTTCTCAGGCAAAATAAGATCAATCAAATCATATTGCTAATAAAATTGATAAAGAACCAATAAAAGCCCAGTGACACACCATCTGGCACGCTGAAGACGAATGACAAGAAAACCAAGCCACTGCTCAAATCCTAACCTTCCTTATCACATTAGAAGCTCATTCACACTTCATAATAGCCCAACATTTCATTTCAGCTACTGAGATTAATGCCAAAGAATACATAATCACACAATAATTCTCTGTATCTTTCTATCCAGATGCATGGAGTGGAGTCATCAAAACAAACAGATCAGCCATTTATTCCCCCTCACACACCATATTCACTAGCACTGCATCAGCAGCAACCGAAACAGAACCTCTGCAGTTAGAGAAGATCCTGCTGTTAAACAAAAGGCAGCTGGAAAGAGCAGATTTTTCAAAGCATCACAATTATTTAGGAGCTGAACTCTTGTTAAATCCACAAAATTTCAGCCTGTAACTTGCATGGCCTGAAGCTCTTGACCCATCGATGTGCTTCTGAAATACTCACCTGACCCTGCCAAGAAGGATGTTAGTACAGAATATGCAATTGAGACTTGGATGCAGATCTGATGTGATGGCACCCCACTGCAGCCAATGGAGTTATATCTCGCCAAGGGTTGATTTTGGCTTTCAACCTTCAGGAGTAAATTGCAAAAATCAGATAGGGGCTCTTGATACTTATAGCAAGTCATAGCACTCAACAATCACATCTATAACGAGTGATCTTTTGGAAATCGTATATGAACATATCCCTAATATGAATCATGACCCTGATGCACCCTGCAAATGTGTGAGATTCTAAAAAAATATTGATAAGTGGTCAGTGTAATCATACCAGACAGGGCTGGAGACTTGACAGCATATTTCAAGTACAGATTGGTAAAGGCTTCTCCATTACACCTGTCCCGGTGCTGACCGTTCCTCTAGTAATGTAGGATATCATGTAACACCCATCTGCTGATGTATTGTGAGCTGTTCACAATTCCGGTGACAGGTTTTGGTCATCTATCACTGCAAGTCCTAATCAGGGTGCCACTGTACTCGTGATGTGTTGGTGTAATACATCTGCACAGGGACACGGGTGAGGATTACATACCGACACAGCTGGCAAATGCATATGCCCTGTGTGTTTATAGATGTGTGTATGTACACACACACGTAGCTGTGTACTGTTGCTCTTTTTGGCTTTAGATTAAAACTGTATTGATGTTTACAGTGTAGCTCAGGCCTCCTGGAAGAGAGGGATATTTATCTCTTGAGATGCTGGATTACCAAAGGCATCCTTGGTTCATCTGCCCTAGGGAGTTATATGAATTTGGACCTATGACTCTAGGGAGATTGTTATAGTGAGTGTGCTATGTGAGTCTTCAGACATAACTTAGACAAATTGCCTTATTTAATATTTAAATAAAACAAATTTGATCTTAATGCAAACAGAAGTAACTGTGTTTGGGTATAGGCAGGCTTTACATGGACAGTTTAGGTCCAGTGGTATTAACTGACCACTAAACCATTTATTAAACCTCACAGTAAATACCCAATGTCTTAAAACAGCTGTCTTACCAGGAGATCTCAGTGAGTAGTTTTACTTGGGGAGATGTGGTCAAGCATAGGGTGCTGTTCGGTGCAATACATTTGTTAATGACCTAAAAGAAAAGATCAGCTCATTATTAGCAAGGTTTGCATTTCAGAGCAATAGTTGGCAGTGGTGAATAATGGTAAGGGAAGGACAGTTCTACATCGTTTTGTAAGCTGGAATGATTTAAATAGCAAGTGCTTTTAATGTAACCAAATGCCAGCGTATGCTTCTGGGAAGTGGAGCTGTGCACTTACAGGATGTGGGGCTGCCTCCTGGAAGGCATTGCTTCGGGGAGAGGATGGAGGTCATGGCCAATAAACAACACACCATGGCTGTGCAATATAACCATGTGCTAAGAAAAGTAATGGGAACCTCAGATGTATAACCATGGGGAAATTAAATAAAAGTGGGAAAGTTATATTACAGCAATTTGCTGTAATAATATGTCTATTTGTCAGAAGTGACTGTGTGGCCTGTATAAAGGCACAATGCAGTTAATTACTACTAGAATAATTGCAGATATTTTTCAAAATTATTTGAGTTCAGGAAAAAAAAGTTTACTTACAAGAGGAAAATTACTCAAAAATAACGATGCATCTCACTCACTGGCTGTAAGCATCCATGTGGGGAAGAAAATATTGATGGCTGAGGACTGGTGAAAGGAAAAGGTAAAGCCCTAGTGAGATCTGGTTCCTGGAACTTCAAGCTGGACATACTCAGGGTAATGACACGAAATAACTTTATGGAATAACAGCCCTGACAATGATGCAGCTAATGATCTTGTGGACTCTCCATCACTGCTGGATTTCTCTAGGTAAATTATGCTCAATTCAAGCAGAAGTTATGCAGGAATTACCAGGTGAAATGTTATGCCCTGTGTTACGGCGCTGTCATACTCACTGATCATAATGTTCCCTTCTGGCGTTACAAATCTATCAACCTAAGAAATGCATGACCAGAGGGCAGATGTGGTACGGCTACTGCATGCTTAAGCGGAGAGAGCTATCTGGGTCATCTCTTGGGGAGAGAGACTGTGTTAGGCTGGGGACACGGACAGTGGTGAGAGCTGACCTTTGGCTTGTTCACAGTGAGTGGAATTGCAAATACATTTTTTTTTTTTTTTCAGAACTACATCTTTTCCTGTCAGTCCTAGGAAGCTTTGCTTCTGCAAAGGTCTGCTGTATGCAGCACTGTGCCACCCCGTGCTGTCGATGCTCCTCTTAATGCAGCCCAGAATGCCACTGGCCTTCTTGCCTACAAGGGCCTACCGCTGGCTCATGTTCAGCTTCATGTCCAGCAGGGCCCTTTGGACCTTTCCAGCTGGTCAGTCCCCAGCAGGTACTGGTGCCTGGGTTGTTCATTCCCAATGGACTTGGGTTTGG
This sequence comes from Anser cygnoides, assembly GCF_040182565.1. Lineage (NCBI taxonomy): Eukaryota > Metazoa > Chordata > Aves > Anseriformes > Anatidae > Anser > Anser cygnoides. The sequence goes on from NC_089874.1 coordinate 7,827,488, forward strand.
TGCTTGCTTTCCTTGAACTGCACAGGGTTCCTGTTGGCCCACCTCGCCAGCCTGCCAAGGTCTCTCTGGAGGGCAGCACAGCTTTGTAGGGTCTGCAAGCTTGCCTACCAATTCACTAGCTTGAGCTGGTGGACTTCTTGCCATTAAAAGCATCTCTCAACATTTTCAGCAATGCGAGGAAGGCGTCGTGCCCACGCAGCCTGGCTTCTCCAGGGCTGTGAGCTGAATGCCAAAACTGGGAGACCTCTACAGAGCAGGGTCTGTGTGACAGCAGCCCCCTTCACTTATCCTGGCAAGTGGCAATCAGCGGGCCAGGAAAACACGTCTCCAGGAGAAGACTGATAGTTCCTGTGAATCGTGAGCTGTCAAAAATGGCCTAAACCCCTGCACCCCTCCCTAGTGCAAGGCTGGACTAGAAGACCATCTCTTGGGCTATCCCAACTGTGGTCATAGCTACTACCCCTTGCAGCTGATTTCAGCTATTAGCAGGAAACACTACTAGATTCTTTTCAGACTCACTAAATCACAGCAATACTCTGAGGTTGAGTGGAGAGTTGTGTTCTCAGCTCCCTGGAAAATGAGGGCTGTTATATTGCCACATCAACAATTGGGCAGGCGTTTTTGCAGGCAAGTAATACCAGATCAGGTGGGAAGATTGAAAGGTGTAGCCAATAAAAAGAACAAAGCAACTGGGATGGAAAATTGTTGCGGTGCAGACTAATTGCAAAGCAGTTATAGATGTAAGCACAAGTCAAACAAAGCAGGTAGAAAAAAAATAGCTTGATAGACAAGGAAAGAAATGCAAAGTGCAGGAACAAATGTAATTTCCACAGGAAGCTTTATGAGGAATTATTGCCCTGAGGTAAAGAATCTGAGTCTGTAAGAAATAGCCAATAAAGCAGAAAGAAAGTATTTTATTATTTGAAGATGTTAAGGTGTAGAAGCAACATCTGTGACTGTCCTCTAATATCAGTAGAGAGATCTGAGTGCCATTATTCCCCCAGATAACCTTGAGACACCTCTGGGGCTTCTTCAGCCTACAAAATGAGACCAGCAGTAGCCTGCCCTGTTGACGAAATGATTGCAGGTCCTTCTCCATAATTCAAGAACACAGGACAGTGAGAAATTTAGAGATAGAAAATGTGAACCTGAAGGCTGAATGAATTTGATGAATGCTTAACTTGTGAAATGTATTGCCCTGGGCTGTCATGGTGCCCGCCACGTTGAGACAATGATTGAAAAAATAGTAATAAGGAAAAAGGCTACATTATATTGACAGGTTGACATTACAGCTGAGCTTGCCTGGCCTATTGAGCTGCTGTAGGCAGCACGTACCAGTTTTTTTTATTCAGCTTCCAGGCTCATGAAACAACTGTCATCTGTTCAATACAGGTAGCAGCTCCTGCAGTGTTCACAGGTAACATTCCTGTCACTGCGACTACTTGGCAAATCCCACTGTAAGACAGTCAGATGAAGTTGGCATAACTTTTCCAGACATTAATAATTAGAGGGAAACTCTTTTATTCAAGGAGGGTGGATTGGTGATTTCTGTTTTCCTCAGCTCTTATCTCAACCATGCCCAGCTCAGGCATGGGTAAGTGACAAGAGGCTTGTTTTGGGGTGTCCTTGGGGCAGCCAGGGCCAGTTGTCTTCAGCAGTTGGCATATTCCTGGTGTGGTAGTTTTTTTCTCATTGCTGCAAAGGGTTCCAGCACATAGTTACAGAGGCTGTGTGTGTAGGATTTTTGTTTCCTGGGAAAGAGGAGTTTGATGTCTTTCCCTCCTGGTGACTGGTTCAGAAGATTGAAACACTTCACGTATAGCGATGCCTGATCTAAAGCTCACTGAACTAATGGCTGTCACCTGATGAAAACCACTTTATGAAAGCTGCTTAACAACTTCCTAAAGAATGCTGATGTCTTGCAGACTTCATGCTGTCCTGTACTAGATGAAGGTCCCTGGAGAACCTACCCAACAACTAACTCCATCACTTCAGTTGGAAATACCTGCCTTATGTACAGAAAAGCTCTCCGAAAAAACAAACAAACAAACAAAAAAAGAAACCCACCACATTTATATCTAATTGTTTTGCTAACTTGTCCATTTACTACAAGGAAAGCTGTGCTGATTACCAATCTGAAGGAGGCTGAAATAGTTTATACTATTTAACAGTTTTAACAGTTCATAAGGATATGAGAATGGCCATAGAAGGTCAGACCAAAAGTCCATCCATGCCTATGTTTGACATGGTCAGTAAGGGTTGCATAGGAAAAATATAGAACAAAAGAGCAAGCAGACAATCTGACCTCTTTACTGCCAGCTGTCTATGGCTTCCTTATAAGCATACACTTTTTTATTTTGTAGTTTATTCTCTTACCTTCACAAATGCAGATCCTGGTGCTGAATTCAGTAGTCAAACACTATATTTAGACAAGAAAAATCTGATGTTTTCTTTGGTCAGCGAAAAGTCCTCCCTAGGCTAACCTGCCATACTGATAAAATGCCCTTTCTACAGGAATAGTACAGATTTGGAGATCTTCAGTGGCTAGATTTAGGGACAATTAAAGACTAGATAGGATTGACTGGGTCTCTGGGAATTGTGAGATACAGATTTCACATTCTGTAACAGTAAAGGTAGTCCTGTTTAAATTTCCATGGATTATATTTCACTAAGAAATAAACTTTGCTAGTAAATTCTCTTGAATAGCTCTAAAAGACACCCTTCAGTGTTTCAGTAAAAAACAGAAGCCTTGATGATATAACGAAGCTGATGTACTAAAGCAAATGAAATTTTGGCCAGTGAATGCTTGAGGCTCAGCTAATCAGTGGTTTAAAACCAAGAGTGTTTATTCTTTTCATTACTGTAAATACAATAAAACTTGCTATAAATTGTGCTGGTCGTGTATGGTCAGATTATTTGTGGGATTGATTGCTACATGGGCTAGAATTACATTACCTTAGGTTATTGGATTACATATCATGTCTTGCTGCATTTTAATATAAATTGTTTAAATGCAAATGCTAAAATAAATGATAGTTTTTGCTTTAGGGCTGTGGATTAGTTATTCACGATGATCTTACTATTAACTGTGCAGGGAAGATAAATTGGTTAAAGGAAAAACTTGACATCTTATCAATTTTTTCTATATAGAGGCTTTAGTGGAAAAAAAATGCTTGTTACAGCAGTTTCCTTTTAGTTCCTTAATCATGTGTTAAATAAGTCTGTACTTGGAGTTTAATATGGAATTTTAAAGTGCTTAGACCTGATGAAACCTGAGAAATCTCTGCACGCAGGGCAGTGGTACTACGGCAGCAGCAGGACAAGATGTGTTACAATAGGAACAGCCCAAACAAGGCACACTGGAGTTCCTCCTTCCCACAGACAAATTTATCAAAGCATTTATGGTGCTTGATGGCACCAAATTTTGGGAGCCAGGGATTCACGAGAGAAGCTGGTAACTGCTTTGTCCCTCCAGGCTGGATGATAGATGCTGCTTAGAGCTGGGCCAGATGGGGGAAGAAGATGGGAGTCACAGAAAAGCCTTTAATCGCCTTATTTTTCCTTGGAAGGCCAAATAATATTTTTCTCCCTCTTTTGTGGCTGTGCCATGGCTTTGTGCTCTTGTCCCAGGGAACAGTGACATTTTACAACTCGGTATGAAACATTTGAGACAGCAAACTGGGGAGGTTGGGGAATGGGACAGAGAAAAATGAAATGATAATGCAATTTAGAGAAAAAAAATATGGAACAAAACATGGCTTCACTGGAAGGACCAAGCACAGAATGAATAGTAGGAAGCGGGTGAGAGTGAGATCATGGGTGTTGTTGCAGGGAGCCAAGGGACAAGAAGGCATTGCCTCTGCCCTCCCCAAATCAGTATGCCTTGAATTTTCTGGTCTCCCTGGGCAGGTCATAGCTGGGAGACACTGATGGACTGGATAGAATTGAAGCACAGAGAATAATAAGGGCTGTATGGCAGGATTTATGAAGAAAAGTTAAGCACCAAATGTGCACTGTTTGTCTCTGTGACAGCCTGACATTAGAGCAGTGTAAATACAGATGAAAAGGAAGAGGTGTCATTTAACATAATAGAAGGATGCCGTGAGGAAGGGCTTTCCCTGGTCCTTACTTCAAGCAAGTCCATGCATTAATTGAGATTAAACTCTGCCCCTTCTTCATGCCTGGCTGCTTCTGAGACACCCTCCCTTGGCCTGTGCCCGATCCCTCCCTGCAGGGAAGTCACTCTCAGTCACCTGGTGGGATGGAGAGGGAGTCCCTCTGCCCCCTGGGAGCCAGCAAACTCCCTTCCCATTTCTGCAGAGACTCATTGTAAATCTCCACAGTCACTGCTTTCCTACAGCCCGTAGCTCAGGTGATATTTGAGTGCTAGCTATTGAGGCTGTTATCTCCAGTGCTCCAAGCAAACCTTGCTTTCTACAATGGCAGAGGATGACCTGGGTACACTTAGCCCTGAGCAACCACCTAGCCAGCAAAATGGCTCATAAAGTCACCAAACCTTAGAGAAAACTTTGATCATCATCAGGTAGAAAGAAAAACCCATGCACCAGAACAGGACTGTCCTTATGAGCAGGAATTATGCCTCCCCTCTAAGACTGCAGCCCTGTTTCCAAACCTCACCATTACCTTGCTCAAGCATCGCAGCTGCCTGAAAGCTCCTACGGCTCAGAACAAGTCAGCGGATGCTCAGCTATCAGGAAGGCATCCAGAAGTAGTAATTTCCCATTATTCCTTAGATTGCATTTTAATTATTGACAGGCAAACAGCCAGCACTGGATGGTGATGACTGCAGGGAGATGGAGTGCCCAAAGGCATTCTGCAGTAGGGGGTTAAATTTTGTTAATGGCCTGAGCTTGTGCCAAACTCACTGCCACTTATCACGAGTGACACTAACTAGACTTGGAGGCTCTTTCCATTAAGTACTTACACTTTATTTACACAAGGCATTTCATATATTGCTGCTCAGAAAATACAAAAATGCACAGAGAAGAAATAAGGATGGGTGAGTACCTCTGGATGGTCGACCAATTTCTTTCCTCATGTTGCAGAGTTATTTTTCTGCAGCTGGAGAAGAAATTAGCTCTTATATTGTCACAGCTATTTCAGAAAACTCCCTTTTCCTCTGTCACTTGTCCTTCCAGAAAAGAATTTTACTAGGGCATTTGGATTTTTTTTTTTTTTAACAGTAATGTTATGATTTTTGGGTTCCTCTCCTAGGAGTTAATGTATCTGCTTTATTTTTCCTTAGTGCACCAGTCCAAGGAGTCACACACAGTTTACATTCATAGCCTCCCTCAACAAAGTCTCTTGTGAGATGTCAGCTTTCTTTCTGGATACAAAATCCATCTCCTCCACCCCTTATTTTCCACTCTTAGGGTTACAACTTGGCACATCCATGTTTCACTTTTTCTCTTACCACTGGTCTATTATATTCAGAGATCCAACTGCCCGTTTCAAATCAATTTTCATCCTTCCCTTCCCTGCTTTTGGAAAACCCTCTTCCTTTTACTGCGGGGGAGCTTCCAGTAAGCCCCTATTCACCCTTCCCAGAACTCTTGGTAGGCTCTTGTGCCTCCCATATCAGAGAATGGTGAATCAGAGATGCCCTCGCATCTGGGCAGCCTCCCCTGCTTTTGGAGCAGTGGACACCTTTGCAATTCCTTGCAAGGTGAATGCCAGGAGACTGAAGAAGATCTAAAATGTATGTTTACTGCTTACACCCACACAGCTTGATTACAAAGCCCAAACTCTTAAGCAGGATTTAGGACTGAGAAGTATGAGATAAAAAGTTGTGTGGCTCCTTGCTTTAAATCAAGAGAGCAATCATCTATAAAGGCAGTCTATTTTCCCTGTTTTATCTTCTGAGAAGAAATGAATGGCTGATAAATTTATAGAAGTTAACACGAACAGGTAATTTCAAAGGAAATATACACCACCCTCAAGAAATCCCTTCTGCTCATATTTGGCTGTCCACCAAATGTCTTGCAGAAGGCCCACAGTTTTGATTCACCTTCCAGGTGTTCACAGAAATGTATGCCTAATCCCTCTCTTCAAGTTAACTTCAACTTTATTCTGAAGGGTGCACAACTGGAGAGAGGAGCTACATTTGGTCATTACAGGAATATTCAATCCACGTGTGTCCTAAATGCTAGAAAAGAATAAGCAATGTCTATCCTGTCAAGCGGATTTTATTACGATGTGAATCAGGATGAATGTCAGAACCATGCTAGCCATTTGTTCATTAATATGTCTCTCCTCAGCGTTTACTGTGTTGTGTGAGGCCATGCACTATGGCTGGTCTGGTGTGAAGAAAGAAATGGGGTCTCCTCTCCTACATCAGCCCCAGTATTCCCACATCTCCACTCTGTCCCCGTGTTTCTTTGGCCTCTGGGTCTCTGAGTGGCTGCACCACCTGCACACTGGATGGATCTTCTTGTACTTATACCGTCCTCATCTTCAGTGGTATCTACCATGAAGTCAGAAGCAGATGTGCAAAACGGACCAGATGATCTGTGTCCACTAGCCATACAAAGATGTAGGCATCCAGTGTCTTGGTAGCCCCACTGTCCCCCACAAGTATGGGGTCTGCACTTCTCACTCGGTCAGTCATATCTGAAATGGTGATCCCTTTCTCCCTGGGGGAGCCATTCATGAACCTCCTGAGAGGGAATATGAGGGAATATAGGGAATATGAGTTCAATCTATACCTCTTGCTTGAGACAGAGAACAGGCAAGAGGTGAAAAGTCTATCGCTTTGCTGGGTTAGTCTAACAAGCTGTATACGTGTGGCTATATAGTCTTAATAACCCCAACTGTTAATGCTCTTGGGTTGTTTTTATTTTTTTATTTTTATTTTTTGCTTCTACCATATAAATAATGGGCTAAGTGCAATGCGCAGCATTAGTGATCTTGTTTTATATTAGTTTGGTCAAAGCAGGAGAGGACACTGTATAAAGCACCTAATTGAACGATAGACTTTGTGCTTTGTGTTCAGCTCACTACCTTGCCTAGTTCCTTATTCTGGTAATAGACTCCTAGTAAAGTAAAATAAAGCTTAATAAAACTTACACTTGAAAAAGTAATTTGCCCGGACTATTGATTTAATTAACTCTAATCCATTTGTTTAAGCACTATTTGTGTTCTAAATGCATGGCACAGAACCTACAGAAGCGTGTTTTCACTGCACTGGAGTACCTTGCTGCAGCAAGGTGAGTTATGGAGAAAAAGTAAAGTTTCCCCTTGCAGGCACCCTGTTGAAAATCTAAGCATTGGAGGGCTAAAATAACCCATCCATGACATCCACCTCCATGTGGTTTAACACAAGCACTGATGCCTATGCACTGGGAGCCCCTTGAGTACTTGGTTTACTGGAACGTGTTTCTAGCAGGGAGAGTTGGCAGCTTTCTATAAATGGAGATTTTGTTTGAAATTAGCTGGCTTTCTTTATGATTTCAGTAAAAAGGACCTCTAAAAGACCATGAAAGTTTTCATGCTTTGCAAAGCTTATGCCTATTCTAACAACTCCATCTCTTTTTTGGTTAAATTTACTCAGCTCTATTGTTTTTAATGCCAATACCATTTCATTAGCTGTGTGTCACTTTATCCATCAGATCTGATTGAATATGTCTTCTGGAAGACTTCATCTGTGAAAGATCTTTGAGTGAGAGGTGGAAAGGTCCTTCCATTTTGCTGTTTGTAAAGTGGGATTGTGCTTTCCTACTTGGCTTAGTGGTGGTGAACAGTCTTCTAGTGGAGAGAGAAGAAAGTAGAAGGAGGTAATTTTAGGAATCATAGCCCTTTAGTACAAGAGTATATAGACAGGTTACCTTGGCTCTATAATTGCTAATAAAGGATGAGAAAGTCAGATTTTTTCCTTTTTTCTCTGTCCATTTTTAAGGCTGAGATATGGAGAGTGAGAAGCTTTGCTACTTAAAGCAGTGACATTTTTTTATTCCAGTCACTCACTATGAGCTGGGAGTCACTAGTGTTTAGTAGGAGTGTCTAAGAACTATATAACTGATTAAAAATAGTATTTCTGTAAGATTTTCCCAGGCTAGTACAGAATAAAAATTGTGGGGTAAGGTTACAACTGTCTATTGAATTCTCTTTCATGCGTATGAGAACAATGAACTGCAATCACCCTAAATCACTGACCTTTATTTCTACAGAGAGTAGAAAGTCAAAAATGCCCCCTCCTCCAAGAAATAACAACTCTGTCATCTGGGAATCCTGTCAGGGCTCCAGGGATTGGCTACATCGCTGAATTTATGCCTGGAAGTCTCTTCAGCCCAAACTTCCATTCATGAAAGTTGCCTAAATAAATTTGAGGGCTGACACTCTGATGCTGAGGAACAAGGTACAAGAGCCTGAATAGGATGGAATAAGTGAAAATATTTTTATTCTGTTTCTTGTTTAAAGCACTGCATTCTTCATAAAATTCAGAAGGCAGGTTGGATTTTTTCTTCTAACATGACATAATTATATATTTTGATGTGACATTTCATTTCCTCCCTCAGCTGCAAGGTTGTCCTTTTTTACCATCAGCTAATTGTTCATTAAAGTTGAAATGGGGAGAGGAACTGGAAACCTCCATGGAAAGCGAGAAGTCACCTGGTTCCTGTGGGTGGGTTCATATAGCTAAGTAGGCACGTTTATTGGCCAGCTAGTAACTTTTACTCCTTTGACAGTCAAAGGAGATTTACTCTATAAAGTCAATGAAGTGCATCCAAATAAGCACTCTCATTAGGTTTTGAAATAAGGACCTCATCGCATAAGACATTGATATTTCAATTAATTTGGAGAATCTCAGCATCCTTGAGGTGCCTGATGTTTACAGACCTCTGGCCTTCATGATCAGTGATGCTAATGCACCATAAGATATGAGCAGGTTCATGCTCTTCTAAAATAGAAATGTATTCACTGCCAGAGAAATGATTTTACAGTAAACAATTATTTTGACACAAGAATTGTTGGTATTATTTCTCTTCTCATTTTAGATCCCCTTGGATTTTGTAAGTGGTTTTGACTAGTTTATTTAGCTCCCATTATTCAATATCTCTGTGCCTAAAGAGAACGCAGAGCAGTGAGACACTGTGATCTATTACATCCATTTCCTAGTAAGAAAGATATGTCAGAAATGTTTAAGATTGCAAAGTCAGACACAAAGAACTTAGGAAATTACAAACCTGTTGTTGCTCATTCAGCCATAGCTCTCCCTCTTTGTGTATCATTTAATGAGGCATACATGGAAAAAAGCTTGTGAAGGTGCAGGTTGATTGCATCATGACATATTTCTGTGACAGGCTGCTTGCTCTATGGAATTTCACAGAGCTTTCTTTTAAAATATCTGATATCATAAAGTTCGCTGTGTGACCACGAGCATGACACCTGCTGGACATCAAGACAAGATCTGAACACTGGGAAATCATCACATCCTCATGGGTATCACCCTGTCACCCTCTGGGTCTTTGAAACCTATTTTGCTGGGTGCAGATATTGAGTTTTCCATTAGCAGCATAGCAGAGATTTGAATGCTCCAAAAACTTCACCTAAACTCAGAGTTTTATAGGCTTGGAAATCACCTTATGGATTGTTGTGGCAGGGAAGACATAAGAAGCCATAGATTACCCCAAGACATATTTGTAGTAGCTATGTGCTTCCCCAGACTTCAGAAAGAAGGCCCAATGCTTCCACAGCCTGTCTCATAAGCATTCCAACATGTTCAACCTATTCAAGTCTAATATAAGAGCCGTGAAAAATATAGTATAATATTACAAATTTCCCGAGCCGTTCTACGTACTGTGAGCCACTCTGCTCCTCACCAATTCAACTGTAAAAGCACCATTCACAACGTTATTGGCCATTCTGAGTAGCATCTTTCTTGAAGCTGTACCAGAGGGGATACAAAAAGGCAGCTGAGAGACTGCTGGTGCCATATTTATTATGTGAAAATCTTTCTCAGTGCTGTTGAGAATGATAATAAACAAAAGGAATAGATTTTAAATAATTAATTGTTATATTAGTTAAATAACATTGAAGTAAGAAAGTGCTAGGGCTTGTAAGGCTTTGTTTTTGTTATTTATTGATTTCAAAAAAGAGCTTATTGTCTAGCCAAGCAGAATTTTTACTGCCTTAGTGAAAATAATCATAAAATCCATAATACGTCCCCTTCCTACCCGCTATCTCCTTGTTGAGCTGTCTAAGATAGACTTGGCCAGCTGCTGCAGCATACTGATACTTTTAAATCCAGGCCATCCTTCTTGTAATTGGTTGCAATCAGTGAGGTCAAGAAAACTTTGCAGAATCAGCTTTTTTAGACTCAATATATGTGAAAAAAATTAAAAATCCAAACTTCTGAGCTAAGGAATTCATTCAGCAAATTCTTCCTTTAATCGCAATCAAATCAGATTTCTATTAAAAGTTATTCAGCACTTGACTGCACGTTATAGGAGCCACACAAAACAATTAGGTATTAGCTGCCTTTTTTCCTTTCCTTTTCCTCTGACCCTTAAATCTGTACAACATCCATTAAGTGCAACTAACCACAATCCTTGTATGTAATCTTAAAATGTAATTAAAACAAAGAAGTGTGAAATGAAAAGCAATCAGACGGAAAATATGGACTCCAATCAGAGCACTTCTTTCTTTTCGTTTGGGAATATCAATTGGGCTGGTTGTATAACTCAGACCAGTACAGTCTAATCAAAGCAATACTGGAAACCTAAATGAGTTTTGGGGAAGAAAAAAAGAGATGCAATCTGTAGATTATCCACAGTGTATTGGACACAAAGCAGCCAGAGTTGTGAAAGTCTCCTGTGGTGTGGAGGCAAGCTTGTAGATTACAGGAGACCAGCCTGTGCTGACAGTCCCACAGAAAGGCTCCATCACCCTCCAGGGGAGGCAGCGAGTGCCAGTCTGCCAATTTTGGTTATCTCCCTGTAACTGTTGAGTCACGAATGGTAACGGGGGTCATGCACCACCAACCAAAGGAGCAGCAATAATGCCTGGTTTGGTTTGGCATCTTTCTCAGGTCAGATTTTAGCCATATTCTGCTTTGGGTTCCTACCTCATTTGATCATCACCGAGGAGGCTTTGAAACCATTAAACACGTAGTTTAATGCTTAATCCTTTCTGTGCCAGGGTTCCTAGCCCGCAAAGCAGAAAAAGAAAGAAAGAAAGAAAAAAAGAATATAATTACTGTTTCTGGGAACTTTTTGGCAGAAACTGTGTGCTTTATATGTGTACATCTCCCAGCCAAGTGGGAACTTCATCTCTCGACTATTTTCATGTTACCAGGATCTGCATGATAAATGAGCAGTTCATGGCCATGCTGTTTTTATCCTATGGATCAGCTCATTTGACTCAAATATTAAATAATAATAATATGAACATCAGTTACCGATACAGATAATAAAGCTCTCAATCAGCATATCTAAGAGTGCTTTATGGATGTGGTCAGGTACAGCAATAACTAGTCTGCAGGCAAGGCAAACGTGTAATACTCAATGTTCTCTTTCTCAAAATAACACAGACAGGGGTCCATTTGTCCTCATCTCTGTCCTTATTGTGCCCTGGCTGGGATATAAACTGTTGAAGTGGAAAATTATTTTTTTTATCAGTATTATCTACAGTCCCACAGTGGAATAGTGGCTCATAATATTACATAGATGGTTTTAAAACAAACCTAATCTGTGTCCTCTCAAGAACCTTAAAATGAAAGGAAGGATCTCCATCACCTTTGGCAGATTTCACTCTGTTGGTAAATTCACTTCTGCATTTGGCCTATAACCACCATCAGTCTTTGGCAGAATTAGGATTAATCCCCTTTGCTGCACCTCCTGGATGCACAGTGCAGGGAAGCATGTGAATATCCATGTAAAAATGTCTTTCTCAAGGGCTATTTTTCTTCATTTGAATCAGGATTGTGAAAAATCTCATCACCCTTTCGTCCTGCTAGGCTGCTCATCAGATCAACGTGAGCTCAAGAAGTTTGGGGATTAATCCTGCATTTACCAGTTACTAGCAGGAGGAAAAGTGTAGAGAGCTGTGCAGCAGCAGTGAAAAGGACAGCCTCATCTCCTTGACAAGGCTGGCACACCTTAGGAGAGAGGACCCTGAGAGAGAGGAGCTGCTCCTTCACAGCCAGCAGCAGAGCTCAATCGCATGGGGAAATCCCCTTGATGTGGGGGGACAGAGTGCAAAGATCAGGGGGGACACAACAGGGCAGTAGAAGAGGTGAGCACCAGGAAAATCTGAAGGGACTCAGGGAGCAGACCTGCATCCAGGCCTTCAAAGGGAAGGAAGGAGAAGAGACATTTCCTACGGAAAACAGAGGAATAGTCTTTTTGAGACCCCGAAGTGGCTGAAGGTTGTTAGGCTGAGATCTAGATGGAAGCAATGGATCCACTGCGTGAGGATGAGGCAGATCTATTTACAACCCCTTTTACTTTCTGATCCATCACATCCATAAGGTCCAAGTTTGATCCAACTAAAAGTTACCTTGTTCCAGTATGTTCTCTCCAGTACGCTCTTGGGCTTCAAAGATCTAGGGTGTTTTTGGTGGGGAAGATGGAGGCAGAACCCCATTGAGCCTAATGCCCTCCGAGAGCACCAGAGAGGCCAGCCAGGCTTGCTTGGGGTGCCAACAGGGACTCAACCCTCAATCTTCCCAGTACCAACCTGAGAGCATCCCCTGCAGCCAGGTAGTGGAGGAGAGGAGTCCTGCACCATGTTTTCTGTGAAAACGTACCTGGGAAGGGTTGGGAAATGTCTGGGGACAGCCAAATTTCAGACTGGAAAGCCAGACTTTCCCAATAGGATTGAGTAGAGAAGAGGAAAAGCCTGAAAATGACCAGCAGTGCTTTCCAGCTGCTATTTTCCATGGTTTAGCAGGGAGGATGACTGTTGGTTTTAGCATGGATCATGGGTTCAGTGCAAAGGGAGGAGGAAAGCAGCTGAACTAGTGTTGAATGGAGACCTGCTCCACCAAAATAACTTTATCATGATGGTGTGTTGGCCACTGACTAGAGGACAGGTGCTGGGCTTGGTCATGAGCTCTGACTATGTGCCTCTCCAGTTGTTTGGCAACATGACAGAAACACAAATTATTTTATATTCCTTATTCTTCCCACTTTCAGTACTTCTCTCCTTTCCTCTCTGCACTTTTCTTGCTTTCTCCTCCTTTCCTTGAACTTTAATTCTCTCAGCCTTTTCCCCCATGCACCGTCAGTGTTTTCCCCTAATTTCTCCTTTCATGGCATCTCTCTCTTATCTCCTTTTGAGACCAAATTACTTTTGTTTAGTACCACCGGTGTTCTTTCACCAGCTCTATGCCTCCTCTTCACAACCCAACTCTGTTTTCCCAGGAGGCCTGGCTCATCCCAGCTCTTTGAATTCAATTAATTGATCTTCATCAGCCAGATTGCCGTTGGCAAAGAAACCCAGCACACTCACTGTCTTTGTGCTTTAACTTCTGTTTTATCCTCATTTAATTTGTGCCCTTTGCAGCTTACTGAGCCCTAATTACCTCTGCTACCACCTCACCATATTCAATTACAGCCTTCATCTTGCTGACCTGACGTCTCTGCCCTCATCAAACCTCACCTCTCTGACTTTGCCCATTATTTTTGTACAAAGTCAGTACCCTCCACGGGGACCTCAGTTCTTCCCATCTCTCCTCTCACCTCATTTTCTTGACTACTCCCATGCAAGAAGGACATGCCTGCTTTGCGTTCCCTGCCTTCACCTCTCCCAGCTATTTTGGGGTGGGACAGGATGGTGTAAAGGGGTAATAGATGCAACGAGACCGTTACCAGAGCACAGATGGACCAGTGGCACTCAGTGGCTTCAACCAGCAAGCCTTGGCCTGGCTTGTGGAAACCTGGTCTATACATCAGCATTTTATAATAAAGGTAAAAACAACTCCCACACCCGTTCCCCAGCTGTGATAAGCCCCCAGATACCCATAAAAAGCTATTTAATATAATTTTTGTAACACTTTTCTGATGAAAGCTTTCCCACTGGTAACTGGGTACCTCCTCTCTCCCACTCCTTTCCCTCCTTTACCTATTATCTCTTCTCCCACTATCCCACTGCTGTTGGGTCATGATCCCTAGGTAATCCTCTTTCAAATAGCCTAAATTTCCCACATCCTTCACTCCCTGATCTATTTTTGTTCTGCTTCTACCCTTTTCCTTCTTACAAGACAATCTATAGTGTGGAAGGGAGCTGCACTCTGGCACTCTTCTCATGCCTTTGTTGTTCCTCCTTTCCCTTTTCATTTTGTTCTGTTTATCCCCCCCCCCCCCCCCCCCCGCCCTTTTTTTCCCTTTATTTTTTTTCTGGAAAGGATGATGAGTTGCATAGAGCTAACGTGCTTTTGCACCTTTTAAATTTTTACCTTCATTTTAATAGGCCCTGTTTTCCAGGATGGTGATTTCTGAGTGATTTATTGGCTATTACTGGGAAGTGGGGATAGTTTACTTCTCAAAAGAGTGTTATCACTCCACAGAAATGCCCCTGAAGGTTCACCGCTCATTGAGTTGGTCCTTCAAAGTGCCTAGGTTTGACCGTTCCCCCTCTCTCTCCTTTTTGCCTCCTGCTCTGAAACCCCTTCCTATGGCTGGCTCGAGCTCCAGTCTGCCCCTGCAGCTCTGTCCTCCAGTTTCAGCAGGTTTCTGGTCAGTGCTTAGATCTCTGTGGGTCATCTGGAGTGACCTTTATATACTCATACCACAGCCATTGGAACTTTGGTATCTGTTAATTCCACTTGCCTCATTATCTGGAAAAAGAAATCCTGCAATTGGAGACTGCTGCTGTAGTGCCCCACGTTGGGGATGCTACGAGAGGAGAAGATCCAGATGTGAAGACCTGGTATAGGAGCCAAAACCTATTAAAAAATGTCCCTTTGTGTAATTTCTTTCTGTTATTGTAATCCATCTTAGAGGTGAGGATGTCTGGGCAATTACTGTTTCTACAATGTACGAATTCCAAACTCATTAATCAGGTTTCCTCGAGAAGGCCTGATTCTCATTTCGGCTCATTTCTTTGTTAAACATTGGGCTTTGTAATTGACCCCAGCAGCTCCATTCTTGTATACCTGAAGACCAGAGCTCACAGTGAGAAGTGGCCACATGGATGTCTGTGCACCACAGGTGCTGTGTTGTAGATTTCACGTGACCCCCCCCCCCCAATGGCAGATCTTTTGCTGTGCACATGGAGACAGAGGCCAACATCCTACAGATGAGCCCCTTGTGAGGAAAAGTCTCCAATAAAGACTTTGAGATTCTCTCTCCTGCAGTGTGATCCACTGGTCCTGGGGTTAGGGTGGTTTGTGAAGTCACAGAATCACAGCCTGGTGAGGCTGGCAGCACCTCTGGGTCCCTCCGGCCCAACCCCTGCCCCAGCAGGGCCACCCAGAGCAGGGTGCCCAGGCGGCTTTTGAAGCTTTCCAAGTAGGAAAACTTTACAGCTTCTCTGGGCAGATGCAAATTCCCCAGTGTCATCTCAGAAATGTCCATGAGGATTTCCCTGAGTTATTTTCTTACATGTGGCTTGCTCCAGAGGCAATGAGCAGAGTTGCTGCTCAGTCTCATGCTCACAAAGGAGTGAAACACGGCATGCCAGGTTCCTTCTCTGATTTTTCTTTTAAAAGTGAAAGTGCTTTTTAGTATTTGTGCTTTTTGGCATGACTGCACTCCTTTGTCTCTTTCAAGTTCTTCCCTAAGAGTAAGCTCCTATCTCAATCCCCCTTGTTAACCACAGAAGTCCTTTCTTCCTTGTTGTCTTCACTCTGCCGTGCTATTAGAGATATGCATGAGAATAAAACAAAGAAAGCATAAGTTTGGAAAATACATATCTGTTCTGATTACCTGGTTGCTTTTGTGCATTCCTTGTAAATAGTTTTTCTGTGTAGGGGATACTTTTTTTTTTTTTTTTAAATCAAAGGAGAACTTTCTGCTTTCACTGCTTATTGAGGTGTTTTGTGGTATACACAGGTACAAAAATATGACACCAGAACTTCAGGTGTGCTCAGATTCCCATTTATTCTGAAGCTTTGCATGAAATCTAATTATTGTGAGGTCATCGAAAGAGTGTCTTTCTAAGGCTCCCAGAGCAGGCAGTCTGACCCCAATCCCTTCCCAGGGTGCAATGAAATGAGACCTTCAGCCCTATTGCAATATTTATCCCAAGACAAACAAGGGGAATGATGGGGCTTCATAATGTACGGTATTACAGTAGCATTTTTTATCATGTCCAACTTATTCCTCAGCTTTGCTTTAATTTAATTTACTTACCTTTAAAATCAGTGTATTTATGCTTCAAATGTGTACTAGAGCTATATCCACCTGGAGAAAAATAGATAATGTGTGTGCTTACATCTTCTCGTAAATGTGTATAAAAACACATTATTAAGGTCAGAATTTCAGCAGATACTAACCAACCTTGATTCATTAATGTATTTGTAATATTGTCCAACTTCCACTGCTTAGAGTTTTATATGGTCATTTCCCCATTTATGCAATGCATGGGTGTTGAAGCTACAGTTACCTAAAAAACAGCGAAGAACTGGAGTGTCTGCACCTACTGCAGAATGAAAACGGGACTTAAAAATGAGGGTTGCCCAAATCAACATATAAATTGTTGGGTGTTAAGTGTGTGGGCTTGGTAGCTTGGTGTTTGGGAGAAAGGATTTGGAATTTTGCTGCCTGTTTCTTTATGCACTTGTAAGTGAAGCAGGATGACATAGCGACAACAGTACTGGGTGATTGACCTAAGGTTTTGTGTGATTCTGGGCATATCCTTAACCCAGACACAGCATCTGTTGTGCTAAATAAAGACACTGCTCCTCTCCTCTGCACTGTGTGCTGAGGACTGTAAAGAAATACAGCTTTTATTTTTTAACACAAAGTCCTTGTTGAGAAAGACAGGTTGTACCTGTACTGATACATTGCCTGTGAAGGTAAACACCACAGCTCTTGTGTTTTGAAGACAAATCGTAAGCACCCTGCCAATTTTTGGGTTCCCTGCAGGAATAGGAAGAAGCAAATCTCTCTGACTTCCATGAATACTAAGGTTTTGTGAAACCTGCTCTTCTTCCAGACCAGCGAACGGAGGCTCTGCCTTGCTGTCATGAAAGACAATTTTGCATGTAATGCACTTTCACCCCCCGCACTCCTCCTGGCAATTTTCTTCCAAAGCAATCTCAGAGAAGTCATTTGAGAAGCCATGCTTTAATTTTCCAACTCCTCCACTGACAGACCTCCTTCAGAGTCCAGGCCATTCCCTTAATGATGATTCACCTTCTGCCACCCTGAACATTAGGTTTACTACCCATAAATTTAAAGGAGGCTCAAAATGACATCTGTTCTCTTCTGCTGGGAGAGCTGCAGACTGAAATGGGGTGGAAAAACCCAGCCCATCTCCTCTCATTTAGGAGTTCTGACATCCATTGGAAAAGGTGGAGGGGAGCTTCTTACTTTCTGGGATATCTTCTGCATTTTGGGTATCTATCATCCCTTCAACCACTGCTGCACTTTGTGCCCTGTTTTCTGTTAGGGTGGGCTGTGGTGGATTTACCCTGCTGGGCAGCTGAAGTCCACCACAGCTACTCTCTCACTCCCCCTCCTCAACGGAAAAGGGGGAGAAAATATGTTGAAAAGTGCTCAAGGGTCGAGATACAGATAGGAAGATCACTCACCATTTATTGTCATGGGCAAAACAGACTCAGCATAGGGAGATTACTATGCTTCTCCCCCCTTCCCCGAGTGGCACAGGGGAATGGGGAATGGGGACTGTGGTCAGTCCCTGAGGCTTCCTCCCAGCTGCTCCTTCACGGTCACTCTGCCCCTGCTCCACGCAGGGTCCCTCCCACGGGATGCGGGTCTGCCCACAGGCAGCAGCTCTTCAAGACCTGCTCCCACACGGCTCCGTACCACGGGGTCCGTCCCCCAGGAGCAAACTGCTCCAGCACGGGTCCCCCACGGGCAGCAGCTCCCCCCAGACCCCCTGCTCCTGCGTGGGCTCCTCTCCACGGGCTGCAGCTCCGGCCCGGGGCCTGCTCCTGCGGGGGCTCTCCATGGGCCGCAGCCTCCTCCAGGCCACATCCACCTGCTCCACCGGGGGCTCCTCCACGGGCTGCAGCGTGGAGATCTGCTCCGTGTGGGACCCGTGGGCTGCAGGGGGACAGCCTGCTCCTCCAGGGGCCTCTCCACAGGCCGCAGGGGAACTGCTGCTGCGTGCCTGGAGCACCTCCTGCCCTCCTGCTGCACTCACCTTGGGGCTGCAGGGCTGGGTCTCACTCCTCTCTCTCCCATCTGCTGTTATGCAGCAGGTTTTTCTTTTTCTCCCCTTTCCTAAATCTGCTCTCCCAGAGGCCCAACCAGCATTGCTCATGGCTCAGCTCTGGCCGGCAGCAGGTCCCTTTGGAGCCGGCTGGAGCTAGCTCTGATTTGACATGGGGCAGCTGCTGGGCTCTGCTCACAGAGGCCACCCCTGCAGCCCCCTGCTACCGAACCCTTGCCACGTAAACCCAGTACATGGGTACATGGGAGAAGAGTGCAGAGGCAGAAAACATGCTGTGAATGGGGTTGCACCGCTGGGCTTTAGCTGGGAGCATTAACTACAAATTCTGGACAACAGTTCACAGGGATAGGGACTGTAAGCAGGGTGAGAAAAATAGCTTTCTTACTTGAATGGCAGACCTTAAAGAAACTATGAAAGCCACAGATGAGTTA
The DNA here is from genome assembly GCF_040182565.1 of Anser cygnoides. Lineage (NCBI taxonomy): Eukaryota > Metazoa > Chordata > Aves > Anseriformes > Anatidae > Anser > Anser cygnoides. Next base: position 7,846,240 of record NC_089874.1, read on the forward strand.
AACAATTCATTCCATTTTTGGTATCTCTATAAACTGTCTGTGATTGACTTTGTCTTAGGATCTGTGGGAGATGGAAGGACCTGAGAACCAAGACTCCATTACTCAGGGTTTCCTGTGGCTGAAAGACAGCTTCATCCAAGAAGGCAAAGCCTGGGATATTCTTGAGTCTCTCTCTGAGTTTCAGCTTTTAGTTGATAGGACTTTGGGTGTCTTTACTCCAGCGGGGGACAGCTGAGTTCCCAGTGCCTACTCTGATCTTCTGTCCTGGTTCCTACTTGCAGGGGCCCTAATACAAAGGGGTCCCTAATTCAGTTTAGGGCCTGTCTGTGCTTTTCCAGTATTACTGGCAGTAATGATTGAACAAACATAAAGGCTAATCGGCAATAAATGAGGATTGCTAAAGAATAATTCACTAATTTCCCAGGTTCATATCTTGCTGAGACATTCCTCGTCCTCAGGGAAAATAAGTCTTAAGTTACTGATGCTAGAACCGGATACAGGGCACAGTCTCTAGACCGTCATCTTCCTGAGGGTTTTGTTCCAGGACCACTGGTAATTTCTCCAAGGCTGATGATGTTGAAAATTAATAATTCCCCACTTGAATTAATTAATGTATTTCAATTGTCTTAGTATTAGGAATGTAATGAAGAAAAAGTGGATGTGGGGGAGGTGAGCCCAATTAAAATGTAATTGTTTCATGCAATTCATTGTCTTACATTAGTGAATCTCTGAAATGGGATATTTGTAGTTAAAAACAAAAGTAGGGTTGGTGTTGACGACAGCCACACTGGGAATCCACCTACATTAATATATATGTGCTGATCTTTAAAACTTGTTGTTTTAAATAAAAGAAATTAAGATATCTGTGTATGGAAAAAGCATCTGTTATATACCCCTCGTTTCTGACTTGTTAAGAGTTTGTTAATCATTAACATGTAAATAGAAAAAGCCAGTCAAAAGAGAAAAATATTTCATGTTAGGTAGATCTTTTACCACCATTTCTAGTGCTGGAAAGATAGAATGCATCGAGGTAGGGACCCTCCCTCAGCACAGTAATGTTTTATATGCTTTATAAAACAACTACCTGCTAACTAAATTCCATCTGTCCAAAAGTCTCCCGGAAGCACAGTATTGCCCTAGATTTTGGCAAACCGTTATACGAGGTTTAGCCCCATATTAGCATTTTAATTGCTGGCTGATTGCTTTTATGTTGCAAAACTCAGTTCACAACAGTATGTAAGTTGCAATTAGTTTTTACTGTGTGATTCATTAGTTCCTATAAAGCATGTTGTGCTGCAACATTTGGAAGGTAATATGCTGGAAACATTACAGCTCGCATTAAAAAGTGTTGAATGGCATTGAAAATGTACTAGTCCTGACAAACACAAAGACCACACGTGATGGCAGGACATATTCTCTCAGATGAGGTTTAGCTGACAGCTGCAGATAAAGTTGTTTCATATTGACAGGTTTTCCACATAAACAGAATCTCAAACACGCAGTCTGTTCCATACGGGTTCACATCTGTGTGGGGTTTGGGGTTTTGTGGGGTTGGTGGAGTGGACACAGGTGTGGGAGTTTCCTTTATGAGGGTTTGACTGCAGAGCTCAGCCAGGTTTGCGATGTTCCTTCAGAGGATATCCGACGTCTTTTTCGTGCCTGGAGAATCACGTTTCTTTTGGAGATTCTGTCTTGTTCTCAGTGCTTGTGATGGTGAGGTGTGCGTGTAAGTAACATTAATCAATCCTGCCTTGAGGAAGGGGGATAAACTACTTGCATCTTTAAAACTTTCCTACCCCTATTGTCCTGTATTCCTTAGGCAAAACAGCAGCAGCTTTGGCTGGATTAAAAACCAGCCAAGACTTATTGGCCCCATTCTGATAAGAACTGAGGTTCTTTTTGCTTTGCTCTGCCTCTTTTGGAAATTGTTGGCAGAAAATTTCAACAAATTGTGCATGAGGACATGATCGAGGAGTTTTCTACTGCTAAACCCGTGGTATGACAGACTTCTGAGCGTCCCTGTCAGTCACATGGGTATTTTGATCTTCCCTGACTGGGTGAAATGACCCTGGAAAGGTTGCTCTGCGTGTGGGTGCTGGCAGTCCCAATTGCCAATCCAAGCTGTGTACGGTGGTGCAGTGTCTGCTGTGCCATGCCATGCAGTGTACATCAGCACTTGCTTTTCATACCTCACTGGAGGGGTAAAGCTCAAAACTTAGCCTATGCTTTCATTAGAGTGTTTGAGTTTTTCGAGACTGATGAATAAAGAAAGGATGCAAAGAAGAACGGTTGAAAGTTTTCCCTACTGGGCAGTTTCCTGGGGGATTTTCTGTGTTTTCTTTCTTCTGTTTTCACAAAAACCCTGCAGATTTGAAGTCAAACTTTTGTTCATGTTGGTTGTCAGAAATCTTACACTGGAAGCAGTCATCCAGTGAAGGGAAATACTACTTATTCCTCCAGAAATATGCTTATGCCAACACAGACTGATACATTTATAATCTCACAACAAATGAGGTAAAATACAAACTTTCAGGACTTCAACACAGATTATATCAGGTCACTCAATTTTCTGACATAGACCTTACAGCTGTAGGGGTCAAAAGCACCTGCAGCTGGTCAGTCTGCCCCATTGATTTGGAATAAGTGTCAGCTGCCTCCTAACCCTTATTTTGACCTCTGTGGTTAAGTGTCTTGCTGCTTGCAGCAAGCTGTAATACAAAGTGTGGTCTATGCCTGAATTTTAGATGCATACTCTTGTTAGGTAATGACAACTCTGCTTTTGGAATAAAAGTGTCTTTATTTTTTTTAACTGAAGCTGTGCAGCCCAATCTACCTTGTGCGAAGACAGAATGACTCCTGAAAGCGTGGACACAGCAGTCAGATATGCTGATGCAGCGGGTTGAGAGACAAGTGAGATGACTCCAAAGGTTCTGTGTTAGGTGAGGGAGTCAGAAACTCAGAATTTATGGCTGCTTTTGTGTTTCTGCTGCCTGGAAAATGAAAACCGTACAAGCTGTGTTGACAGCAGCAGAGGTAACAATGAAGTGGGAAGGATGGCAATTTTTCACCTGATGCCTTTTCTTGTTTTCATAGTTTATGGTGCATGGAGTCCCTCCAGCCAGACCCTCCTCTGAGGTGTTGTTTGGTGGTTGCTGTCAATCTGCTGCACCAGCTGTGCTCATGAAGCATTTCTGTTTGAACTCTTGTGGGGTGAGAACAGGTGGAGTTTCCTGAACGTGGGTTTGCCTTGCATGGTTTAGAGGACCAAGCCCAGCTTGAGTGGTGTAAACCAGTCCCACTCATTGCAGTGAAATACCAGTGACTCTTTCCAAAAACAATGATGCTGTAAAGCAAATAGGTAAGGAAAACAAAACCAAAAAACATTCTTGCTTTAGAGTCAATCCAGTGGTATGCTCCAAGGTGCCCAGGTAGTACCTGGTGATGGCAGTTCAGCTCATGCTAAGACAAAATGAAAGTTGTCAGTGACTCTTAACCCAGCAAACTAGCTGATCTCAGTGCCATGACAGATCAATTTGTGACTAATTTATTTATCCATATATTTCTCTGGCATACTCTGTCTCCATTTTGAGAAGAGCAAGACATTTGTGTTTGCAGCATGTAGGAGTTGATGTGTCAGTGGCACCACTCAGGGTGTTAGTTAAACACAAAATAACTTCGTGTTTTACTCAATGTAATTCATCAGAAGCTGTGCAGATTAACTGGGTAGAGCTACATTGAACACAATGGCATCTGCAGATAAAAAATGACAAACGATATTACTCCTGCTCTGTGATTCATTGGGAAGAACTCAGAAGCAAAGCATTTTTTTTTCAAACAAATTATTCAGTGAAGTCCTAACAGCAACTATAAAACAACAAAACCACCACCAAAGGTTTTAAATATTGTTGTACATAAAATCTAATTTATATGGTATTAAAGGTTTTTTTTTTTTTTGGACTACAAGTCATCTTTGGAAAATACTATTGTCTAAATGGTTCATCAGACACATCTCAAACACTTTTATGATTATTAGTAAATTGAATTAGAGCACCTTGTAGTAGTTTTATTACATTTTGCACAACCATAATGGATTACAGGGAGGCTTACATCCTATAGCTCAGACTGAATAGCAGCTTCTAACTCAACATGTGCTTTTCATAGGTTTTGTGTTTTTTTTTTCAAATTATTATTTTTAAATTTTATTTTTATTTTTTATTTTGGATAGGGGAGAGTTGGAAGGGACAGGATGGGGATGATTCACTGCTCTTAAATGATTCATGCTTGATCTCAGTTGAAAGTAGGAGCAGTGGAACTTGGCTACCTAGGTTCACTAATAAATTCCATTAGGTGTGTAAATGCCTGGGCTTTACCACCTGTTTTTGTTCCTTGTTTTATCTGGCAATTAGAAGGGGATCTGCTGCACCCAACCAAGCCATCAACAAGTTATAAGATGGGGAGGCATTTGCCTTAAATAATATTGGGTATCTGCTGCGTAGGGTTCATGGGTGATCTTGCTCTGTAAGCTTCCATGATTCACGGTGGTGTTCAAGGAGTGATTTCAGTCCTGCTTCCTGCTGGGATGGCAGTGTGGTGCCAATTCCCTCTACTTAGGGAATTCTCTACCTCTCTATCTGCACCTAGGGCTAGTCAATGTAGACCATACTGGAGAGAAATAAATATGTTTAGGGCATGAGTTAGTTTAGATGTCTGCTTTGGGGCATATTAGACTACAGTGTGAGTGTCTTCATTAGGTGTATATAGACAGACAGGTAGCTTGGATAGACGTATCTGCCTTTGGTCCGGTGAAACCAATGTGTTTAATCTAAAGTAAATGTGTGGACTCTTCCAACAGCAACAACGAATGTCCTTTCTTGGACACCTTCAGGTGGGATGAATTGGTATCTGGTTCTCCACTGACTGCAGAGAAATCCTGGATGACTTGTTTAAGACAGGATAGCTAACCTATAGCCAGTTCAAGTCAAATGAGATGAATCCCAGCTGTACAGAGCTAAAGAAAGATCTGTGCTGCCTAAAATTTGAAGGTTTTCTTCAACTGCGTATCACACAGTAGCAGCTATTTCATACTGAACTTGGCTTTTTTTTTTGTCCTCAAATCGTCATAGCTACAGCATCGTGACTCAGTCACTTTAAAAACCGATCCCAACTTCTGATTTATGTAGATACTTTTGAAAATATAAGCATTTACCCAAGTAGGATAGTATCTTATCCTAGTCGGGGCTGGCCCAACAGCATTGATAGGACAGGTTTTACAGCCCCCATGCTTTTCCCGATTCACAAGAGGAATTATGTGCATGCTTGCTGTGTGTTGAAGTTAAGCACACGCATAAGTGCTTTGCTGAACAGGGATTGATTAAAATACATGCTTTGGGGCCTTAGTTAATTATTTGTCATGGAATGCATAATTGCCTCTATACTGGAGGTGACTAATAACTTTCTTCCGATAAGTCTGAACATACACAGTTGTCCTGACCTGTAATTTAGCATGATAACACCAGCTTCCTCAAAGCCCCTGGAAAAAGTGGAAAGACATTTGGATGTCTGGTTCCTTGCGAGCTTACAGAGTTTGTGACCACAGCCTCTGATCCGATAAAAAGCAGCTTCAGTGTATTTTTCCATTGAAATAGGTTCTTACTTGAGTGGATCCAAGGAGTCCCTGTACAGCTGGAGATGCTGAGCTTCCCCAGGTAATAAAATAAAATCTCAGCCACTGGCCTGGCTCATGCTGACAAATTCACTGCATAGCTTGCACAGATTATAATGCCCTAAATAAATTTTAAATAGTTGTCTGGTACACGATGTGCAGGACACTCACTATTGCTTGGATATAGTAAAAGACATTAAACTATGTCTGAGCCCTCTGCTCTGTGTCTTCACACGCTGCTGTGCTAACAATATCTGTACAGCCTCACTAAATGGGCATATTTAGTAAACGTGTTTCTTTGGGACCAGTTTTCTGTCTTTTCCCTCTCTTGTAATATAGAGTAGAAAAAGACAAGCTCCTGTGCTATTGGAGTACAAACGTGCGCTGGTGTCTACACTGAATGCAAGCCAAAAGAGGCAGGAGAGAGACCTTTGAGGAAGGTGGGGGCTGCATGGGTCAGCTCTCCAAATACAAGACCTGGATGCAACTGCTGATTTGTCATTCCTAGCCATGGACGGGGCTTACAACTTCTGTCCCCTGCTGCTGTCTGCCTTCTCTCAGTTGTTCTGTAGTGCAGAACAACTCAGAACTTTTTTTTTTTTTTCGTATTTTCTCTACACACAAGTGTGCTCCTTGCTGAAGAAAGCCCAAACAAAGATTTGTAAGATATGCTGGGAAGAAGTGTACTTTTCTCTGCAACTGCAAAGGCATTAATGAGTGTGTTTGAGTTTTCCTATGTGGTTCTGGAGCTCAGCTTGTGCTGTATGGTGTAGTATAGGTAAGGAAGCCTGTGCAACATTCACACTCCTGTGGCAAGTCCTGCAGGACGGTGGTTTTCAGCCAGGGAGGCCATGGTGGGTTCAAGATCTTCTATACTTCTAAGTCTGGTTTAAATTTACCAGCCAAGAAACTCTTGTGTAGGCTGCCATAAAGCCAAAGTCCTGGAATGTTCAAAAGTAGATCCCAAAGTTAGAAAGAAGGATGAAGAACTGTCCAGAGATATTTCTGTATGTGGACTCAGTTGTCCAGCACTAACTGATGTTAGAAAAGCAGCAGGAGGCCTTTGGGGGGGACAGGTAGCATGGCACAGCTCTGGTTTTGGCTTTGTGTGTTAACGGAGGAAGCTTGCTGTGTGAGACAAAACATTTGCCACATTCTCCTATGTTTCCAAGCATCTGAGATACTGAATTCATCATTCTCTTTTGTTTTTCTTTATTGTGGCTTCTTTTTAGATGAAATTAATTACTTTCTGTTAGTTTCTTTAGCACTATTCTTGCAGGGGATTTGTACATTGGTAGGATCAGATTGCATAAAAGGAGGCTAAATAGCTTTTCTTTTGTTTATGAACCTACAGGTGACTTAAATATTTTAATATCATTAAATAGCTGCTGCTCTTCATGAAAGTAGTAAATATTGTGCAAAACTGAAATAAATGTTATATCAGGAAACTCTAGGGATCAGTAAGAAAAAACGGTCTTTAAAACAGCGGCAGAACAGTAATTTTATGTTTTTACTTAATTCTATTTCCCAAGAAATTATCCAGCTTTATAGTGTAAAAAGTAATCCTGCTGAAAGGGGAGATATATTTTACCAAATGTTATATAAACTTATTAAGTCAGGACTTACTGTCTCTTGAACAAGGTAGAACAGATGTTAGAAAAGTATGAAAGAAAACAAAGCATCCTTGACAGTCCCCTGAAGTTAAGCAAATGGGAAACAATTGCTAAATGGAAGATTGAAAAGGGCAATCCATTTACTAACAGGGTTTCTACAGGGTGTGTGTGAGAGAGAGAGATGGGAAGGGTGAAAGCTACAAGCCAAAGAGCTGTAGTTGCCTTAACGAAAGGCATTTGTTAAGTAAGACAAACAGTGAAACAGGCGCAGATGCAGGCTCTGAACTCATCTAGCCCTAGCTTGTCAGAGCTGTTGTCTTCACCTCTGACTTTAGGCAGCACACAGCCAGTTCAGGTAGGGTTTCTTTGCATGAAACTTTGGAATCACCTTGTGATCCCTTTATAGTTGGTAGAAGTTCGGTTCTCAGTAGTAGAGAGTGGATCACCACCATGAAGTAAGTATCTTCATCAAGCTGGAGCAATTGTGCTCCCAAGGTGCTGCCATGGGAAGGAAAGATATTTTGGGCTGATGGCTCAGCTGCAGCAAGTTCCAGCTGGGCCAGCAGCTGCGGCATGGCAGAAAGCTTTTGGGCCATGGAGTTCACCATGTGCCACCTCCTATTCTTTGCTGTTGAGCCTGTGTCCAAGCACAAATATTCTGCTCAAGAGAGCAGAGACTGCATGAAGGGGTGTGGGCAGGACACAGGAACGTCCCCCTGCCCTCCGTACCCCTCCAAGGCCACCCAGACCCTTTGTTCAAAGAAGCTTTGCATCCATTGGTAGGGCTGCGCAAGATGAATGCCAAGCGTCTAAATTTAATAAGGGTGTACTGCAAGCAAAGTAGGAGGAATATTAATTTAATGATGGTTAAGGAGCTAATAGAGAATCCAAAAGCTGCTGGGAATAGGCAGTGATGAGAATTAGAGAGTTGTGAATTATTCACTTTCTGCTGTCAGATAACAGGAGAGGCGTAGTGCAACTGATCCTCTCCATTGCTTGTTCCCTGCTGTGTGCAACTTACAACCACATTAGGTTACAGAATCCGCCATAAAAATTAAATTACATTACTAAGAACATTTCAAAGGCAAAGACAAAACACTGAAGGATGCTTCCACCTCTGGGGATGGTGGTGCCTTGCGAAGGGTGAGAATTCACTGAGCAATTCAGATTTGGACTGCAGGGGTTTCTGCTGCAGGTTGGTGTCAAATCTCATCGTTCCTTCTGTCCCTGCGTCTCCTTTGCAGGGGTGTCCTTTCTGATTCTCTTCTGCAAAGACAAAGTGTAATTGAGAGCAACTCCATCAGAGATGTCCATGTCCTTGCCAAGCTTCTGGCTGTGTCTCCATTCATCTCCCATTGAAATTGTCCCTGCATCCCTCCTTCAGTACCTGGATGCTGCTCCCTCCTTGCCAGCCAGATGGGATGCTTTTGGCCAGCTTTGCCCTGAGGGGGGATGTAAGTGCTGTCAAACAGACTCAACCCCTCTCTTAGCTGAGTGCATCCAGAGGGAGAGCACTGGGGCTCCTCTCCCCCTGGCATCCCGGTTACCTGTTGTGTTTATCAGAGGGAGAGTTGAAGTGACGAATAACACAAGACCCTTTTATTTTCAGCTGAATGGCTGCTGCCCAGCCTGCCTCTGAATTGCCCAGACGGTGCAAACCACAGCCAGCTTAGCGAGGCCCCATTTTTAGCTTGCGTGACTCTGACTCTCCGTCGCCTTCTGTGCAGTATCTTCTCCTTCATGCCGCTGTTACCAAACAATGGAATTGGGGGTTGCAATTGCAGCAGATCCCAGGCCGATAACGGCCTGTTGACAAACGGTGCTAGGTAATACAAAGCTTGTTTATGTTCCGCTTTGCACGGCTCCGCTATCAGCTACCAGTAGGTTCTGGTTTCGGTGTTATCAGGCTGCTACAGAGACCTTAGGACGAGGTACAATGTAAATTAAACACAGAGATATACCCAATAATTCATTGCCTTTCCCACTTCTAATTTGGTGATGGGAGAATATCGCTCCCTAATACAACATTTGGGTCCTGGCCAAATACTAAATTTAGATGTTCATTGTCCCTTGTTTACCATTCGCACGCAGAGATAAATATTGCTTGTGTTGAGTCACTGTTATTACCTTGGAAATAGTTAAGCTGCCCTAAAAACTCACTCCTTAATTGAAACGGGCAAAAGGTGTGTCAGCTACAGGGGGCAGAACATCCAGCAGAGGTGATACTATGTCCTTTCCTTGTGCATGGCGTGATTAATTCTTGCTGTTTACTGCTCGGAGGGAGCCATTGCACATCGCTTCGAGGTAACTACAGGGCATGGCTTCTTTTCTAAGACGGGAGACTATGACACTGCATTTGTTATCACGTTCTTTGCTAGCACAGTTTGTTTTTCCTGACAGGCACAAATCCCAGCGTAGTTTATCTCACAAGGATATTGATAACAGGGGAGCAGTATCTCCAGAATAGGAACTTTTTGTGGGAAGATTAACAAAAGAGCTTCTCCTCACTGCTGTTTAATTCCCTTGCTGACTCGAATAAGCAAATAGCAGGGGTGGGCCACATCTTGTGCACGTGAGCTTGTCATCTGCAAAGCTGGGGGGAAGTGTGGGGGCAATGAGAGCCTTTGGTTAGGAGTGTAACATAACCAGTGTGCACAGGTTTTATAGAAAAGATGGGAGCTTTGTATGGCATACCAGCTGTCCCATAGCTATGGCTGTGCCATAATTCATCTGAAGGGAGGACAGTCACTTACTCATGGGCTTTGGTGAATTCTCTCCAGTTTCCCGTGTGTGCGTTTTTTTTTTTTCTTCTCCTTGTCTTTTGCACAATTATGATCTTTGTCCTGTGCTTTTGCAGAGCATCCCACATGGGTATTTCCCGGCCCTGGGTGCTCCTGCAGGTGGATGAGCAATGTGTGGTTCTCCCTGGTGCCGTTCAGTGTGTCGGAACCATACGCTGGTGCAAATGCACAGCTCAGGCTGTGGCTGTACCCCTGATGTTTCTCTTCACAGCTGTTCATGGGCAGAAAAAAATGCCATGAAGATGATACAGCATGAAGGTGTGGGTTCGATTTTGCACTGGTTGGTGTTACTAAGGGCTGTTCAGAAACTGGAAATTGAATTTTGTTTGCAAAGCATGTCTGCCTCTCTTGCTTGTTCAGCTGTCAGGCACAGGGAAGACATAGCCCACATGCTTGCTTCCAAGCTCCTGTGTGGGAGCACGGTGGCATCTTTTCTGCCAACATTCAACATGAGTGAGTTAAATTTGACAATAATTGGCTGTCTCTCCATCAGGAAAGACAGCTTGGAGGAGCTGATGCTGAACCCCTCTACAGCTACGTACCACAAAGGATTTTCCTTCAGACCAGTTTAGTCCGGTGATCTGGAGTGTGCAATCACAACTTCCCCTTGGCTTGGGTTCCTGCACATGCATTTGGGACTAAGATTTGGAGTGCATTTAGTGTGCATGTGGAGAAGAGCTTCTGCTGTGGTTTCCTCCAAAGGAAATTTATTTTGCCTGCACCAACACTGCACTGCAGACCAAACCAGTGCATAGGAAGTCAGGACCATTTGGGGATTTTCTTCCAAACCTCTTTACTGCTTTGAAACAATAACTGCCCTGATGCAGACACAACCAGTATGAACTAGATGTGATTGGAAGCTTTTTCCTACGTGACTTGTCCATACTAACTTGAACAAATCTGACTGCTCTCACCCTTTCCTTGTTGTGGCTTGTTGTGGGAATGGGACTGAGGGTGAGTTGTAAACCCTTTCTCTAGCACTGAGCTGAGTGGGCTGTGGACTGTGGCTGAGGCACAGTGAAGCTGCGTGGGATTCTTTGGCTGCGACCCATGACGGGATAGACAGCCTGGCTTCGGGTCTGCCCAAATATCTGGACAGAAGCAACAGTACTAAAACGCCCACTAGAAACCACTAATTGCACTAGAAGCTGTATTTTGGGGCAGATTTTGCCCTCTGTCCCTTCCACCCCCCCCCCCTCCCCCCCTTTTAATTCAAGTTGGTTTGAGCTTTTCATTTAAAGTTAGAAATCATGCTAAGAGAACACTTTGAGCACGATTTTCCAGTGTAAGGCTGTTATTAAACATCCTTGATCAGCCCTCTTGACTGTTGAATTTGTAAGGTTTCGTTTTGGCATGGTAATACAGACTTTAAAAAGGAAACTTCTTATGAAAAGACTCAGTGGTTGGTTATATAAAAAAAAGACAAACAGATGTGGGTAGCAATAAAATCACACCATGATGTCTTTTAATTCCATATTAATATATAATTGAGTAATAAAGTAGTAGTCTAATGTTTTGCATGCTGCAGCTTTACATACCCATAATTTAGTCTGTAAAGTTACCTGGCTTCCTTAATCTCATCACGGTATAAAATTGGAATTTCATTATTTGAGTGAAATTCTATTTCTGCTACGCTTTGTCTGAGTCTGCCAGGCAGTACTGAAAACCTTCAGGACAGTTTCCTAGGAGCTAAAACTGCCATTTATTTTTCAGCATTAAAACCCATATAAGATGAAATGACATCTTCCAGTAATGTGGGTGATAATATACAAAAGCTGAGCTTTATAAAAATTATAGAAAAAAAGGGAAATGGCTTAGTTTTAATCGAGTCAAATAATCACTAAGGCTATAAAAGCACTATCCAGAGATGATATTGAGATGTTGATGTCACAGATATTCTGATTTTTAGGAATCTGTAATCTTAAAAGAAAAAAAAAGAACACAAAGCAAAATACAAAACAAAATATATAAAGACCTGGAAGCTCTAAGAGAATTACTTAACCAACCCATTCCAAATGCAACTGAAACACCTTTCATGACAGCGATCTTTTGGTGAAGCTTCTCTGCCCATGGATTTACTTCCCTCTGGCTCACCCTTATTTCTAAATATTTCTTATAGAGAAATCTGTCTGGATTTAACAGTACACAAAATAAATTATATAATTGTGCTTATTCCTGTAAGTCATGACCATTGCCACGGGACAGAAACAATACATGTGTGATTTGTTTGACAGTGGTGTTGGCACAGCAAATGCTGCTGCTTCAAGTGCTCTGCACATAAATTGCTTTTGGCTTTGGCAAGAAAATGAAATGAAATCCACAAAATAGAGTACATCAAATAATTTAGGAGCTCTTTCATTATCTGTAAGCTGGGCTTTTTACAGGTTCTTCAGCTGAATGCAGTGATTTCAAAATTGTGAAGATTTTGCCTGTTTTCAACTGTACATTAAGAAAAAAGTCATACAAATGTTACATGGATAGTTAATTTGTGAATCTGGCAAACCACACACGTTGCATTTAAAAGCAGGAATAGGTTCAATTTTTAACAGGAGTGGACGTTATCTGAAAAACCCTGCTGAAAAATGAGGTTTATTTATGAAAATGCATGTTCAGCAAAGCATCGTGTCCAAGGCAAAGCCTTCGGGAAGGGCCTTGGGCTCTTCGTATGCTGCAGGAGGATGGAGCCTGGTCTGATTCATGCTCTGAAATTCATGCCTGCAACCTTCTGGGACAAATTGGCTTTTTGCTACCAGATCACAGCCATTGGGAAAAGGTCAGAGCTGGAACAGAACCATGCAAAGTTGAAGGTGGCGGCCTTATTTTGGACAATCTTCCAGAAAGCAGCATTTTGCTTGGTACTTTGCTTGTTTTTAGTCTCATATGTATGTTTCTCCTGCCCTTAAATGTACTGTCACTCATTTGGAAGCCTTGAGTTTATTGGTTAAAATGATATATGTTAGCACTTTTCATATATTTTGTGTATTTTCAGTACATTCAGTACATCCATACCTGTTTCACTGTCAATTTTAATAGAAGTTCAGTCTTAGCAGAATCCATATTCAGCAAGCTGTCGAGTCTGTCCAAATCCATTTACAGAGAAAAATATTCTTTCTGTTGCTGTGTAAGATAGGAAAGGGTGTAATAAATTCCACATTTTAAAATAGTTGAGGAGAAGCAACATAGAAGATTCTGGAAGTCTGCATGCATTCATTGGACTGAATCACTGGATACACAATATGTTGAACAAAAAAAAATTCAGATTCAGTCTTTTATGAAGACTTGACCCATCAGTACTTGGAAGTCTTAAAAGCCTTTGTTTTTTTTTTTTTTTTTTTTTTTCCTTCCCTTTGGGGAAAATGACTATTTCTAGGTAAGATGATCTTACTTGTTGTGAAGGTTAGGTATACAAGAGCCAATGTATATCACTGAGTGCAATTCTTTTCCATATTTTTTTTTTCTGTGGAGACACTTTTATATAAGCTACACTTCTGACTAAAGACTTTCTTTTTGTTATAACTTGTTTTTCAGTGAATCCTTTGTGATAAACTTCAGTGCCTCCCAGAGCAGACTATTCTACTTCTAAGACAGCACCTTGAAATTTTTAACGTCATTTTAACACTTAATTAGTATTGAGTCACCAGAAATGTCATTCCGCTATCTTCCTCCTTGCCATTATGAAGAAAAGGTAACCCTCACATTGTCTCCAAAAAAAGTGATAATCATTGGAAAATGTTTAAGATCCTTTCAATATGCATATAATTATCTGCATGGTTGTGCCTCAATATTTTGCTGTGCTGAAGGCTGACAAATGAATTTCCTATAATTTTGAAACTCCTTTGGCAGATGAAAAGTGACTAAAAACTCCCAGATCAAAGGACAACTTTCTGATCATGCTCTATTCTGTTACACAGTATGAGAGTGAAGTACCTGGCTGGAAGCAAATATTTATTCTTGTTTTCCTTTGAAGAGTAGACATTAAAATTAAAATTAGCGCTCCAAATGAGGTTGTGTTTTCAAAGTCCCAGCTTTTTACTTGATTGTATTATTTTATTTTATTTATTTTTTTTAATCTGCAAGTATTCTAAATTCAGTTTCACTGCTGCCTGGCAGATAATCAGACAATGGATTATTTCCCTTTGAAGCACAAAGTAACAAACAGTTTTTGGAGATATTTTGGTATCATACTTTCAAGTATTAGAGAAAAAATAATAAGCTATTTTCAACCATTTCATGTATTGTTTCTGCATTTGGAAGAGAATGTGTGTGTATATATATATATATAATGTATAAGGTATACAAAGGAAAAGCTGATATATTTTTGGCCATGCACAAAGCTACTGAGATGCATCATGTTATCTTGAAGTTTTATTTTCCATGATTGACCCTTAACTTTGCAGTTACTTTCAGGGTATCCATATGAGTGACTGTGGGTGATGCTACAGTGCACCTCTGCTCCTTTTGTAACCTTGTCACTTTCTTTCTCCTCTCCCTTGGCAAAGCTCTTCAGAAGTTTTGTTCTTAATAGCTACAGAAAACGATTATGATCTGCTCCGTTTGCATGTTGCCTTCTGATAGCCCACTACGAGGAACATAGAAACTGCCTGCATAAACTACAATGAGCCTTATGGCTATTATTGCTTTCTTCAGTGATCCATGGAAAATCGTGTCTCTACTCATTTAAGAAAATGCAAAGCTTTCCCTTCTTTCAGGGCCTATATCTTGCCTTGCTATTGGGATGCTAACATCACCGTCAATGTTGGTCATGAGCCTTCTAAGGCTGTAATGCATCTAACTGTAAATACATAAATAATCCACGGATTGGAATTTAGCTCAAGTTCACTTAGCCTGCTTGATCTCCCTCTGTGCTGGCTCATAGCTTCCCAGACACTGTCTGAGTATGATCAGTGCTTACCACAGGTGGTCAGTCCATGGCTGAAGTAATCTTTGGAAGGCAAAACTGCGTGAGCAGATGGCAGTCTTTACGTTGTGATCTTTATGCACTGACCTTTCTGGTCAGGCTGAGGAGATTCTAAGAAAAAATTTCATATTTTTTTCAGCCCCCCCTTTTTTTTTTTTTTGCATGTCAGTAGTGGTGGTAGAAATTGTCAGTTTAAAGTTTTTAGTGAAGCTTCTGAGTCATTGTTCTTAAAGGAGTTTCATGATTGTACAGTTTTCTCTAAGATCAAGTGTATGATATGTGATATAAAGCAATAAAATGTTTTTGGGAAATACTTCAGCCTTCTCTAAAGTCCATCTTTTTATATATGCTAAATTTTCAAGATAAATGTCTTTTTCAAGATAGTCACCTAGACAAAAACTGTTTACTTTATTTTTACATCTGATTTTTAAAATTATTTACCAGGCAGGTATCAGTAAACATGTTGTGCTGACTAAAATGTAATTAATAATTTTAGTTTACATACATGTGTTATCTCAAGAGGCAGGCTCTGAAGAAAGAACCAGAATTCTCCTTACAGGGCATATTTGCTAATGTCAAAATCATAGAATCAGAGTCATAGTGTGGTTTGGGTTGGAAGAGACCGTAAAGGTCATTTAATTCCAACTCCCCTGCCATGGGCAGGGCCCCCTCCCAGCAGCCCAGGCTGCCCCCAGCCCCATCCAGCCTGGCCTTGGGCACTGCCAGGGATGGGGCAGCCACAGCTCCTCTGGGCAGCCTGGGCCAGGGCCTCACTGCCCTCTGAGTGAAGAATTTCTTCCTCATATCTAATGTAAATCTACCCTCTTTTGGTTTAAATCCATTTTCCCTTATTCTACCACCACACCCCTGACCAAGAGTCCCTCCCCAGCTCTCCTGCAGCCCCCTTTATGCCCTGGCAGGCCGCTGTGAGGTCTCCCCGGAGCCTTCTCCTCTCCAGGCCGAACAACCCCAACTCCCTCAGCATGTTTTCATAGGAGAGGTGTTCCAGTCCTCCAATCATCGTCGTGGTCCTTCTCTGTCCATATATTTCTCGTGGTAGGGACCTGCATAAGAAAGACCAACTACCAACTTCCAGATTAGCGTCAGCACTGGACGATAACTAATGGGATACTTTTCTGAGTTTCCCAGGTCATTTCCATCTGCAGATGCCATCAGAGCTTTGTTAAAGAGGAAATACCACAGATTTAAAATCCTAAGAATGGTTGAAGTGCTGATGAGTTGCTGATGAAAACAATTCTGAATGTAATCAAAGGACTTGGGCATTAGGATTCTAATAAGATGGAAATTTCAAGGAAATCACTGAGATGGGCTGCAAGTTTATCAACCACATATAGATGGAGTATATCTTCTCTCAGAAATAAAATACATTCTTGAAGAGACAAAGCACTAATGGAGTGTTGGGTAAATGTAATACATTAGGTGATGATGGACAAGTGGAAAATAATTCAGCCAGGATTATAGGTGAAAGGATTGTTATTGTTGTCCATATAAACACCATAGAAGGTCCCTGTCCCAGTAGTTATTATAACTCTCCATAAAATCAAGAACAAAAATGAGGGTAATATACTGTTAAAATTAATAATATATAAGCAGCAATAGAAAATGTTTCATTCATCAGCCATAAAATTTTGTTAATGGCTTCCTAACTCCAGATCTCATGGAAGGATGAGTTGAAGCTTCACAGGTAAGAGACAATAACAAACTACAAAAGTTGGTCTTTTTCCTCTGAAAACTGTCAGTCAATCATACCTTTTCTTCTTGCAAAATTATTATGTGAGACAAACAAAAGTAGTTCATAACCCAAAATAGAGGTACTAAGTTATTTTGGTGATGCCTTATGTAACTGCAGATGGAAAAAAATCTACTGAAAGCACATTTTGCTATACGATTTGCTCTGGTCTTTAAGATGGTCATTTTAAATACAATGGTACCATCATTCTCTTAGATTAATAAACTAATTGCACTGCTCTACATGACTTGTCCTTCAGAAATTAGGATTTGTTTCCAAACTAGATCTACATTTGCTACTTCAAACTGGAGCAATGTAGGTAGAGTGGAGTGTTGGGCAAGTGTAGGTGTCTACTTTCCACTGAGTTGTGTAACTCTCTAGATTGACTTTTTTTGGCTTGATCACCATTGGCTATAATGGGAACAAACTCATGTAAACACATTCATTTATGTGTCTACTTCTTTAGCGTAATTGCACATGCGGAGATAGTAAGGGCTTGGTTCAGCTTCCCACTCACAGACACCTACAGTTCTTTAAGATGTCCTCAGGTATATAGCTGAACTATCAGTACATTACATGATATACGTAGAGGGGGTATTTAATTCTCATTCATTAACCTGTTAGGTTAGATCTATTAGCCTAACTTCAGTCCCTGGAAAAGTTACGGAGAAGATTATCCTGGGTGCTACTGAAAGGCACTCAAAGAACAAAGCTATTATCAGTCATAGTCAACATGGGTTCTTCAAGGGAAAGTACTGCCTTAGCAATTTGATCTCCTTCTGTGATAAGGTCACCTGCTTGTTGGATGAAGTGTAGGTGGTGAATGTAATCTTTCTGGATTTCAGGAAGGCCTTTGATACTGTCTCTCACAGCATCCTTTTGGAGAAATTGTCCAGCTGTGAGATAATCAGGTTCATGCTACTCTGGGTTATGAACTGACTCAACAGTAGAGCTTGAAGCATTGTAGTAAATGGAGCTACATCTGGCTGGTGGGCAGTCACCAGCGGTGTTCCCTAGGGCTCAATTCTAGGGCCAGTCCTGTTCAACATTTCTGTCAATGATCTTGATGCAGGACTGTAGTGCATCCTCAGAAAGTTTGCTGATGTCACTAAACTGCGAGGTTCTCGTGACTCCCTGGAGAGGTGAGAGGCCTTGCAGAGGGATTTAGATGGGAGCACTGGGTGATTAGGAGCGGCAGGAAGTTCAACAAAGAAAAATGCTGGGTGCTGCACCTGGGATGGAGTAATGCCAGATGAGTGGCTGGAGAGGAGCTGAGCAGAAAGGGAGCTGGGGGTGCTGGTGACTGCAGGCTCGACATGAGCCAGCAGTGTGCCCTCACAGCCAACAGGACAAACTGCATTTTGGGGTGCATTAAACACAGCACAGCCAGCCACCAAAAGAGGTGATTCTCCTGCTCTACTTAGCATTAGTGTGGCCTCACCTTGAATATTGTGTGCAGTTCTGGTCTCCACAATATAAAAGGGCTGTTAAGGTTCTTTAAAGGTTCCAGAGCTGGCTGGTGAAAGGGCTGGAAGGCATGTTCAATGGAGAGGGGCTTAGGGCACTTGGGTTGTCCTGTCTAGAGAAGAGAAGGCTGAGAGGTGACCTCATTGCTCTCTGCAACTTCCTGAGCAGGGAAAATGGAGAGGAGGTGCCAGTGTCTTCTCCCTGCTAACTCATGACAGGACACACACAGGAAGTACATGCAGCTGCACCAGGGAAGGTTCAGACTGGACATTAGGAAAAAATTCTTTACCATGAGGGTGGTCCAACACTGGAAAAAGCTTCCTAGCAAGGTGGTTGATGCCCCATGCCTGTCAGTGTTCAAGAGGAATTTGGATAATGGCCTCACTAATATGTTTCAACTTTTGGTTAGTCCTGAAGAGGGCAGGCAGTTGGAATAGATGATCTTTAAAGGTTTCTTCCAACTGAACTATTCTATGTTTCTAACCTGCAAGCCAGAAAATAGCTGTTAGTGCTGGAAAGAGCAAGCAAAAGAAAATCAACATCACAACACCGTATCTGCAAAACAACAATATTAGAGAAATGTTTTTGTGTTTCTACATTACAGGCATAGAAATAGATTGCAAAAACAATCAATCAATCAAACAAACAAACAAAAAAAACCAAACAACAAAACCAAAAACCTGCATGCTCACATATATCCCCAAACAATCCCTTTCCCTGGTCATGGGTCTGTGTCACTAATAGAGCGAGTCTGGTTGAAACTATAGCTGGTGTTAACAACATTTGCCAAATGGGGTACTTCCAATCATTAGAGCTTTGTGAAGATGCGGCAAGTAATAGAATTAATGTAGTATACAGCACTTACAAGGAGATATCGATTTAGAAAGTTGTGGAACGAAATGGAAGATTCAACATAAACATTTATTTCATGAACACAGCAGCGGGTTACAAAATCCAGTGTATAGTTCCATCGGCAAGTCAAGTCCTACCACATTCTAATTAGAAAAATGGGTGAAAAAATGCTACAAAGATGTTGTATGCAAGCTGTTTATAGTACTCGTGAGCTGCTCTGATTCCAGTTAACTTACAGCACTGAAAGGAAGAAGGCCTTTACTTGTCTGAGAAGCCATGCTCCAGTGGTTTTCTGCATGCACTGTTTGCATCAAGTAATGGGTACAAAACAGTCTTAATCAGAACTGAAGAATCAGGCAATCTTGGGCTCTCTGCATTGTGCTCAGTAATGGTGTGCTCTGCTGGGTGTAGAGAGAGTTGTAAGAGACTTGGACATGGTTTATTTGCATTAATGATTTAGCATTCTCCCTTGAAGCTGCTGCCTGGAAAACACGGATTTTCCTTCTTGACTTTTCATGGGACATTGTATAGATTTTTCTGATAAGAGAAGGCAGGAGAGCCTAAAACTCTTGCAAAGCCAGTATTAGCTAATGCCATTGCCAGCTCCTCTGTGCCGAAAAGAACGAGCGTGACACTAATCACACCGTTCTTGCTTGTGTGATGTGCAGACTATTAATGAGCAATCAGGAGATGCTCCTGACAGCAGGAACATGACATTAGGCACAACAGCGATGCCATTGATGCCAGTGGAGTTTATATAGGTAGGTCAAGTACCTGGACACAAAGCTGCTTGGGAGACTATGAAATGCAGCTGTTTCCATTTTTGACAAATTGGTGAATGCAGGTGCATTAGCAAGGTATTCAAGCATGCAGTGATACACAAGTGTTACCAATCAAAAAGCTGATGTTGAAGAGCAAAGAGAGTATTAGATCATTTCAATAAAGATAAGGAGGAGGAAGAGAATTACCATAGTGTTTGAAGTATATGTCAAGTGTCTTACAAGTGCCTTACCGTGTGTCTGATGTTCTTTTATCAGAAGGAAATATTGAGTTATTTATGTTTCTTTTAGAGAGGCATATATAATATATTTTTAGTTCCTTGCATGTATTAAAAATCCCTTTTTGTCAAATAAGTAGCAAGCTTTAATTGCAAACTAAACTTCTTACAAGAGATTATCACTCTTCAGAATCCTGTACTGCTACTGAGCTATCTTTCAGGGAAGGACATCATACTTAAACGAAGTCTGTGGCCCTAGACATCCCCAGAGAGCATTCTCAGTGATTGCCCTAACTATTAAAGTGTTAGTAACAACTGTCTCTTCTGAAGTTTGTTCACTGACTGCCAAATATATATATTTTTTATTTATATTATTTATATATTTATTTATTTTACTGAACGCAAGAGTATTTGCTGGGAGTAAATGTTGAGAAGTCATAAACAGGAAGATTAAAGATTAAAGGTTGGACCTGGTGCTTAGAGGCATGGTTTAATGGGTGACATTGGTAGTAGGGTGATGGTTGGACCAGATGATCTTGAAGGTCTTTTCCAACCTTAATGGTTCTATGATTCTATAAGCCCTTATTTTTTCATTTAGGTTGAAAATTAAGTGGAATGACAGAACAGAACCAAAAAGAACATTTCCCTCTTCCCATCGCCTTTTTTTTTGGAACATAGGGTGTGTAACCCCCTTTCTACACCATAACCTCTGACATAACTGTACTCATTCTTAGCTTGGGCAGAAAACACTGAGTTATTGTGATGCATGTGGGATATGTGGGCAGCTCTCCCTTGGATCTGATGAGAAACGACATTGCTGTAAGTAAGTGAATAACATCTTAATGAGTTTATTGGACATATGTCAATTGTTTAGTGGCCTCAGGTCTAACCTGACTTCTGTTTTCAAAGGGTCACTGGGACCATTAATGAAAGAGAGATTGTAAATGTGTTTGAAATACCATGAAGGCCTTTATCTGATTTTATTTATTTATTTATTTCTAGCAATGCTGGAGTTAAGGGCAACCTCCAAGACTTTGAAAGTCTATTTCTGTCTCACTAAAGTTAGTGGGTGTTTTGTTATCTATTCGCACAGAAGGAAGGTTGAATCCTACAGCATGTAGCTTTGGTTCCGTGATGCTTTATTTTCACAGTACTGGCAGAAGGACAACATGGATGAGAACTGAGTGGGTGGTTTGAACACACCAATTAAGACATTTTTTTTTGGTTTTAGGTCAAAAAATGACAGTGCCTCAGGTGCCTAATGAGAAATCTTTTTATGAAATCAAGGACTCAGGGCAGAGTTTAACAGGCCATCTTCATTGCGGAAAATACACTGTAACTTGTAAAGTGTATTCCTTGCATAAATCCCATGGAATTCAATATGTTTAAAGCATATAATTGAAGTTTCTGCAGAGTGGCAGCTCTTTGTGGCATTTTTCACCCTGCCCAATATATTTGGTAGCTACTAAAGGATCATTTTTTAGCATGTGAGGTTAGCAAGTACATTCATCTCCTCGCGCTTATTCTGACAGCAGCTTTTTTCCCCAACACACTTTAGGTGTGTGTGGGGAGTGCCTCTTTAATTTGGCAGGAGTGAATAGCTGCAGCTCTAATTTAATCATTTTGGGATGAGTTGTTATTAGGGCTTTCTTCCAGTCTCCTTGGCATTCTTGTTTGATTTTCATAACATTGAGAGGACATTGGTCCTTTGCCTTTGGATGGAGCACAGAAAGTTTAACTCAGAAGTTAAGGGTATTTTTTTTAACCTTAAGTGATATTGTAGATAATTTCCATGGCACTGATAATAACAATGAAAGACCAGCCATATGCCATAGAATACTACGATGTAATAGATAAAGAATTAAATGCAAACAGCATTTTCTTTTATTTTGATTCAAGTTTAAATCAAATGTGAAATTCAGATCAATGGGATAATTTTTATATTAAATATCACATTATCCTCTTATGGAGAAATAAATACTGACATAGGTCTTTCTTGATGGTAACACTCTTTGGAATACAGTCTGACTGTGGAATACATTAACTTCTAGTTTACAATAGCATTTAATATGCTTTTTGTTTGTTTGTTTGTTTACACAATATTTTAAGATGTCTGGCTCCACCCTTATAGTAAAGAAAATGAGAGATGTAGATTACTACATGAGTTTTGTTATCACTCCTACTTCACTTATGTTTTTGTGCAAAATAATACTGAAATCAGTATGCAGCTAGACTTTCTAAATGAACAGCAGAACAAGAGGTAATTTAAGTGAGTCACAATGATGAAAAATAGACAGCATAATTGGAGTATAAAACATGATATATTTACACAGGAGAACAATGCCCCAACATCTGCATACCTCCACCACTCAGTTCTCCTTATGAACAGAAGAACAGGAGGTATTTCTTTTAAAGTGGAAATACTAAATGTGCAAGATTCAAGTATATATTAGATGTCTTGTCTATGCTGGTGTTGACTATGGCCTTAGGAGAAACTGAAGAACAGAGGGAGCTCCTTTAACATTGTCCAGTTTGCTGGGAGATCCCATAGGAAAGGGAACAGCCAGTGACACAGAGCTCTCAAGGAAAGAAAATTTCTAAGGAAAGAGATGACTTTGAGATGACTGTATTCATCTGAAAAACATGGAATAACAAAAGAAGTTGCCCTGCTGAGGACAACTGTGATTTCCAAAGTCTTGAACTGGAGTAATTATATAATTGAATTATAAGAAGGAAGCCAAGGAGAGACAAATGTAGT
The DNA here is from genome assembly GCF_040182565.1 of Anser cygnoides. Lineage (NCBI taxonomy): Eukaryota > Metazoa > Chordata > Aves > Anseriformes > Anatidae > Anser > Anser cygnoides. The sequence goes on from NC_089874.1 coordinate 7,869,058, forward strand.
ACAGGTGGGGTAACAGCTGTGAGCTGAGGGACAGGGTGGGTAGAACAGATCTTGAGGAGGGCTTCTGATAAGATACAGAAAATTCAACATACCAAATAGTAATAATGGGTTATCTTTTAACTTGTCTCTCTTCCAACCTTACTGAGTCCGATTTTTCAGTGGTGCTAATTATCACATTCCTTTTTCCTTGGAGGAGTGGTTTTTGGAATGTGTCGTATATTTTGCTTCCAAATTCCAGATGACAGCAATCTGTCTTGGGGAGAGCATGGCACATATCATTAGCCTAATAGACATGAAGTGCTATGGGAGAAGGACTGGCCGTATAACCATGGAGGTAAAGCCTTACCTAGGACTCAGTGGAACCAGATACTCTCTACTCAGGAGGAATCTCTCCTGTGAGTTACTTCTGAGTTTTTTTAATGCATAGACTTGTTGAGCACATTTAATTAGTCAAGTATATTCTTTTGAGGCAAACTGTGTGTTGAAGTACGACTGAGAAAGCCATACTTGCTTGTGTCTAATCCTATCAAAAACATTCTGAATGCTACAGTTCTCTGCTGCCTGCAAACTTCAAAGTCAGAGAGGATGTGAAGAAGCATCTGAGCAGGACCTGGGTTCACAAAGAAAATAAATGTGACTGGCTCGTGCCATGATGTCCTATCTCTGAGGTTCCTCCTACAGTTCTTCTAGGGATGACTGCTGCACAAAAATGTCTTCAAGTTGCAGATGCTAAACTATGAAGGCAAGATTAGTGTCAGAGGGCAGAAGACTCATCATACCACGTGCCGTCTGGGAAGTCCATTCATCATCATCAGAAATTCAGCTACCTTGGAAGGAACTGAAGCTGAGGTTACAGAGCACCCATCTTTTGACACCTTGTAAGACATGAGGCAGCAGATGCATTGTCTTAAAATCATTTCCCTCTACACAGCTGAGTATAGTGGAAGAGCATGTTTTAGAGAGTATTCATGACTGCTACAATGTTTTCAATAGTCAAATGCAGTAAATAATAAACAGCAATGGTGTCCCAAATCCATTGCACCTGCTGCTGTTAAGTGGTGTGTGCCAGTGTTTCACTTTCTGTAAAATTTTACATTTTAGAATTTTGATCACATTTTCTCCTTCCTAACTGCCCAGTTTGGTTTGCTGTTGAACACCCCTCAAAAGAAGGTCTACAAAGATGGTGAAGGGTCTGGAGGGCAAGGCGTGTGAGGAGCGGCTGAGGTCCCTGGGTTTGCTCAGCCCAGAGCAGAGCAGGCCGAGGGGAGGCCTCATGGCGGCCTGCAGCTCCCTCACGAGGGGAGCGGAGGGGCAGGCGCTGAGCTCTGCTCTCTGGGGACAGCGACAGGACCCGAGGGAACGGCATGGAGCTGGGACAGGGGAGGGTCAGGCTGGGGGTTAGGGAAAGGTTCTGCACCCAGAGGTGGTTGGGCACTGGGACAGGCTGCCCAGGGCAGTGGGCACGGCACCGAGCTGCAGGAGTTCAAGGAGCGTTTGGACAGCGCTCTCAGACACAGGGTCTGGTTTTGGGGTGGTCCTTTGGGGACCCAGGATTTGGACTTGGTGGTCCTTGTGGGTCCCTTCCAGCTCAGGATATTCTATGAGGAGGAAAGCAAGGAATTTTCAGGTGGGATAGGATTCTCAGCTTACTTTAGATTTGGTTAGGGGTTTTTGGATGCAACAACAACAGAAACAAAGCTTGGGCAATTCAAACCTGATTTTGAGGGCCGTGCTATTCTGGGGGTAATGCTAGTGATAAGCCAGTTGTCATTTTGTGATTGAGAAGGATGAAATTGGTCTTATCAATCCAGTTAAGCCCCTTAGGTATGAAAAACATTGTATCATGACAGCTTGTTTAGTCAACTAAAAAAAGCATATGGAAAATCTTGTTATAGGCATGCACAAGACTGCTCCCTTGTATGTATGTATCCTCTGCTATTGTCTGTTTCATCAAATTAAGCAAACGACCATTGTCACGTTTCCTGCCCAGACTTTATCGATTCAGTTAATGTTCTCAGACCTTTGCTTCCATTGCATATTAAATGTGACTAGCCTGATCTTAAGATCTTGTCACATTTTGATTAACGATTGTATTAAACTCTGATCTTGTGATGCTGCAAGAAGGAGCAATAGTATGAATGAGTGGTTTTCCTTCAAAGTCGTGTGGTTTAGCCCCAGCAGGTGGCTGAGCACCACACAGCTCACTCTCCCCAGGTGGGATGGGGGAGAGAATTAGAAAGGTAAAAGTGTGAGAACTCATGGGTTGAGATAAGGACTAGGTAAAGCAAAAGCCACATGCACAAGCAAAGTAAAACAAGGAATGAATTTGCTACTTCCCATCGGCAGGCAGGCGTTCTGCCACTTCCAGGAAAGCAGGGCTCATCAGGTGTAATGGTTTCTTGGCAACACAAACACCATCACTCCAAACATTACCCCCCTTCCTTCTTCTTCACCCCAGCTGTTATTGCATGACTCCACATGGTATGGGACATCCCTTTGGTCAGTCTGGGTCAGCTGTCCTGGCTGTGTCCCCTTCCAGCTCCTGGTGTACCCCCATTGTCCTCACTGACAGGGCAGCATAAGGAGCTGAAAAGTCCTTGGTTCTGTGTGAGCACTGCTCTGCAACAACTAATATATCACCACTGTTATCACCACTATTTAGATCAAAAAACCAAACCAAACCAAAACAAAACACAGCATCATACAGGCCTTTCTATGAAAAGAAAAACATGACTCAATCTCAGCCAAAATAAAGACACAAAGTATGCAGAGCATAACTTAAGAAGTCTTATTTCTGACTCTGAAGCCTTAAAGGTTTAAAGGAATATGTGAACATCTTTTTTTTATGGTCAGTGGGAAAAATCCCAATTCCAGTTACACGTGTGGATCCAAAATAACTGCTCTTAAAACAATAAATCAATGGGTTTGCTTTGCTGAAGTGATGCCAAGTTTACCAGTGTGTGATGTAAAGAACAGCATCTCACCTAATCAAGCTGTCTAAGGGACAGAAGTAAACTGTCACTGGGACTTCTCTTGAATAAATGAAAGAAAAGTTTGACCGAAAAGCTAACTACACAACAGGATGTGTAGTTGTAGAAGATGAGTTATTGCTATTCGGGAAGGAGGGGAGATAATAATAATAATTATTATTATTAAGAAAATAGATATGTTTCTGCTGAAGATTTCTATTCCATGGAAGCTATTATTTTCCACTGGAATTAGCATTTTTACTGACTTTGATCATTCCCTTAGCTGGCAGTTTATACTGCAGCTCTGTGTATTTGCTTTCAGTGTGACTTTGACGTATAATGCTGTGGTCCTCTTTCCTTACTGACTACTTGCAAATGTGTCAACAGTGACTTTAATTTACTCTGCTAAATCAATGGCTACCTTAATCCCCTTTGTACTCAAGTTGAGGCTGATGTTTTCTGCAATGAAGAAATCAGTAGACAGTTGAAGGCTTGGAGAAGATGAAAAATTAAATTTGAAACAGCAGAACAAGATACACATAAATAGGGCAGTGAAAATGGCCTTAGGCAAAAGAAACTTCACCTGGTTTACTACGTCTTTCCTAGAGAACTGGAGATTATTGCATGTTTGCAAGACCAAGTAGAATTTTCTGGTAGTTATGCACCGTTTCTTATAGGTAGTGTGATACTGCTTAGGTCACTGTCTTTGCCAGTCTGTTTTGCCTCCTTTTCTCAATTTGATTTGTTTTAGTAGTTCTTTGTCATTTGCCTGCTATTCAGAGAGACTGCATTGTTCTGAGCCTGCCAACATTTCCTCCTCCCTCACATGTTTCTCTTTTTATCTTTATCTTGCTTCTGGCATCCTTCTTCCTTTCATGCAGCACTCTACAGTTTTTGAATTGTTATCTTCTGTGCTAATTGTGATCCTTATCCTTCTTTAAATCTCATTTATTTTCTGGGGCTCTAATAAAAATCCCCTAGGCTCTAACAAAACCTTTTGAAACTGTTTTGTGCTTCTTGCATTGACATCAGCAGCCACTAAGAGTCTAAAGCTGCTTTTCCTTAATATCATAATTCATTAAACTGCAAGACCTTGCTGGTGAATAGCCTTCTTGTATTCTAGCCTGCAAGCTCTAAATATTAGTAATGCTGGCTAATGAGTAAGAGTTAACAGGCTAATGCTGAGACTAGGAGTGATGAGATGAGTTGCAGAAGTGAGATTCAGGCAGGTTTAAAAAATACAGCAATTTGCTGTGACCAAGGGAATTGAAATCTTGGTTTCCTGTGGCTTTATATTGTGTGGTTGTATTATCTTCCCTCAAATTAAGTACAGACTCTGACTGAAACTTTTCCTGATTTTGTAAGAGCGTTTGTAACAGTTTGCACTCAGGGGGATTCTCTCATGTCTAACTTCCTAATTAAACTCATGCTGAATTAATTTATTTTTCTCTCCCCTGCATTAGAACCTCTTTTCACAAAACTTTTAGGGATTAAGTGCATTTAAGACTTCGGTTTCTCTCCTCAAACTTTCACCAAAACTGGCTAAGCAATTCAGATGTTAGGACACTCAAAGGTAGTAACTGTCTGTCTCCTTTTTGTCTCAAACCAACCTTAGAAAAATGTTTTCCACAGGACCCATTACCCAAATCTTTTGAAAAGTGATGGCAATTTTCCAACCTGGAATGGATGAAGGATTGTCTACAAAATTCCCTACTCATCTTTTAGTGTAAAGTGTCAGTAACACTCAATAGATGCTCTCTGAATTAGAAATATAGTCAGTATCCATCATCCATGTACGTGCACTTAAAACCATCTCACTGTGTCAGAAGATATAGAGAACAAGGTTTATTCTTGTTCTACATATCATCTTTATGACAGTTTCATTCTAAGCAAACAATGAGAAACAGAATTTTGTAGCAACATTAAAATATCTACCTTTTAAATAGAAACTTATCTTTGAAGTGTATTTCTGTAGAATTAAGAAGCATGGACATTTTAGTGTGTAAATTATACAGATAGTAAGAACATAACTTGCTTTTTGAAAATTATTAAAGAGAGAAGTCCAGACTTTTAAGGACCCAGAGGGTGTTTCTGTGTTTGCCTTTTGAAGGAGATTCTGCTTACATGGGTATTTACCCACCTGGATTTTATAGTTACTGGACAGAATCGAGGTGCATGCTCAGCTCGATTTGGGCACTTGTTCAGATGGTGAAGCCATGAAAGGGGTATGGCACAGTTTGGGTACTGGCAGAGAGTGGGAGTGAGTGGGTAGCTATTGTGTGTAGGAAGGAAAAGAAATACTGCTGTTTATCTATCTAAGAACGCTGTCCATCAAAACAGAAAGGACTGGCTCCTCTGTCCCCCAGGTTTTAAATTTCTGATGAACCTAGGTGATGGCACAGAGGTAAATTTGTCTCCATCCATCGTGCTGCCTTGCTATGTGTTGGACTTGAACATTTTTGAAGCAGGAATCAGCTTCATGCATTGAAATCCCAGCTGATGGCTAACGCCTGTCTGTCTTTGTAGAAATGCCAAGTGAAAAAACAAAGACATAGTTCTTGATGTGAGGAGTCACTTGGAAACTCATTTCTGTAGCAATTTCTCAACACAACATTATTTTCCTTTGCAGAAACAAAGGGAAAGGGAGTGCCTGTAAAAGTATATTGGGATTTAGTCAAACCTGTATTGAATTAAGTCTCCCTGAATAAATGTTATTGGATAAATTGAAACATGTAGTTTAGAAAGTTGTTTAATTGTAAGGGATGGCCAGTGCCTTGTAGTCATTTGTAAACATTGTGTAATGATTAATAATTCCTAAAAATTTGCTTTTATTTCTTGCTTGAATTTGTTTCACTTCAGATGTTGGACCTTGTTACGCCTCTGTCTGCTAAACTAAAGATCCCGTTAAGTCAGAAAAATCTCATTCTTTGAGTAGTTATTTCTAAACTAATTAATCATTTAAGCAAAACTGTGCTTTTAAAAATCTATGGGTGCAGAGCTGATTTTCGAGATCTTGAATTATTTCTCTATATCCCTTGTGAACTTTTTCCTGACCTCTGCACTCTAAGAATGATGATGACAAAAATGTAATGGGCTGATCTGTCATCATGATGTCCCCACAGTCATGTGAACAGGCAATCCTATATTCTATTTATGGATTTAACAATTCCACAGTCATCCCAGATGGGATGAGTTACAGTGGGGAGATGTATATGTATTCTTTCTGGCATAATAGTTTAATACTTTGCTTCTTAATCTTCACTAGTACTTTCAGGTAAACTATAGAGTTTTTTTTTTCTTTTTACCATTTCCTCTTCAACTAGCCTATTTATCTGAATATTTCACAGAATATACTTTATGAACTAAGAAGCATGTGCTTAGGGATACAAAATTCCTTTAAAAGTCTTGCTTTCCAGTCTTCATTGCATCCAAGCCAAATCCTAAGGCAGCAGAGCTAATGAAACAATGCAATCACAGGTTATTCAGAGAAATCTGAATCTGAAACTGGTCCATATTCCTCATGACTTCATTACATTCCTCATTCTGATATTAACACAGGCAGCAGACTTATTATATTTATTTTTATTTTTATTTTTTTCCAGTCACTAAATATATAATTAAACCATGGAACTTGTTGCAACAGCAAAGTGTGAAAGCCAAGCAGGATGGGACACTTTCACAGAAATGTTCCACTTTGGGCTATTAAACAATGACCCAGCTGCAACGCTCAATTCAGAAAATTGCTAGTTATCTTTTTTTCTAGTAGTATATGTCATGTCTTCTGCTGAATGAGACTTCTGTAGGGCTTTCAAACCTTCCCAGTGAGCAACAATATCTTGAAGATGAGTTTCTGTAACGGCAGGTAATTCCTGCTACTCTCAGCTTGTATCATCGCTGCTAATGAGAGACAGGTTTCCCTGCTGAAAGGTGGTGTGAGCCTCAGAGCTACAGGAGTGAAAGGGTTTAAAATGACATCCAGTGAGAATTTATTTATTTATTTAATGACATCAACACTTTGTATCTCACTGTTGCATGAGTATCATCAAGTCTTTGTGATCTCTGCTCGTGTAACTTACATCCTATGCTGGGGATACCATATCAATGATAAAACGGGCTTCTCCAGTGAGAAGTAACCTGGGGCTTATGTCTTCCCTTCTTTAGAAGCACTCCAGTACAGTGCACTCCAAGAAAGGATTTTGGTAACAGGTTCAGGGAGCTATCAAGTTTCTTCCTCTCTCTGGGCAATAAGCAGATGTACTTTCTCATTACAGAGCTTTGCTGTTATTACATTAATCTGAAACCAGGAAGAAAAGACCAACAAATACTTAGGGTGATATGGGATTTGCTGATGTTTCATGAAGGCAGCTAGATTGCTGTAATACAGTTGGGAAATAGGAATATTAAAGTCTGCTCTAAACTCTATTTTACTGCAATGATTCATAAAATATTGGTTCTTTGCTTTAAGAGACTGTGGCTGTATAGTGACTGTACATTTCTGGAGAAAGGAGCTCTAAATTGGGTACTAACTTATCAAATTGAGAGGAAATGAGAGAGATTATTTATTATTATTATTATTAGCCCAAATGTGATATTCTGGCCTCAGATTTTAGAGCAAAAATTGAAAATAAATCTTAAGAAAAAAATAGACTGTAAATATAATAACTTGGTAGAGCACTTTAGGAACCCTCAGCACAAACATTTCTTGTGATAGCTTTGTGGACGGAATGTGGATCATATTTCATGAGCTGATGCATACAACAGTAGCTGTGCTATGTGAGAAACATCAGTTTTTTGAGAAAGCCTACATCCCATCAGCACAAAGACCTACCACCTAGAAATAAGATTGCACTTTGTTATCTTATTCACTATAAAACTGCAAGTGTGTTGTTGAGGAGAAACAAAGAGCACTGGCAGCAAAAAGACGGTATATAATCTCATTCATTTTGAGTTCTTTGTTGTGCTCATTGGACTCCAAGCTGAAGTGCCCTCCAGAAATGAAACCACGTCAAAGAAGCAGGTCTTTAATTCATGAAAGTAATGATGCTCTGCAGTGCAGCTCCACAGAATTCAGCAGAATTACTTCAGATAACCCCAGTGGAGGGTCTGTTCCATCTGTTCAGTGTCAGAACAACTTAATGCAGGGCTGATATAATTCTTCCTAAGTTCAGTTTAATGTACAGTTAAGGATGACCTCATCCTGTTCAGCTCTAGATGTCTCTAATCTAGTCATCTGCAGCTGAACCCAGCCAGCCTGTGCTCCTCTTAGTCAATAGGTCAGGTGAATTGGACCCTTAAAGTGTCTGTTCCAGGGAACTGGATGAAATGTGAAGTAGGGATCTAACCTTTGTGAAAGAAGGCAGAATACACATATGTTAAGTCTTTTGTAGACAGATACGAGCTTGTTTTTCTCTTCATCTGAATCTGAAAGCAATGTACCCATGTCTGTGCTGTTCAGAGTTACAGCGCCTTCCTGCCTTTATTCAGGATATACTCCAGGTTCGAGCTGGATATTCTCCAGGGTTATACACCAGATACCCAAAGTTACTTGGCTTTGAGTTTGGAGCAAGAAGAGAGCAAGCATACCTCTGCCAGCACAGTGCCCGAGGCTGCATCCTAGCTATCACCACCCCTATCCTTTACAAGTGCCCAGCCTGATTTGCATGTGCTAATGCAGCAAGGTGGGTGAGCAGCAGAGTCCTGAGATGTGCAAATCCACAGCTACACAGTACGGGAAAAGCTGCTGCAGAGGTGCCTTCTGGCTATTTTTCCCCCGTGGACCTTTGTGTTTCATGAGCACATCCCAGTCATTTGAAGCAGGTGTCCTGAGAGGGGGAGAAAGATGCTCAGTGCTGAGTCCATAGCCCACAGGACTAACCTGCTGATCAGGAGACAGTACTCAGCTAGATATCATGCAAATATACTTTTGCCCGGCACATTTTCCTTCCTCTTGTTTTGTTACCGTAAAAGTTCAGCTACCTGTGACTTCTTTTGCCATTGAGTCTGCACCACCCAGGCAAGGAAAACTGAGTGGGGTCAGAAGAGCAATTTTGGGCCTCCTGTGTTTGTTGCAGTGAAAGCTAAAGAAGCCTGAAATTTGTTGTAGATATGATGGGAATATGAAGGAGGCCTGCCAGCCAGCTTCTTACACTTCCTTGTCATTTGTGCTGTTTTATTTGGCTGCACCTCATAATCCAGCTCAAAGCAGCTGCCGGGGGAACAAGTTCAAATATAGCTTAAAGCTCTCAAGCAAGGGAACGAATACCAAGATATTACAGGAGACTTTAAAGGGAATGGTCAGGACGGCAAACACTCTGCTAGACAGTGATTGCTGCTCAATTGTCCCTTAATACCTTCTCTGCTTTTCCCAGCACAGGTCTGAAAAGGTGTTGTCGTGAATAGACTTCTACACAACTTAACAGCAATTTAAGATTTATTAATACTTTTACAGTAAATCATGAGATCAGATTGTGTCATTCTTAACAGCACTTAATCAACACTTAATCATCAGCCAATTTAACACAGAGATTCAACAGAATTTGCTGTAATAGAAACGGTGACTTAGTTAAATATTTGAGAAAGGCAAGGTTCACATGAGACTTGCTGAAGGGTACTGGGAGGTGGTTTCTAGACCCAGTTGCATGCTTACTATTTTTTTTGGCCCTTTCTGGTGAATTGCCCTTCTGCCTCATTGGAGTTTGTCCACAGATAGGCTTTGATCCTTGAGGAATCAGCCCTGGGAGATTTCCCACCTCAGCCTACCCTGAGAGGAGTCCTACCTCAGGGGGAGATCAAGGGTCAACCCCTGCAATCCTTGGAGAGCTCAAGGCATTCTCACTTAGGATTGCTGTTTATAGGATCTGAAGATAATTGACTTTAGACAGTATTTTTCCATTCTGGCTCCAATTCAGGAGAGGTAATTCTGGAATTCCCACCAACTACACAATTCCAGTACTCCCCAGGCTGTACAGTTCTTGTACCTTCCAGATCATGTTAGGATCCAGGTTGCAGCAATTCCAGGTACGATCAAGGAGGGCCTGATCATCCCAACTCACATGGATGAAAGGAGAAGCAGCGGTTATCTCATGAGGACATGCGAGTCCCTGCCAGGACTGTGAGCTGAGACAGAGGTTCTGCTGCTGTGGGAACAAGGCAAGGACATGTTTGCAGGGACAGGTGTCAGCAAATTGCAGCTTGTCCTGCATGTGCACTGAGCCATGTCCAGTCCTGGAGTCGGAATTGCACTGCAGTGGTGCAGCTAACAGAGCCTGTCTCCTTCTCTTGGCTTAGAAAGTGTTTTTTTTTTTTTTTTCTGGAGTTAGTTACTCAAAGGAAAAATAATATCTTTTAAAAAATCCTTAAATCTGTTTCCAGAAATATAAATTATATTAGTGCACAAATTAGTCTGCCTCAGGAACTGGGAAATAATCTAAATCAATCCAACACACAGCAGTAAAAAAATACAGTGAAAACAAAAAACGAACATTTCCTTTCTGAGCAAAGGCTCAAAGATGCTGATAACATTTAACCTTCTCTCCTCTTCTGTAAATATCTGTCCCCTGAGAACCCAGGCAATGTTTTAAATCCAGCTGTTCAGTCCAGCACAGCTCCAGAGACATCCAGCTGTTCTAAAATGGTGACTGTGAAACAGGATGGCAATATGCCTTCTTATAAAAATTCCCTGTGATACCATTTGGGAGACAATTTAGTATGCAAGAAGTGTCTTGGAGCAGGATAGAGGCTTTCCCATTTTTCATCCTCCTCTGTGATATTGTCTATGTGGGAGGCAGCCACTGGAAGGCTTGTGGGAACTTGAGAATTTGACTGAAAGCCATAAAGTTGCACAAATATGTTCAAAAGCTTTGTAAAGTTTCCGTTGGAATCTGAGCTGTGAGTTTATGATGAAACCAGCAAACTTTGCCTGCTTATTATCTTTTGATGTAAATGTTTTTGGAATATCTAATTTAAAATATGAAAATATGTCTGGAAAAGGTGTAAATACATTCCAGGAACTGACCCCCATGCAAGAAATTAATTACAGAAAATAATTCTTTGCAACAGCTATCAACACATCTGTTTGCATCTAGGGCTGCTGTTTGTTGCCATTCAGAGGTTCTTTCAAACTGTTTTATATTGTTGTGTTAATTAAGATGATGTTTTCATTAGTTTCAGTTCACATATTATTTTAATCTAGATTTTTGAAGAAAATGATTTTAGCAGATAATGGAACGGGGGCAGCACGGTGAAGGCTACAGGGAGCTCATTACCCTTTTCTCAATTCATTGTAGTTTCATCAGTCATTAATTCCACTTTAAGCTTCCCCGTTGCTGGAATGTACATTGTGAGTGACTTTATTTTTCATATTCAACAATGTGCCACTTTCCATTCCTAATATCAAGGTAGAATGCAATTATTAGCAGAATTAGAATACTTCAAAAAGTTTAAAGAAGTGGGAAATGGCTCCCTGAGGAGAGAGCATTTAAGAATGTTTGAAACAGCAACACAAATAACCTTGTAAGTGTGAAGAAAAAGGCAGAGGAGAAAAGGGATGATGTGGAACTTGCTCTCCCTTATATCATGAAGTCACAGAATGAGTTAGATTGGAAGGGCCTCTGGTCCAGGTCCTTGCTTAAAGGAGGGCCAACTTCAATGTTAGGTCAAGCTGCTCAGGTCCTTGTCCGACTGAGTTTTGAATATCTCCAAGAATGGAGATTCCCCAGCCTCCCAAAACACTGATCCCAGGCTTTGATAACCCTTGTGGTGATAAGTTTTTCATCATATCTATTAGAAAATTTTCTTGTCACAACGAGCATCTGTCACCCCTTGTTCTATCGCTGCGCACCTCTGAGAAAAGTTTGCTTCTGTCTTCTCTCTATACCTCCCCCCTACCCCTTAAGTAGTTTAAGGCAGTAATAAGATTCCCCCTTAGATCCTAGCTCTTTTGCAGGCTGAACCAACCCAGCTTTTTCAGTCTCTCATGGTACTTCTTGTGCTCCAGCCCCTGGAGCATTGTGGTGGCCATCTGCTGTACTAACTCCAGCACGTCTGTGCTGTGCCTGTATATGGGAGGACCGAGTGGGACACAGTACTCCATATGCTGTCTTACAAGTGCCAAACAGAGAGGAAAATAATCACTTCCTTTGGCTTGCTGTCTATGTTTTTGCCTGGTATTTGGTTGCTTTTATTTGCTGCAAGGACTCACTGCTCACTTGTGCTCAACGGGTTGTCCACCAGGTCCTTACCTGTAGAGCTGCCTTCCATCTCGTTGGACTCTACCCTGTGTCCACTGTGCAGATTATTCCTTCCTGTGTGCAAGGCTTTGCATTTGCTGAACTCCAGGAAATTTCTGCTATCTCATTTCTCCAGTCTCTTAAATCCCCCCAAACAGCAGCCCTGCCCTCCAGCGTATTGACTTTTCCCCCATTTGGTATCATCTGCAAAACTGCTGATGGGAGTCCTTGCTATCGACCAGGTTGATAATACAACCTTTAAACACTACTGACTCCAATACTAAACCCTGACTCATACCGTGAGTAACTGGCTTCCAGTTGTACTTGTAAACTACTACCACTGCTCCACGTGCATAGCTATTAAGATCCACTCACCGTTTAGACAACCCGTCAGGTCCATATCTCATCAATTTGGCTATAAGGATACTAGAGAACATATTGCCAAAGTCTGTGCTAAATCAAGGTGCATGACATCTACTGCTCTTTTCTCGTCCTCTCATCGTAAAAGGCAGCCAGGTATGTCAAGTATGATTTTTTTTTTTCTTTTTTCTGTCCTGGCTGTTCCCAATCACCCTCTTGTCCTACATGTGTCTGAATGTGTCTGAGCTGTCTTCAAGGAGGATTTGCTCCACAACCTCCCCAGGACTGGGGTGAGCCTGGCCTGTCATTTCCCAAGCTTCTGTTTCTTGCCATTCTTGAAAATGTGTGTAACGTATGCCTTTTTCAAGTCATCAGGAGCCTCCCTGACCTTTCAGAGATGATAGAGAACAGACTCACAACGATATCAGCCAGCACCTTCGGATGCATCTTGCCCAGTCCCATATGCTTGGCTATAGTAGACTCTAAATAGATCTGCTTCTGCCATGAGTAGTACTTCATTTCCCCAGACTCTGCTCTAAGCACAGGGACATGGGAGGACTGACAGAAGACCTTGCCAGTGAAGACTAAGGCAATGAAAGCACCGAATACCTCAGGAATTTCTACATGGAAAATCAATATTCACACCCACATTTGTTTACACATATATGCTTATGACCCCATATCCACCCTCCTGATACATACACAAGAACCAAAGGGCACATGCATACAAACCTTGTGCCCTGCCAACCTTCCACCTCCTTGTAACACTGCAAATGAACTACATATGTACTAAGGCCCTCACCTGGGACCTGGAGGCAAACTCCCCAAAACAGATTGAGTTGGTAACTGGTTTATGGCTGGGGTATGCTTTATTAAGAGTTTTGCTATTTGCTGACAGCTTGGTCAGATCCAGAAGTGAAGAGTCCCCCTAGAAAAGAGAAGTGAAGACTGGTGCAGATGTGTGCAGAGACAGGTATGAAAGAGAACTACCAGCTATTAGAAAACCTGAAGTATAATCCTGGCACAGTCGTATAATTCACAGAGCATATTAGGCATTGAAATTCTTATTCCTCATTTTCTTGACAAATGATGCACCAAGAGCAGAAAATGGCTAATATGAATCTTGTCTCAAGACTACGATTGCAATGGTAATAAGAAATGATGTAAACTTAACTCACTCTTGTTATGGAGAACTAAAGAAGATGACTTGGGCTACAGGAGCAGTGCAGAAGTTTGCTCTGAAATAGCTCTTTAATCACAGGTATTCATAATTTTTTTGCACTCTGTTTAACTAGCATGGTTCTTGTGCAGTACTCAAAGTGGCAGAAAACAAATGCATCTTGGCTGTTCCTTTTGACCACTGCAGACTATTTTATATAAATGAAGGAAAGTGTGTATGGAAATAAGGCTGTGAATCACTTGTTCACAAGCAATGTGTTCTGGCCAAGCTCAGGGCTGTTCTGCTTTACTTGAGCATGGACTTTTGCAGAAAACACGACATGGAGGTGCAGAAATCATGTGAAAAGGAAGATTCTGTTCTTGGAGAACTCTCTTTACTCCTTATTTTCTCTGCCTTTTGATCCCATTCTATATTTTCTAGGTAAAATGTTACTAAACTACTAGGCTGCGGTGAATCCAATAACTGACAACCCTTCAGTTTTCTTTCATGCAGCTCTAATGTGTCTCAGTCTTTTAGGAGGGAGCAATGTCTTTCTAAATTCTGCAGTCCTCTGGGCTGACAGGCTGCTGAGCTGTCAAGGCAGGGATTGTCTCAGGTGTTATTTTTGACCCAGGTTCCTGTACTTTCACTTGCTTCTGCCAAATTCTGAGGACTCTCAAAAGCCTGATTCCCTTATAGGTTGTGTTTTCATCTCTGATTAATGACTGTGATTGAAAATGATTCTTTCTGGAAGATGATAGCTTGGTTTGGCGCTGTCCATTTTGCTACATTCTCGCCCTTTTCTTTAAAACTGTGGAAACTTTTCTTCATTCTTTAGAAATGCTTTGTTTGCAGTATCTCTGTTCTTTTGGTACGTTAGCATTTCTTCAGTGGCTCTATTCATCTGTAGCTAAATGAAAACTATTTTTGCTTTATGTGGATTTTCTGATTCTGGTATTCATTCTGGTATTTTCCTTCCCATCACTGTAGGAGTTGGTTCGTTCATCTCTGAAAAACATCCCAGAAAACGGTGTTAGTATTTTGATAGATGGAATATGCACACGAACTGATTCTCTTCCATTTGCAATGTTTCTTCCTGAGTTATTTGTTTCTGGTTCATCTTACAGACTTGCAGACTCAAAGTGAAGCTTTTTATCATGTTTGCATGCATTTTTACTACTTGTTTCAGATCATTAGCTACTCTTGAAAGTGGTTGTGCCATTACTAATGGCACCCAAGCTGAACCTCTAGTGATGAAATGCTTCCACATTTGCAAAAGCTTCCTGGTGATATCTGTTAGAGTTTTATATATATATATATATATATATATATATATATATGTATAATTTGGGGTGTGTGTGTGTGCAGCTAGTGCTTATTGATCAGTTTCTTTTTTGAAACTTTAACTGCAGAGGAAACTACAAAATGTTTAGACCCCTGCTTAGGTCAATATAGCAAATATATCATCTATTTCACTTTGTACACATCTTCAATTACCTCTCAAACCTGTGGGTGTATAGGATGCTGATAAACAACCTGCTCGGTGATTCTGCTGCAGTACAGCTCCCAGCCCTCCATTTTGCTTCTGTGAAGAGAGTTTGATATCTTTCAACAGGTCAAAAGTTGTCATTTGCTGTGATGCCAAAAGATTCTCTCTTCCTGTGTTGTAGCATTAACACCCTTTCACTATTCTGGCACAGGTTCTGTGAGCTTCGCAGAGAACTTACATTTGCCCCTCTGACTTTTTAAATATTTTATCTTTGGGTCTTGGCACATGCAATGTCACTTGAAAAAGAGATTCATATGAAAAGATTTTTTTCCCTGAGAATAATATGGCTCTGGCTTAAAACTAATGTTTGGTCTACTATGGTTTAAGACCCTTTGTTTCAGTCATTCCTAATGCTTGCTGTAGCTCTAATCCCTATGCCATCAGCATGCCCTTTTACATTTCTCAGATTCATAATGTCTGGCTTGTTGTCCTGTGAAATTCCTTTGGGGATAAACATATTCCTGTGGAATATATAAATCCTACTTTACAGTGATGAGGTGAGCATGGATATAAAAGCTTCACCTCTGCCCATAGACTTAGCATCCTGCTTTCCCAGTTTTCCATCTCTCATGGCACAGCAGCTGGAAAAGTGTCATTTTGAGTTCTTTGTTGCATGACCTTAGCACGAGAAAAGAGAACACTCTGCTCCTTTCTCCATTAGTGTTGGCACTCCTGTGTCATTTGACCAGACTCATGCCAGAACTAAAAACCACGCGGAGAAGTTCTGAGACTGAAATGTGCTAGATGGCTACTTCCCTTCTGGCAGAGTTGTGCACGTGCACCTAAACTCTCCATATCTGACACTTGTTTAGCCTTTTTTTTTTTTTTTTAAATAATAAAAATCCTACATCAGGAAGATTCAGCAGTTTCTTTAGGTAGCATTAAAAAGATTTTGTTCATCTTGATATTGTATTGCCTTCATACTTGCTTCATTAGTAGCCAAGGAGAAGTCAGATCTGTTGGTTTGCCTCTTTGAATGATGCCCTCTGCTGTCATTTTTAGGCTATTTCTTAAGGCTGCTCTGAATCTCTGTGTAGCAGGTGAAGCAGGCTCCACGTGTATTTTGACCTGCTGTTACTTTACTGATGAATTGTGTTTGGTTAAATTTGTATTCTGGGCTCCATATAGAAAATATTGTTGGTGAAACCAAATTTGGTTGCTTTTTTTACGTGCCTTCAAACCTCTTGGTTTTACCCTTTTTCCCTGTGTATTTTAGTACTGTATGTGCTACCCCTGTACATTCAGTGAAGCCCTATTGGACACATTCTTTTAGAGGGTACTTGCACTGTAATCTTCCATTTTCTTTAGCTATATATACTTGTCCCTCTGCATCCAGCTGGAACGTTTTTTTGTGTGGTCTTGAAATACTATTTGATTAATAAGATCTCTTAAGAACAGTGTTTAAAAATCATTTCTGTGTTCAAAACACACATCTCGCTGACTTTTCTGTAGACTGGAGCATAACAGTTGCCCAATAGCATAGCCTTTTTTTTCCATTGTCTGCACAGTCACCTGGATAGGGATATTTCCTGTCTTTCTGCTATGTTGCTGGCACTGCGTCCTGTTTTTCATCCTTTTCAGATTACATCAAATACATCTTTGTTGCATTTGCTTCCCAGTTTTGCTTGCAGATGCTTATAGTTATTATTTTCTTGGCCTTTCTCTAGGGTTCTACATAACTGCTTCTTTTGCTGCTAAATATATGTGTACCTGTGTATATGTTCACTTCAGTAGTGTCAAATCCATCCCAGTAGATGTCATAGACTCACTTTTTAATAGTTATAACCTGTCTAGATTTTAATAAGAAAGTCTTTTATGATCCCATCTTCAAGAGAAAGGGTCCTTAAATTTGTCTCTTCATTTTGTCTCCTCCTTATTGCAGTTTTTTAATAAGTAATGCACAGAGCACTAGACTTGCATTTCCATCTTTGCTGATTCTCAGTATAAATTTTCATGGAAAAATTCACATGATGAAGAAGTAGATGAGACTTTCTTCAAAAAACATGAGGCTTGTGAGGAAAACTTTTGCTAGGACATAGTAAAAACAGTGAGTGAAAATCTGCCTCTGTTGTCATTAAAGTCAGTGGAGACCTTGTGTGTTTGCCTTCAGTATTTCAGTGTGACAGGGAAATGTTTTTCACAACTGCAGATGAATTGTGAAGAAAATGAAGTCCAGGTCCTCAAAAATATTTAAGATCTAAGTATCTCCAAAAATCTTTCAAGTAATTGCATTCTGTCATTAAGGGAGCAGCTGTGAAGCGGGGAATCACCATGTAATCACAGAGAGCTTGGAGAGAACTCCAAAGTTGGATGGGGTTGGCCAGGGCCTTATCCAGGTCTCTTTGAAAATCTCCAAAGCTGGAGGTTCTCTGAGCACTACTCTCCTTGTGATTTTTTTCCATCTGCCTACCTCATATCCTTTCAAACTCTAGCTGCTGGGTCCTCCTGTCGCTCTTCAGCAGCCAAACGCTTTCACTGAACTGTTGAAGTCAGTTGATCTCCTGTGGTCAGCTATGTGCAGACACAACTTTTGATTTCAGCAACCCGTTCAGGTTTTCTCTTTCACAGGGCTTATATTTTCTCCAGTGAACCTTTCAACACTGTGGGTCAAAGTGGTCACAAGGATGCTGAGGAGAAACAAGGGCATAGCTGGTGTTATTGTCAGCCCACTGTCTGGGGTCAATATTCAGGGAGTGTTAATTTGCATCCTGGAAGAAAACACGTGGCTCCATACTGGGAAGCCTTTGTTTCCCTAACTTGAGAATGATCTTCTACAAGTTTATGAGCAAAAATGGAGATTGGGGAAGATCTCTGATTTGGAATTAATCAGTCCTAGAAGTAGCATAAACAACGATGATCTAAGTGGACATAAAATACAAGCTGGGTTATTCTTCACAAAGTCATAGGACCAGATAGCTATCACTGTAATGCATGAAGGGTGAAGAACAAGCAAAAGGAGCTGAAAGTCTTACTGCAGGTTGTTAGTTACCACATATCTGTTGCAAAGAAAATATATGTCAGATATATTGTGCTTAGCAAGTTTTCTGAATGTGCTTCTGATTAAAGAAATACATCTGGTAAAGATGATTAAAATAAATAAAGTAAGATGAAATTTCATTAGATACTGACCAATAGGAAGAAATAGGTTGTTAGACAATGTCTTGACAAAGGGCAGTTTAGGTGAGAATGATCATGAAATGATACATCCATGATTCATAGGACTTGAAGGAATAAAGAACAAAACAGTAACAATGGATGTCAGGTAGGAAGACTTTAGTAAATTGGTAGGTGTTGCCTGGGAGGCAAACCTGATGGAATAGGGAACTTTAGAAAACTGGCAGTTCCTTAAAGGAGAATTTTAATAAAGCTCTCTCGTTGTGGAGGAGAGATAAGAAGTCAATGAGAGATCAACTTGGCTAAATTACGAGCTTTTTATTGACTTCAAACACAAGAAGAAAATATAGAGAAAGTAGAAACTAGGTCAGAATACTAAGGAGAATAAAGGCATTGCAAGAGCTCTCAGTGACCAAATCAAAAAGTTCAAGACGTAAAGTAAGAAGAAATAGCAAGGTGCATTAGTTATGAAGAGTCTAAACATTGATACTTAATAGAAAGAAGATTTGGAGAAGCCTAAAGTAATGAATGTGTTATTCTGTATTAGTCTTCACTTGCAATCAGGTGTATAGCTCTATTAATACCAATGCCCAAAGGAGTAAGATGTCAGCTTAGAGCAGGGGAGGAACACAGCAGAGGGAGTTTTCAAATGTTCTTGGATATGCAAAGATTTTAGACAATTTTTTTTTTTTGAGTGGTTGGTTGGAGACAAGATATCCAGTAGGTGTAGAAAGTGGATGAATGCTAATGAACAAGCAAATATAGACTGATCAGTACTCTGAGAACAATGTAGCGTACAAGGATTTTATGTTGAAATAAAGGATATTGTCAGTGAGATTCTTGAAGGGTCTGCTCTGAGTTTGGTTCTTCCCAGTGTTTTTGTTAGGGACGTGTACTATGGCGAGGAAATAGAGCTAAGAACTACTATCAGTACACTGCAATGCAGATGATAATTTAATCTTGACAGAATGGAAGAATGATCTAAACAAATGAGAATATTATTTGATAGGGAATGACTACATATTTATGTAGGAATTGTCAAGTATGTGAATATAGGATGAGAAAAATTATCTGGACATTCAGAGATGGGTGAAAAGGTAACAGAGTATTGCAAACTGGACACAAGTGAATGATGCCAACTTTTTCAAACCTGTTATTGTGACAGGGGGAGCGTGAGCAGGAGCACAGCCTACAACGTGCAGCAATTAATCATCCCACTTAGCAATAGGATGACCTTAAATGGAGAACAGCACCCAGCTTTGAATATTGTCCTTCAAGAAAGAGATGACCTATGCTGTAGCTGAAAACAGCTAAAAATATGACCTACAAAGAAAGATTGAAAGAGTTGGGCTTGCTGAAGCTAAAGAAAGAACACTGAAGAGGACATAGAGTCTTCCTTATTTAATTTCCTCTTTATTTTTTCATTATTTTTTCCCTATTTTCCTTATTTAAAGGAAAAAAGAAAGTATCTTCTCTAAATGAATTTTGAAAATGGAAAAAAGTAAGGACCTGACCTGAAGCAAAGAAGATTCAAGCTGAGCTAAGGAGACTCCGTCAGTCTCCATCAGCTGGTTTCAGAATAGGTTTGACAAATATTCATGTGGAATGCCAGTGGAGAATCCTGCTTTAGGCAAGGAGATGGATGGACCATTTAATGCCTTCTTGGATTTCTTCCAGCCCAATTTTCTATGGTGTGAGTGAATAAGATTTTTATTTTCATGACTATTTGGAGGCAGTCACTCTTCATCCTACTAATGCCATACTGGGTTGTGAACAGGACAAAATAAGGATGAATAGGAATTTTGCTCACAATAATCATTTGTTGTTGCCCCACCTTTAATTTCAGACACCCAGTCACAGAAAAGGGAGATAATATCACATGGCATAGCTGACTGCTTTTGTGGTACAGACAGCTAGTGAAATTCATAAATGAGCAACCCTTTGACTGAAAAGAGTTTAACTCTGGAGAATACTTATGGCTAAGCAAAACATTCTCAACAGTGGCCGCTTCACAAATGACTAATAAGCAGAAAAATAAATGTATTTTTTGTGAATGCTTGTTCATAATACAGACAAATCTTCTCACAGTATGAAATGAAATCAGCTTTACCAACTTTTGAGAATTGTTTTCAGTGTTCTTTATGCTTCAGTATCGAATACATTTGAGAGAGCATATTAAGCGAGATAAAATTACAGAAGATGGAAGTTGGCCAGGGAGTTAGGACTAACTTGAGTATCATCTACTAATTGTAGAGGGGCATAAATGGCTGTTAGACTCTTAAAAAATTTATTTTAAAACAGAGTCTGGTGTGTTCAATGGCACTAAAACTGTCCACAAGGCAGTACGTTTCAGCCTTGTACACTCTCATTTCTCTAAAATATTTGTAGATAGAATTTCCCAGAAAAAAAAAATGCAGCTGTAGGTTACCTAATACAGGTGAACACAAAGCCTTCAAATGCTGTTTGGCAACTGAAAAACTTCCGGGGAAGCAAGGACAAGAGAGAGAATTTTGTTTCTAATAAATCATAAGGAATGAATACTTCTAACATGTGGGATGATATTCTCAGGAAAAAAGCATCAACTTTCAGCATTTGATATTGTTACACTTGCAAGCCATTTGCTCCTAGACACAGAAAGTAGCTGTATGCTGTTGAGGATGCAGGTTTGAGTACAATCAGAATGTGTAATCAAATGTTTTTGTATTTTAATATTTGTTATTACTTGTGGGAAGTTATGCATAATGCAACATTTGAGAATACTTTTAACATTCCTGCTAAAGAAAAATTTAAAAAAAATCTCAGGTTTTAATGAATGCAGGAATGGGTTATTCCTTACAGTCATTACTTTGAAGATTATCCCAGGTTATTAGATTTGATTAAAGGATTTTACGCTTGGCTTGCCTGAGAGCTGAGGATTAAGCAATAAGGAGCTTTCTCCTATAACTTATCTTTGAGCTTATCATTTCAGTACTGCAGGGCTCTGATTACCTACCCGTTTTTGTAAAACATACAGATTTTGTTCATTTACAGCTTTTTAGATCAGTCGGAGCTATTAAGCCTGCTAGATGATAACCTGGCTGACAAGTCCTGTTACAGGCTAGATTTGTTCCTGTTGGCCTGACCCGTAAAATTCCTTGGTCAGTACAGAACACTCAACCTGTGTGGCCTCCACAAGGATTTCAGTGACAGTAAGGATTGAATTTTCCTCCCTATTGACCAGTACACAAAGTTCTGGGATTGGAAGCTTTTTTGTTTATCTTATAGGAAGGACTTGACATTCTCTAACTCCATCTAGAGTAACGGAGAGATACCAACATGGCTTGGGGTACGCCTAGCCGGGTTGTCCATCTATCATATTGTAGAACTATTTCTGATCTGTCTTTGCACCGGGCCAGGCTTCATTGCATGCTTTCTTCTAAAGACTTTTTTGAGAAGAAGGGCCAGAATACAGATGCTTGCTTCATCATTGCTGTGTCTTTCAGTCAAAATAACAAATACTTTTCCACTATATGGAGACTGGGGACAGAGGGCATGAGTCTCTTTATGTCCCCTTTCTGAGGCAGTACACAGGTGGCCAGAAGAATGTGAACAGAGTCAGAATATCATCATGAATTAAATTTCTGAGAAGGAAAAACCACTTTGCACACAGTCCTGCTTCCCATGTACTGTCAGCTGTAGCTGTAAGAGGTCTTCTCCAGGCCAGTGGATATGTCTGGCTGTTGTGATACTTTTGATCTCCTGTACAGTGGTCTATATACCAGGGCTGTCCAGGTGGAAATTCTGTCATTCACTTCCCTCCTGACTAAAGCTGCAGCAGTTTCAGCAATGCTCTGTTGAAGATATCTCTGTCTTTCCAGATACTCTGTCAAATATTATGTCAAATTCAAGGATGTGTGTTTATGTTCTGTGTTGATTTTCAAAGTTGCTGGAAGCTTCTCAGGTAAATATGGGTTTTGTCCATGGTGCTTGAGAGCTGCTGCAAGATTAGAGCTTGTGGCTCCTGGACAATTCCTGTGATGGCCCTTCAGCTCATTTCCAGTGGTGGGGTGAATGAAGGGACCCTGGAGTTTAGAACAAAACCAAACGTCTCTTTCTTCAACATAACTGCCCACAGACAGCTTTCTGACAGGATTAGCCCAGAGGCTTGCCCAAGTTGCTTTTTGATATCTCAAGACCCTGCATACTTACACATTCCTAGGGATGTTCTTTTAAGTCCATGGGTGGGTGGTGACTTTAGTGTGAAACTTAAGTGTACAGAAACAGATAAATGGAGTTGCTTAGCTTTCATGATCATTAATGCATTTAATTGTTTCTGTCCCATTTGACTTGATGTTCCCACTTTTGTCTTTTTTTTTTTTTCTAGCTTTGACCTCTTTTCTATATCAAAGAGGTAGAAAGCTGACACCATTCTTTTACTTTTTATTTCCTTAGGTCAGTACATAACATATTCAGCCTATTAATTGTGTGTTGCATGCTGCTTGGCTTTTCTTTCTTCAAACTACCCTTTGCAGATGCTGTAGCTCAGTCTTGTTGCTAGTGTTCTGGTCCTAGTTCTCTTTTTTATGAGGACTTAAACCCACCTTCAGCAGAAAACAGTGGCTCTATTGACAGTGTAGGGAAAGCTCTGGACCACACAGCTAGAGTCCACTTATAATATGTGAGGTGATATGGGAGGTGAAGGGAGGAGTAGAAGGAGTGATTTATAGAAATACCAGTGGAGAGACCTACAAGTGACTTAAGACGTTTCTGATGTTGTTCATCATGGGTTATGTATCTTCCATTGCTTTTCTTACTTTCCCTTTCTTGCCAGGACTCTTGTTTACGTACTAGCCTTAGTAGTGGTATTTTGAATGTGTTAGATAGCAAATGGGTGCCACCTCACAAAGGGTGGTCATTTTCAACATGACCAACATGTGCTACTCAAATGTTATTTGTTCAGTTGTCCTTTTTTAAGCTTGGGAGGGACAGACCTGAGTAACCTGAGGCAACAGTGAAGAAATTACAGTGGCTAATAACTCAGAAACTCTTCCTAGCTGAAACACATCTTATTATTATTTTTTCCTGGTATTGTTTTAATCAACTAATTAAATTTATTAAAACATGAGTCATATTCAGAGATTAAACGTCTTTCACCTGAAATAACTTTAGACAGAACCATTTTATTAGTATTCTTAGACCTCCAATGAAGAGTAATGATGGTAAATCATTAATATATATTCTACCATTTTAAAAATTAAATCTGTGCCATGATGTGTTTTACTGTTTTATAGCTATTACATGAAGCCCCTTGGGATGTTCTCATAAAAGGTGCCCCATAAATTTTATATAGCCTCGTACTGCATTATATTTTATTGCAATATTCCAGCTTTCAAAAAGCCTCCAAGGCATCATTTTTTTTTTCCTCAAAAGGCCTCCATGGGAGAAAGAAATCAAAATTTGTGTTGGCAATTTCTAGTGAAAACACCTACCGTTTGCAATTGTCATCTCTGTTCTTAGCGACATATTGCCTTCTGTCATTCTGAATGGATAAAGCTTCAGCAAAAAAGATACAGAGGGAGATAGTGCTGGAAGAATAAGGGGGATCTCTTTTTGTACGTATTTCTTCTGTCACTGATTACATATCAGTTGGTTTCTCTTTGCTTGTTTTGCCCTCCCACTGAGCCGTTTAAGAAGACAGATGGATCCAAAATGTACAGGGGAGGACAGAAGCAGCCACTGGGTGTGATCTGAATGCCCCAGCCCCAGACGTTTGCCCTGGAGATAAGCAGGACAACCCAGGGATGGAATCCAAGTTTGGGGGACATCGTCCCATATTGCAACCTGGTATGAACAAGCAAAGAGATCCTGATTTTTGTCAAACCTCTAAGATTTTGAGAAGAGAGGAAGAATTCTCCTTCTCTCCTAAAGAAGAGAGGAAGAATTGTCTCCTGGTTGCTAGCCTGAAATTTACTATGTGGGCTTAATTCCCTTATCTGTTAAAAAAGACTCTCTATATTGATACTATATTGGAAGAAGGCAGGTTTTAGGTTGTTTTAGAGTGTTTTGGTTACTTTCAGTTACTTTGGACTAAGGATGCAGATAGGACCTCTCTATGCTTTTAATGTGGGGATGCTGCAGTGTTCTGGAGTGCTTAATGATAAAAAATAGAGATGTGGCGGAGTCCCTGAAACAGATGTCTTCTTGCTCCTAGTGTGCAGCGCCTAAGGCAGCAAAGCCTGGAGGGAAGGGAGTCCTCCAGGAAAGCAGTTCTTCCAGTGCCTGTGATTCCTGGATTCCAGAAACAGCAGCTGCTCCTGCTGCAAACTCCGAAATGGAGAGATTGCAGAAACCTGGCAGGTCAAAACAGACTTTCGCAGACATTAAGGAATACTGAGGAAATTTTGCTACACTGTGAACACTGTTCTGAGTGTTCATTGAGAGATGTCATCGTGGGACCTCTCTCAATTATTTTTCAACGATCTTGGGAATCTGGAGAGGTCCCAGTAGACTGGGAGCTGGCAAATGTTGTCTCAATATTCAAGAAGGGTAAGAAAGAAGAACCTAGCAATTACGGGCCTGTCAGTCTCACGTCAGTGCCTGGTAAAATTATGGAGAAGATGATTCTTGAAGTTATTGAGGTGCACCTGGGGGACAATGCAGTCATTGGTCTCAGCCAACATGCGTTCATGAGGGGTAGGTCCTGCCTAACAAATTTGATTTCCTTTTATGATAAGATCTCGCATTTTATGGTAAGATCACCCATCTAGTTGACCAAGGGAAACCAGCTGATGTGATGTTTTTGGACTTCAGCAAGGCTTTTGACACAGTTTCCCATAGGATCCTACTGGACAAAATGTTCAGCATACAACTTAACAAAACCATCATATGATGGGTGAGCAATTGGCTGACGGGCAGGGCTCAAAGGGTTGTGGTAAATGGGGCCACATCTGGCTGGCGGATGGTCACTAGTGGGGTCCCTCAAAGCTCCATTTTAGGGCCAGTCCTCTTCAATGTCTTTATAAATGATTTGGATGTAGGACTAGAAGGTGTTTTGAGCAAATTTGCCGACGACACCAAACTTGGAGGAGTTGTGGACTCTGATGAGGGTGGAAAGGCCTTGCAGAGAGATCTGGAGAGATTGGAGAGCTGGGCGATCACCAACCACATGAAGTTTAACAAAGGCAAGTGCCGGGTCCTGCACCTGGGACAGGGCAACCCTGGCTATACGTACAGACTGGGCGATGAGACGCTGGAGAGCAGCCCTGCAGAGAGGGATCTGGGGGTTGTGGTTGACAGCAAGCTGAATGAGCCAGCAGTGTGCCCTGGCAGCCAGGAGGGCCAGCCGCATCCTGGGATGCATCAAGCATGGCATCGCTAGTCGGTCGAGGGAGGTGATTGTCCCGCTCTACTCTGCACTGGTGCAGCCTCACCTCGAGTACTGTGTGCAGTTCTGGGCACCACAGTACAAGAAGGACCTGAAACTGTTGGAGAGTGTCCAGAGGAGGGCGACAAAGATGGTGAAGGGCCTAGAGGGGAAGACATATGAGGAGCGGCTGAGGGCGCTGGGCCTGTTCAGCCTGGAGAAGAGGAGGCTGAGGGGGGAACTCATCGCGGTCTACAACTTCCTCGCGAAGGGGAGTGGAGAGGCGGGTGACCTATTCGCTGTAAACACCAGTGATAGGACCCGTGGGAATGGTGTTAAGCTGCGGCAGGGGAAGTTTAGGCTGGACATCAGGAAGAGGTTCTTCACCGAGAGGGTGGTCGCACACTGGAACAGGCTCCCCAGTGAAGTAGTCGCTGCACCAACCCTGTCTGAATTTAAAAAGCAATTGGACTGTGCACTTAGTCACATGGTCTAAACTTTTGGGCAGACCTGTGCGGTGCCAAGAGTTGGACTAGATGATCCTTATGGGTCCCTTCCAACTCGGGATATTCTATGATTCTATGATTCTGCATGATATCAGTTGTTTCTTAATGTGGAAACAAGTTTGTCAGTACCACTCTACTTAAGAACTGAAATTAGTCTTTGCTTGAATTACTTCGGGGCAGGCAGGAAGGAAATTCTTTCTAGGTCTTTCAATTTCTTCAAGAGGTAGTGCTGCTTTTCCTTAAAGCCTTACTTGCTGTGATTCTCAGTTAGCAATTGAAATGTCCCCACTAGTTTCCAAGATTTAAGATCATGGATTAAGAAAAGATTAAGAAAACTTTAAAAATCAGAATTGTTAAGGCAAAAGATACTTTCAAAAGGGTTTTATGAGTTTTCAAGCTCCTGATGTTTCTGAGCACTTGTGAGCTGCTTCAGTTATTTTTGGCACAACTAGAGATGTGCCAGCTAACCCTGCTCATTGACAGATCTGAGACCGTACAGGACCTATCAGAATTGCTGCCTCTGAGCAAATTGCTTGAGAAGTAGTAATTCTAGGTTTTGCCTTTTGAATGATGCATGTGTCTACCCCTTTCCCCGTCTGCTAAAGCTATGATCTAATTCAAAAAGTGAACTGGGAAAGTAAAAATGGTTTTGAGACATGCTCGCTTCTTCTATTTTTGCCTCCCGAGTTTATCCCTCGAGATCTGGTTTTGCTGTTGCACTGGGTGTGTTGCCGATCCTAATGCCTCTGTAAGCCCATTTACAGCCACACTATTTGCTCTGCTCAGTTCTGTTCTTCATTGTTTTCCATCCTTGTCAGCAATTTTAATCAGAGTGATGACACCAGATTAAAACTATTTAAATATGCTAATATGGTGACAGGCAATTGAATGGCTTCTTATAAATGATTCAGAATCAAACATAGCTTCCTGTGCCTTGCACAGCTGCACCTTATTAGCTTTGATATTTCTGCTTGTCAAATGCATTATATTGCCACTTACTTTCTTTGCTGTCTGACTTACCTTTTCATTGCTCTAGGTTTATTTCGTAGTCTTCTCAAATTGCTTTCCTGTGTTTCTGCCATCACAAAGGTGGCTTTGTAAAGCAGCACCACAGATTGCACCTAATTGGATTTCTTATGCATCATAACCTACCAGAAAAGCGGGTGATTGTCCATGAACAGTTAAACAATAACTGAAAGACTTAAAAGGCTAAATCAGGAACCCTTTGGCATCCATTTTTAAACTAGAAAGACTGGAGATTTGAATTCAAACTTTAGAAACCACAGACTGGCAACATGTAAGAATGCAATGTTAACAGAGAGTCACCAAATCTCCTGGTGAGGGGTTTCAGCACTCCAAGATAGTTACAAGGTTGATTTTATTGCCAAGCTTAATTTGGTGAGCTAGAAGTATGACTTCATTTCATGCTCCTGACTAACCTAATTATGGGAGCAAAACGTTGTGCATTAGCAGTCTCCAGTGTAACCCTAAATGAAAAAGACAGCCTCAGTCCCAACAGAGAAACTGGCCTGTTTTATAATTCTCGCAGAGTCAGAGGGAGTGGAAACAGATAAACAGTGTGTCTGCTTTGTGCTTGCAGCAGAAGTGCTTGTCCTACATGGAACTATGTGGGGGATGAAGAGTTTGCTGAAGGACGGGGCTTCTAGACAGCTTTCCTCAAGGAGAAGAAACTCTTCTTTAATGTGTACAAACCAGCTAGTAACAGAATTGTTTAGAAATTTATAACAAGAAAATTGAAAATATTGGATATTTGTTTTTGGTCAAAATTGCAGTGTTTAAAGAAAATTAATTTGGCAAAACCTAGAGGCAAAATTTTTCCAGCTTTCCAGAAAAAGTAGGAGATTCTAATTTTATGTATCATTGTCTTTTTGCAAAATCTTTGTGACCCTTGGCATACTGTCACATACTATTGCAAACCCATAGAGCTGGGAGGTGTATATACAAATGGTTATTTGCAAGAGACTTTAAGTAATTCCATGTACATTGTAGTCAGTGGAGGTTAGATCTCAGCTGTAGTATTACATATATGTTTTCTTAAGACATTCGAAGAAAATGCTGAGCAATTTTAGAGACCCTGGAAGATGAACTCTAGAAAGGAAAACACAACCCAAGTCTTCTGAAAATAGGCAGTACGAATTTCACAGTGCTCTGGGAGCTGGGCAAGAAAGACTCAGCATAACCCACAAAAAGGGAGATTCAGGTCAGAAATACATTCAGGTTAAGAAAAAGTCTTGGAAGAGCTTTAGAGCTGTGTGAAAAATGAGCAATCTTTGTCACTGGAGGTCTTTGACAAGTGCTTATGTGAGCATTGCTTGGGATGGTTAAAGTACAGCAGATTCTCAGCTGGGACATAGCCTATAGGTCTGTCAGAGTCCATTTTTTTCCTGATTATTGTGTTAAATAGGGTAATTAGGAAATATAATATTCAAAAATCATAAAGATTTATCATTTCAAATAAGTCACTAATTAAAAAATAGTATCTGGAAGGCCAGAAACTCTTCTTCTGAAGATATTCTGGATTCCAAGCTCTGGATAAATGAAAGGTAGATTAAATCAACAGGAAATGTGGAGAATATTGGACAGAATAAATAACATGAATTTCATTATTTTCTGAACAGGTTACCATTTGTATGCTTCACATCAAAACATATATTAAACTGCAGTGGTTTGCATGTCCTGAAAAACACTAAGTCTCTCTTCACTCAAACAAAAAAGTCTTTTTCTGTTATGTACACCAAATGTATTCTTCTTGAAGGTGAGCTCAGAGACAGTGACCAGCTTTTGGCAGGTATGTGAGCATGTGCTGAGGAAACCTCAGGATGCTTTGTCTGGTTACAACACCACTGCATGCAACAAAAAGAGTTTTTAAAGAGGTAACAAAAATCCATCTCTTACAGATATTTACAGTCCCACATCATGAATCATGGCTGTTAAGCAGGCATGAGCATACTTTTGAGGGCATTGCTACTACTCATAAAATCAAGAACTTGCTTAATGTAGGACTGGACATCAAAGCTGGACAAATAATTTTAGCCATTTTCTAGCCCGGTATGTATATATATAGCAAATGAATATACAGAGCAAATTCAAGATTTTCCTCTGCAATTAAAAAGCTAACAGAAACAAATCAGTGTGTATAAAAACGAGAGAAATTAATGTCTCTTAGGGAGCTCTTCTCCAAATAAGAAACCTCTGACAAAAACTACACATACAAGTGACTGGGTAATGTGAAGTGTCACTGACAGCCTAAGCTAATGGAGCTCTCAGTACGTAAAATTGTGATCTCCTAGCCATACAGTTTACTGAAAATGATAAATAGTTCAAGGCACATGAACGTAAGCTGAGATGAACTTGCTGCTCAGCTTTGCCAAGCCTTCTGCAAAAGGGGGATTTAAATGGGAGATGGTAAGAAGCTTCTGGCCTGGGTCCTATCACCTTCCCCTACCCAGGGCAAAGCTCTTCTTTATAGTACATTTTCTAGTGTTTGTCCATATGTTATCCATGACTAAAAGGGACAAATCTGAAGATAATTGCATGCTGTTTTAAATGTAGCTTTGAATCAATACAAAATTAGTGTTGGGTATAAAGTGCTTTTATACCTTTGATGAATTATTATTGTCTTGCTGAGTTGGACCAGACGGGAGGTGTTTGTTCTTTTGGTTACATTGATTTATTCTGCAGTATTCTATGATATGAGCAGGAGAAAAGCCGTATTTCAAAACCTGCCAGAAATCTTATTGTAAACAGACTTATCATTCCTTCTGTCAGCTTTTCACTGAAAAAGCCCTGAAATTTCAGCTTTGGTTTTTGATTTCTTTCTACTTAATTTTCACCTATTTATATTCCAATTTGTAACAGTGACACAGAATAACGATATTTTTTATTTTCTGTTTTATCCCTCTTGTATGTCCCAAACCTCCAACTCAAGGGCTCAGCAATGAAATGTAGCACTGGTTTAAATTCAGGTCCCTTACAGGTGTCATCTAGTTATGGGTCTGTAAATGATCTGCCTTCCTGAGATTCAATTTCATAGACTGTATTTTTGGATGAAAGTTCCATCTCTATGAATGAGCAGCATTTGACACAACAGAATCTCAGACTTGACTTGGGTCTTTAGGACTTCTTTTAGTGAAAGTAAACAATTAAAAAGTGGTAAGAAAAATGTAGTTGCAGAGCCATTACTCAGCAATCAAGCAGTTTCCCTGGCACCTTTGCTAATAGTCTTCAGCTAATCCTTTGGAAGTGTTTTCACTGCTTATACTCAATTCAATTTATTTTTCATTTTCACTTCGATTTATCTGTTTTTATAATAATAAAAGCCTGGTCCACCATTCAACATTCCTGGTCTTAGTATGATCCATTTTTGAACATTTTAATCTGTTTATACTGGCAGTGCAACTCAGGGAATTAGCACAGGGAAGTGTGAGCAGATGGATTTTGTCTGACTTTTTTGAGGGTTGAAGATTTCTTTCTTTTTTTTTTTTTTCATGAGGGATTTCTGTTTTTGCTAAGAAAACAAATGAAATGACGATGTTGAAGAGGAATGCAGGAGAAAGGAAGATTAAACATAAGGTTAAAATGGGTTAATAACAACTAGGCAGAATGGCTGTGTGGGAGTTTATCAGCATTGACTCCCTCCTTGGAAGCTGGAAAGAGCCTGGATGCTCTAACTGTTCATGTGGAGATTACTCCCCAGTACTTTGGTGATTCACTTTTACTGGTTTTTAATTAAACCATAGAACTGTGAGAAAATTTAGAAAGGAAGATAAAGGTAATGCCATCAAAATTGAGAAACGTCAGAGGAGACAAGCCCAGTTTTTGATGTCACAAAGACAATCTGAAGCTGAGGTCTCATTGACTTTCAGGGACAGTAAGGCCTGAAGAGTGGTGGTTGTTGGCCAAGGTGCTTGTAGTGATGTCTATTTGGCAGAGTGCAGACAACTTACATAGATCAGGACAGAATTGTGCTACCATGATTTATTCTGTTCCCTAGAGCTGCATAGTGGCAAAATTACATCTGCAACACAACCACGCTGTGAAACTTTTGTCAGTACAACACTGGTCACAGCTTGCCCAACAGTTGGTGGAAATAAGTATTATAGCAACAGTGGGTTACAAATATCACTGATACAGGCCTCGTCCCTCCAAAAAAAACCTCCTACTTTTGCAATTCTGGCAGTATGAGCAATACAACTCTTGCTTAGGTTATACCAGTACAGATGCTATTCAAAATTAATTAATTATAGAGATATTTCACTATAAAACTGCTCCACTAGATTATACTGGGAGCTGGTTTAAAAAGCTTGTGCAAAGATGAACTTGAGGCAGTTCTACCTCTGGATATAGTCAAGTCAGTTCCCAGCAAAACTTTTTAAATCTCACCAAAACTTTCTTTGCTCTTCAGTCTTAACAGTGAAGTGTTATGGAGGCATCAAGCTACATATGTTTATGAGAACAATATTACAAAATAGAAGAACAATACAGGTTATTCATTACCCGGATAATACTAACAAGGTAAGTATAATCAGTAGTTACACGTGGAAATTAAAATAAAGACCATTTCCTTGTAAAGAGTCCTGTAACTTGTTGCTGCACAGCCTTATCCTGGTCATCCCAAATTGCCCCTTTTCTGTGTCACAGTACATTTTCTTCAAGGCAGTACATTTTCTTCATTATGGTATTGGGGGTTCAAATTCACTTATGATTTTTAACAATCATTACCCACAAGTCTGCCCTAAAACTCTTGCCCTGTAACACAGGGATTTGGAAAACATACAGATTAACTGAGGCGTGACA
The DNA here is from genome assembly GCF_040182565.1 of Anser cygnoides. Lineage (NCBI taxonomy): Eukaryota > Metazoa > Chordata > Aves > Anseriformes > Anatidae > Anser > Anser cygnoides. Next base: position 7,901,101 of record NC_089874.1, read on the forward strand.
GTGACAACATCTCAAAGTCAGCTAACATGTTCCTAGCCTGGTTCAAATGTGAGGTAGAGTGTTTTAGCTTCACTTCTCCCTCCATAAATCAGATTAACTTGAATTACACTGTGTTTGTTGCAGGCTGTGTGTTGCCTCTGCAGGGATGGAAGGGCAGTAACACGTACATGTGTTCAAATCCTCCTGTCAAAACGACAACCAAAATCATTTCAGATGTGGAAAAGGCAGAGATCTTGGTAAACTCCATGTGAAGAAGGAAAAGGAGAGGAAAAAAAAGAAAGTGGGACTATGTTCACAGGCATATCTCTAGGGGCAAGAAACTGCTCTGAATACAAAGGCAGGGGATCAGCTTGAATGGGGTCAGTACAGTTATGCTGCAGGTATTAGAAATTAGAAGGATAGAAGTTGGGCGGAGTGTAGAGGCATGAGAGAAGCAGCAGGAAGAGATCATGTTGTAAGCAGTTTTACCAGGACCTTTAAAGAGAAAAGTGGGAGATCTGGACTTGATCCAATAGAAAAGAATACCTGAATTGAACTGGAGAGAGAGTAAAAAGGGGATTTATGGACCTCTATGGGCAATGTTCAATACCGGGGCTTGTTGTACGTTACTCCAGCCCATCCTCTTTCCCCTGCTTGTCACGTTCTGAAATATGGACCTGCTAAGAATGTAATGGAGAGAGGCCAGAGAACAGAGGAGGTGCAGGGCAGCTGGGGTAATGCTGATGTAAGTGAGGGCAATGAAAAAGGCAGTAAGAGAGCTGTTAAGATCCCTGAGCTATCTAATTACCATCTATTTTGTAAAGTCAAATGCTCCGAAAGACCAGTCTCCATTTGATGGGCAAGAGGAAAGAATACTGCAAACTGATTACCTTTCTAAAAGAGGAATAAAAATTCATGCAAAGGCAGAATTATTCACAGTTGTTCTGCCACAAGCCATTGAACTTACACTGAAATATGAAAGTGCCATTTTTGGCCAGATTGGATTAGTGAACCAACCACAGCTATTAGTGAAACTGAAAGCACTGTGAGATACAGTTATCCTATGGAAAATAATGTGCTGCAATATAAAAGGTAGGTGCATTTGGCACTTTTGATAGCTAATGGCTAATGGCTTTGTATCCGCTTTTCTAAAAGCAGATGGGGGCTTATGAATAGGAACAAAAATTCGTATATGTATTTATTAACTGTGAAATGGCTAAGGGATCATAAAGAAAACAGTTCTTCCTGTCCTTTCTTGTTGGATTCTTCCCCCATTGCTGAGCTGTCATAACTAGGATGGAAAACACATGAAATGAACAGACTATTTGCATTCCAGCTCTGTCATGTTTAATTTTGCAGTGACAATAACCTGTCTGGGACATGACAGAGGACACAGGCACCTTAACTCAAATTTTCAGAGTTGTTTTGTTCAAATGGATTTTTTTTTCTTTTTCTAAAGTAATGTTATAATCTTGCATTGTTTCCATAAAGAGGGAGCAATGCCTTTTCATCCATATATTAGAGATTAGTGCCTAGCTCTGCGTCCAAATTTGCCACATCAGGTGGCTTGTTGCGGTAAGGCAGGAAAAGGTGCCTTGGACGGGCAGAGAGGCTGGATCTGTGTGGAAAGCTATGTGGGGAGTCACAGTAATCACATTTATGGAAATGTTGTGGTTCCCAGGTCTGGCTCTGGGACTCTCCAGAAGTTCCTGGAATTTCTGTGCTTGTTAGCTTTGAAGACCTGACCTACTGACTCCTTAAATTATTAAAGTAGTGAGTATTTATCCTGCATTTATGCTTCACAGATATACCATTGTTCTCCATAGGCACATTTTTCACAACATGGACAATGTAAAGAGCTCGATTAGCTTTCCTCATGTTTCTGCTTTGTTTTGGTATCAGATTCTTGGCTCTAATGTGTGGTTGGGAGCACTGTAGTGGGATATTTGTTGAATGCAAAGACTCTTTCTACTCAGTCAGAAAAAGTAATAGAAACATTAGCCTCATGTCCTGCCTAAAAATATAAGTCCATGTAAATGTTGAATTTTAATGGATAGATTCTATTATGTTTGGGGAGAAGGTCTTGATAAATCTCACAACACATGTAAACTCCATTGCATTTGTCCATCCATCTTACAATACAGTAATATGATTGCAATGCAAAAACAGGTTATCTAACCAGCAGGAAGGAAGCAAGGAAGTATCCAATCTTGTAAGTGAAGAGAAATCACCATAGCTCAGCTTAAATGAGTCAGAGATGACAGGTATCTTCTGGACTCTGAGTATGAGGAAATATTAGCAGTCACCTGTGCTTAGTGGCTTTGCAGCATCTCAGTCTGTGTCAGTGTATCACAATGAATCCTGAGATCAATACTGAATTGTTCTGCATACTTGCAAAGCTGAATGATTAATTTAGCAAACTAATATAATGACAATTTTCTTCTGGAGACCTTTATAGGAGCAGCATGATTTCCTTTTCGGTAGAGTTGGAGGCCGGCATATTTTGGTATGCCTGGTTTCCAAATTGTGCCCATTTGATCTGTTTAATGGAAGGTGATGCATGGAGAATTCACAGGGCTGAAGGGCTGAGGGCCTGCATGACCTCTGCCTTCTGATATTTCCACTGGATGTGGGAAGTGGGACTGGGGTTACAGTCTCAGGATACTGTCTGCTGCATCCTCCTCTGGAGCAAATGTTCTTGCTCTGAAATTCCTGTACCGCCCTTCATGCTTTGAGCTGAATTTCTTTCCTTTTTGGTAGCTTTCAGCATTTACTCAGCCTTTGTTCAGCTCTCTCTTGAGGTGCAAAGCCCAGCATTTTGCTACTTTTATGATTATTTTATAATCCCCACTCAAATTATGCACCTTATTTATAGTCTGAAATTACACTACTGCATTCTGCCTTGTATGTTTCCTTCTACTTTCAGAAATTCTTTCTCTCTGTGGGACACAAGGCCAACATGGCCACTCTCTATGGACTAAACCAAAGCCACAGCAGAATCTCTGAACTGAGAAATTTCAGCCACGCCAACTGAAATCCTCACAACCAGCCTTGTGTCCACTGTTGAGCTCACGTACACAAGACATCTTTGAATGCTTGGATCACCTTTATTCTTCAGAGTTGGTCACCTTGACTTTCCTGTAGCTTTCAGTATGTGGCAAAGTTGGGTTTTCCCCCGGAAGCCCATTTAGACCCCATTTTACTTCCCAGGCTTTGAGATGGGGCTTTGTTTTCCTGTAACTTCATGGAGGTGCTCTCCACGCCAGGCTGTCAGGTCTGCTATCACTCCCCCTACACCACCACTTCCCTACTTCTCAGCAGCTCTGCTCTCAGTCCTGGATGCCCCGGACTCTGTTACGGACTTGGAAGTACAGCCTAATGCTATCACACAGTAGCTGTTTGACACTGATGTATATAATGAAATGATGATGGAGAAACTGCATTTGCCATTGCTTTCAACCCCTGCTCAGCATGACTGCAACCTTTAGAAAATTTTCTTCTCGGTATAGAAATTGTAAGCACTTACGTGGCACTTGGTTTCTGAGAGCAGAAGTGAAAGTGGTCATGTTTCAGCCGCTTGTTATGGTAAATTCTGCACTCTGCATAGAAATGGGGACACAGCAATGTGCATGTGTATGCATTACCTCTTGAGTAGAGGTGGAGGATGTCAGCTTGCACTATGGCAGAAACAGCTTCAAATCCCACCCTTGCTTAGCTGTTAACAGCACTTTTCTGTCCTTGTCATCCTGAATTCTGCACAACAAGGGCAGAATTTATCTCTTCAGGCATCTAGCTTCACAAATGAAACTGTGTTTTCCACCCACAGCCTCTGATGTGAGTTGCAGGAAACTGCAGAACCTTTGCCATTTTTTTTTCTGATCTGTCCCGTACAGAGGAGATGTTATAAACAGTTAATTTCCCAGACATGTAGAGAGGTGGAAGTAGTACTTTCTAATTAGAGATGGAATTGCCACTTAGGTAGCCAGACAGACATTAAGCCACCTTCTGAGCTGAAGGAAATGGCTCTGTGTCAGAAAACAGGCATAAATCAGCTGGAGATATAAACTTGGAGACGTGGTTTGGTGGGCTGTTAGTATAAAGAACAGCTCTTAGAGCTTTTCGAAATAGGCTGTATTTACTTAAGAAATAACGTGAAATACTGAAGGGATATGCTTTAGACAAACACTAATTATTCATTTTGATGCATGACTGTCTTCAATAACAGCAAGAAATTCTGTGGCTGGGTGATATAAGAGATAAGAGCTGATGTTGTAATCGGTCTCTTCTGATGTTACAATCCACAAGTACTGCAGGGAGAGTGAGGAGGATCTGATATGAAATTTGCTTTGGGAGACAGCTGAACCTGTGTAAGTCCAAATTTAAGGAAAACGATCAAGAATTTAATTAAAGATGGGGAAAAAATGTATTTAAAATGTAGGGCTTTTTCATCCTCCTCCCTCTCCAGTTAGCTGACATAATATTACTGAAAGATTTAGAATACAAAGAGGCACTTACTGTAGGTCACATATCTAGCACTTTGCTAATAAAAGGTTATTTCTTTCAGAAATGCCACTATAGTAAGCCACTGCCTCAATGCTCTGCCCTGTGGAGAGGTCCCAGTGAAATGAGAATATATCAGTGGAAGGAGGTAAGAACAGGAGTATTTATGTAATTGGTCCCAGAAATCAGAAGATTCAAGTAGACTTCTAATCAGAGGGATTATGTCACTCATGACCTTAATTCCCTCACCATTATCCACAGTGGGAAGTGCCTCCTCCTTGTGTCTTCCCAATAAAATCAAAGGTGCAATGGGGAGGATAATGGTGCCTAAGATGTTGAAACAGCTCATGGACTCTCCTATAGGTAGGCTGAGAGAGACAAGAGTTGTTCTGTGTTTTTTCTCTGCTCACTGGCAGAAAATACTTTCTTGGAAATTGTCTAGAGCCATTAGCATTTCAATTGTATTAGTATGCTTCCTTCATGCATGTAATCACAGCCGTTGCCACTCTTAGTGAGAGGAAATAATTATCAAAGGGAAAAGGAGACCTCAAGGTCAGGTTTCTATCTGAGTGCTTTGTATTTCAGACACCAGCAGCGACACAAGCCCTGGGACCTCCTCTGTGAGCCTCCCCTGCCTAAAAATAGGTGCCTTGTTGGTGGAAAGCAGCACGTCCATACGTGTCCTCCATTTAAGTAAAGGAAATTTAGACATTTGCCTTGATCTTGTCACTTCCAGATGGGTCCTTTGAGGGGGAAAAATACCTTCCTGTACTGATTTAAAGGAATTTTCTCTGGTCTCCAAAAAAATGTGGCTTTCACAATATTGTAGAGTTTGATGCCAATGGGACTTCTCTATGCGTGACAAAAGTCAATCAGACCTGAACTTGCTATTTTATATAATAGACTGATATATTAAAAGAAATTTACAGCTAAGTAAAGTATTTAGGAAAACAGTAAGACACAGAGCTCCTTTTTTCCTGTTTGGGGGCTTTGCACATTTTCTTAAATCTGTAGATAATGGTAGCAAAATTTGTTATTCAGAAACACTTTCATGTTTCAATGTGTAGAAAAATGACATAAAGAGCAGGGGAAAATTCAGTGCCTTGAAAGTGTTGTATGGACATGAAACTGTCGCAGTTGCTTAAACGACTACAGCTCATTAGCTGTGATGCACAAAAGGGCGTGATGGCCTGTTTTTTTTTTCTTTTTTTCTGATGCAGTTCAAACCTCCTCCTTTTCCTACAATACTTCAAGCTGTGCCTTCCAGGGTGTTTGCTTGTCAACCATTGTGTGCATTGGCCTAAAGTAGATATTTTTCTGTTTGTACATCAATGAGAGGGGAGGAAGCTTTCAGGAGAAGCAAATACCAGGTGGAACTTTTGGTAGGTTTTCATGGGCTTTTCCACTCTCTGTCTTTCTCTCTTCCTTTTGTCTGAGGAGCAGTGATCATTGCCTTGAAGATCTAGTGTTGTTTATACTTATCCATGTGGAATAGCGGGGCTCAAAACTTCACTGATTTTACTGCTGAGCTCTGAGAGATGCACTAAGAGCACAGGGACTTGACATAACATTTCTTCTCCTGTCATCTCTGATGATGCAGATGCACAAACGAGGTTCTAGCTGTTTACTTGCATGTTAATTTTAAGCTTAATTAGTAACACAAGGGGTGCAGGGAATTAGCGTTTGACAAATGGTAAAAGACACATTTGGTAGGAAAATGAAGCAACATTTATTTTTAAGCTCCTAAGAGGCTGTTGCGAACTATGAAGAGGAAAAGAAAACAAAGTTGAACTACAGGAAAAGTACTTGAGAGTGTGTCCTTTCAAGTACTCCCTCTTCTAATTTAAAAGGCTAATGACTGCAAATATAAAGAATGCAGAAAATTTGTCCTGCATTTCGTTTGCTAGAGGAACAAGAGCCAGTCTGAACCTGGATGTTGTTCCCCAGGGAAGACATGTGACTGAATTGCAGAGGAGGAAACATTATCTGCAACCTCCGTGCTGGTTACATCTCCCTCCTGAAAGCAGACAAAGTACTTATCTGGTGAAGTTGTTCAACTGACAGACAGATTTACATTTAAAAAGGTTTTAAGACATTTATACTCTTCCTAGAAGCTTTCTCACTTTTATTTGCAGGATCTTACCTCATCCACTAGCCGTATGGAGTCACTTTGGAGCAACTGATGTATTTTCTCTTAGGGATTACACATCTGGGTGCTTTCTTGCTTGTGATTGTGTCTTTGTCCCAAGGCTTTCTCACCTTCTTTTGGTGCTGTCCAGGCATACAGGACTATGGCAAGTTATATAGATTTTGTAAAATAAAGTTAATGCTTAAGAAGTTAACTTGTACTTAAAAAATCTGTAGCCCCACCAGGCTGAATCTACCTGTCCTGTTTTGTGTTTTGCTTTCTTTTGCATTGACCTAATTGTTCCTTTTTGTTAGTGAAGTGCATCCCAAAGCCAAACTTTGGCAAGAAATGTATATTTCTGTTGAGGGATGTACTTGGTCTCCCTGTGGCCAGTGGAGGAAGGAAGCCATGAGCTACAGGTAGGGATTGGCTGAGGATCTGACCTTCCCCTTCACAAGGCTCACCCCACTGGCTTGTATGTAGAGAGGGTGCAGAAATGGGCTGGGATTTAAGTCAGGAGGTAACTGAAAAGGGCATCCCACATCATTTTATCCACCACCCCCTCCATGATTACTGTTAACAGCATTAATAGGTTTCTTCCAGCCCTGTGTTGGTTAAACGGTCAAGAACAGAGATTGCTTTCATACCCCTATCTAGCAGCTGCTGGGATGCAGGAAGATTGGATTTAAGTACCCCTGACAATCTGTTTCACCCCTAATCTTCCCCCTTTCTGATTTAAGAGCAGCCTTTGTGAAGAATCTCACCTGCTGTTATTCCTAAACTTGGACAGCAAAATGGAGCCAAGGACGTGTAGAAACTGATGGAGAGGCAAAACCTGGTGTGAGGGGTAAGACTTGTGTGCAAGCACTAAGCAACTGCATCACAGGACAATAATTAACAGTGGCTCATGTCATATTGCTGCTCCCCTTGTGTGCAGAGGCAATATTTCACCCCTTCCTGCTGTATGTGACACCTGCTCACCTGGAAACACGGAGCAGCGGCATCAAAGCGTGTGAAGCAGCTGCCTTGCACTTGTAAAGTACTTTAAAGTTTTGTGCCTCTGTTCCTGGGAAGATGGCAAGCTGTCAGTTGTACAACCTCAGCAAAACACGATGGCTTTGCTCTGCAGCCTGCTTTTGATTTCTGAGAGGCTCTGGAGGGCGAGCACTTGATTTAGATTTGGAGGAAAAGACTGCAAAAGTTCAGTGGGAGCAAGTGAAGGGTGGGCATTACTGTACAGCTCAAGTGCAAAAGCTAAGAGGTCATGGTTCCTGAAGAATTTAAGCTTTGAATGATTATCTCTTCAGCACAGTACTTTGCACATGAAGCTTCTCTGGGGTTGTCTTGGCAGCTGGATATCCTTGTTGTTTTTGTTTTGTTTAAAATAACATTCAGCAACTCTGGTAAGCAAGAGCATGTGGAGAGAGCACACTCAGTGACCTGTGCTGAAGGTCATGAAAAACAGCTCAACACCTCTCATCACCAGAAAGGGCTCCTTCAGCCATTGTCTTCCAACATGATTTGCTTCTTAGGGCCTTTGTGCTGTTGTGGGAGCACCATGCAGAAGTGCTCCAAGAGGCCTGATGTGCTTTGTGTTGCCTGGATTATTCCTGGGTGTTCCCCTCACCTGAGCTGGCTCTGCAGGGAGTGAGCAGTAAACCAGAACCTTCTGGTTCTGCTGCTCCCTGAGACCTCTCGGAGGTGGCATTAGGGACCTCTTCCAGTCCCCCCACACTACAGCTCAGTCATGAAAACTACAATGGCCAAATATTGTTAGCATTTTGTACAAGCATCAATGTTCTTTATGTTTCTTGTTGCATGTACAAAGAGCTGAAGAATAATGAGTGTTCATCTGCCAGGTATCTATTTTTGTATCATTTGGCAGTCCAGGTTTGAAGTCCATATGGGTTGTAAATTCTGCTGATGTGTTTTTTTTTTTCTTTTTCTTCTTTCCCTTAGAAAAATATCACTCTGTTACTGAAGAGATCATGGAGCTCTCTTCTGTTCCCTGCCACACTGGTAAGCACTTAGAGAAATTTCGGTGTCCCTGGTAGTGAAATGAATTTAGTCTGGATTTTCTGAGAGGAGTCATTGGCCCTGCATAGATCTACCTACATTGCCCTGGACGGACTGGGTTATACAATTTTCATTTTGCTGCTTTACCCTTTCCCGAGAACCCATTTGTTTTTCCCTGAAACAAAGGGGAAGCTCCACAGCACTGCAATGGAAATTGGATTGGTTCTCAAGTGCCATTAGTCTTTTCCCTGTTTATTGGGAAGGACTTTCAAAACCATTGACTAAACTAGAAACAGATTTAATACACATTATGTACTTACAAGCAATCTACCTTTTGGGTTTTTACTGTGCTGGCTATCTTTATTTCTCTTTTTTAAAACCTGTTACATCTTTTCTTAGAGCTTCAAGCTGTTAGTGCATTCTGTAGCTACTTACTGATAAATATAGTATATGGCATGTAGGGGGAAAAAGTAGCCTTCACCTACCCTTGCCTGAGTTGCTTAAAAGGAAAAAGCCCATTCCATGTTTTAAATTTACCAGCTTCCATAAAATTAAAAGGCATAGAGAGATTTTTCCTTCAGAGTGAGCTGAAACCAAATATTTTGTCTTCCACCAGGGACTGAGTGCAAGGATGCTCAGGGCTTCCTCAGCAAGGTTTCCTAAAATCACAGGGGAGGTTCTCCTTATCATGAATTCAAAAGGCAGATCCTGACTCTCAAACACTCACTAGTACTTTTCTTCCTTTATCAAGTCAGTGTTCCCTAGATCAAAGAGGCAGTTTTCTAGATCTAAGAGGCATGTAAACATGCATGTTCTGGTTATATTTTCTGTACATGATGTTACAAAAAGCTTCTGGACTACTGCTGCAATATTTTTGTTGTAATCTTTTTTCCTCATTTCCATTTCTTAGCATTTAGTCTAGATCTTGTAGTAACTGACCCGGTTAATTCAATGAAATGTCAAGATGAAAATTATAACCCTGTTTTTTTCCGCAAAGAGAATGGCAGTTTTATTTTTTTAATTTTTACTTTTTAATGTCAAGATATAACTTCTTGTCTGCTGGCAAATCCACAAGTCAAAATCATCTTTTGAATCTATGGCTGTCATCATTGACTTGAACCTGGTAACTTGTTACCAGTCTTCTGCAGCTGGATAACAATTCTTTTGAGGTTTACATAACTACTCAAAATCACTTTTACTGCTTTTGCTAGTCACTCATGCTTACGTAAACCTTAATAAGGCATAATGCTACAGATCTGTGCTGACTTTGACCCTGTTCTGTTTTAAGGATAACCTCTTTATCTGTGATACCAGCTTGCTGTTCTTTGTGCTCCCACTGGTGAATATGCAATGTTTTTATTTCTTGTGTTATTTATTTTGTTACTGCACTCTCTATATGCATGTGTTTTTTTATTATTATTTTTTGTATAATTATCCTATTTATTTTTTTTTGTATAATTGATATTATTATTACAAAGTTGCTCTGCTCAAATCTCTGCATTTTTCTGAAAGTTCATATTATTCCTCTCAGACAGAAACACATCCCCCATTTGAAAAATGACTTTCCCATACACTATTTTTTTCCTTGAGGGAAGGAATTTGTATCCTTTCTTAAGCTATACATTAGGATTTTTGCTCTGTCCCATCCATTTTAATTTGGAGAATGAGAAAGGATGACTCAACTTGACCTAAAAGTAAAAAGAGAAAGTTTTTCAAAGCCAGAAAACATTTCTGTACAATTTGTTGCTGAAACCCATTCCATATGCTACTATCTGATACAACACAGGAACAAGGTTATCCCCCCCCCTTATACTGTAAGTAGAAACAGCTATTAGTTTCCCTGTTGATGAATGCAGTGGTATTTCAATGTTGTGCATTCACGTGTTTTCTTCAGCATGTTTCTAAGGTGTTTACAGAATAGGATCTCTACCTACTTTCAGGAAAATGAAAGTGATATTTTCTTCTTTCTTTTGCAGACTGTTTCCTCCCTTGATGAAAGCTTATCTGTCTTGACTACTTTATATGCAGGAACTTGTCTCCTTACTCTGGCTGTTATTTTAAGGGAGATTTTCTGGTTCTGTGCTATCTAACCCTAAAAGTTCTGTTGCCTCTAGTTAGGCAGGCTGGCTTCATTCCCATCTCCTCCAAACACACATACCTGATGTTAGAGTGCTGCTAATCAAAATGATAGATAAATATCTCAGTCCTGTGGGATGTGAACAAAAAAGAATAATACATGGAAGGGAAGATTAATGAATTAATTTCAATTGTGGAAATAACTTCTAGAATAATGATGATTCTTGTCTTGCATTCTGTGTGATATTCACCTAATAGAGAAAACATTATCCTCAGGTACTGTCCTATCATTCCCACATATGCTTCCTTTCCTACTTCCCGCTGAGGGGGAATGAGTATGTGTTATTCTTCTGAAGCTCCAGAGAGGAAATCCACGTGGACCAGGAGCAAGAGCAGCAGAGGATTCAGACTACATGAGGGTCTGCCTGTTAGAAGGTTGTGAGGCTCCCTGTGGTGAGTGGGCTGAGTTTCTCTGACTCTCTGGAGAGCCTGTGTATGTATATACGTGTGTAGGTGTGTGGGAGAGAGGGTTGTCAATAGATCAGAGTAGCAAAGCCTTCTGTTGATGTATGCTCTTTTGGGAGGGAACGACTGAAATAGCAGAGGAATGGAGCTGAAATTTTAATTTTGGCAGAGTAGGAAATGGTTGGAAAGAACCATCTGTTAATGCCAAACACTCCATAGAACAATGTTAGAGCAGGCTGGTCTTTCTAATTATATCTTCCCATGAGCCATTTCAACAGCCCCACTGTCTTCTGATAGTACCTCTGGACTTACAGATTTCATAGATAATGGTCCTTCACATGAGCTCAGCAAGGCTGCGTTATCTGTTGGTGTCTAGCCTTGCCTGTGGCAAGGTTAATTTGCATTCACTTTTGCACTTTTTGTATTGCTGTCTTTTCTTATTCCTGGTACTTTTCCAGTGTCTCTTATCTAGGCGTACTGAGGAGACCTAAACAATGCCTTTTCTTCCTAAATCTTCTTCTGTCACTGGTAGTACTCCAGAGGTAGCCATAAATCAGGCCTAATGACTTTCCTCTCTCTGCTGTAATACACCTGGCTCCATTAACTTCCGTACATGAGGCCCCATCTTTCAAAAAGCATCGCTATTCTGACATGTCTGGGGCCTTATGTGAAGAGCCTGGTGGTGAGGGAGAAGGAGAGGCACATCCTGCCCAACCTTCCTCTCTACTCTGAAAATACTTGTGTTTGCTGATGTCGGTCACAAGCACAGGGCACCTCCAAATAAGCTCAGCATGTGCTGTCAAAGAGCAATTTTAAATAAGAGACAATTGCTAGCTATCAAGCACCAGCTGTAAACAGATAAATCAGAGAGGCACCGCTCCCTTTCCATGACATTAGCATCAAAGGCAGCAACCGTGCAGCAAGTGCCACAACACAAACAAAGGGGTCAAATTGTCTCTTCCATGGGTTCTGCTCCTACCTTTCTTAAGTCACAACCAGCCTCAAGCTTAACTTTGCCTTCCTGTCTCCAAGTGCAGAGGAGGGCTCTTTCCCTCTCCTCCCCATTTTATGACCAGAACCTGTCTTAAAAATCTTGGGAGATCAGTGTAGACCTCCACATTCAAAAGTGGCTTCTGATTTCACTGAGCTGTTGTCTTTTGCTTGTCTTTCTCCAGACATTGGGCTTGATTTCTTTTTAGAAAGCACTAAGTAGGCAACAATTAAAGAATGAAAAGCTTATAAATAAAGGTCTTGATTAGTTGTCCCCAGGGCAACGGGAGCATGAGTGTGATGGGGTTGATGTTGCATGATGCTGTGCAAGGACTAGGACATATCTGGTAATATCCCAGATGCCTCTTATGAACTAAAATGCCTGCAGTTTGTCAGCACTGCAAACAGCATCTCTAAGTCTCTCCAAACCCACTGACAACAGACTCGTCTCATTACAGGGGACTACCAGAAACACATCTCCAGCAGTACTCTTTGCATTTATGTCAGTGAAATGGTGGTGGTTTCAAAGTGTGAATTATTTCCTAACTAAAAAAAATTAATAATAAAATGAGTGGGTAAAAAATGATAGCTTAAAAAGTGAGTCTCATAAAAGTAAATTGAGTTCTGCAAAGTCAAATGAGATACGATGGTCTTTTTTTTTCTTTTGGCTCCCCAAAATCTTGTTAATTTAAGGTCCTGGTCACTCAAATGTTCTGTATAATGAGATCACTAAAAATAATTAGGTATATGTTGCTGATGTAAAGGAAATTCCAGCAGAGATTGTATATAAACTGATAAAGAATTGCTGCTTGTACAGTTCTTGGAAATTGAAGTCAGGAAGAGCATAATTACTGTAGAAATCAGTAGTTAGTTGCATAAAGCTGTCCTGGTCTGTTAAAGGCAACCCTGGTTCTGCAAAAATAAGGCAGTATTTTCCTAACAAGGATATCACTTGGCATGTCTGATGCCATGGAGGCAAGTCCAAAAAAAAAAAACCAAAAAACCAGAAGAAGTCAGATTGGATTTTCCCTGCTCAAATTTTTCAAAACATAAGCCCTAGTGGATTATTTTCCATTAGTGTATTATTTTTGTGAGGTACTAGGAAGGCTGCAGGCTTGAGGACATTCTGCCAGGATGCACAATGAGCTGAAGAGTTATCTTTGGATTTTTGATGTCATTTTCAAAGTAAGACACAGTGGTCTGCTGAGGTGCTGGAAAATAACAGCTCTGTAAAGGATGTATTTTATTTTGATGATTTTCTGCCAGAGGAAAGGAAGGCTGGTGCCTTACAAAGGGGAAGCTGGGGAGGTTGACTTCTTCACATGGCTAACACAAACCTTACAAGTAGCCTTTGGCTTCCCTTGCAGCAATCTCCAGAAGTCATTTAGGGAACTTTGTCTCCCAACTTTCTGCAAATCAGTCTCCAAGCAGCCCCAAAAAACAGGACACAGCAAAAGCCTGGAGACTCTGTGGGCACAGTGATTTCCCCATGGCAAAAGCTGCCTCTGTACAAATGAATTCCTCCTCTTTGCACCTCTGCTCTTGGCTGCTGCTAACCACTGGTGTTGGTGTGGCCCAGTTAATTTTCAGCCCGCAGAGCCTGGCAAAGTGCTTTGAATCCCACTGTCTGTCTAAAAACTATTTTATTTTTCTGTCAGCTTCCATACAGACTGATATTTTCTTGCTGTTTTAGAAGCAAGAGCGCTTTTATACCTTTGGAGGCTTAGGTTCACCTCTTGGCGAATAACTGAGTCTGGGTGTCACTGAATTCAACTTAAAAAACTTAAAATGATTAGGTTTGATTCAGTGCTCTTCCATGAATACAAAATTATTCTTTTGTTTGCTTCACCTTTCCCCTAAATTCTCAGACACTTTCAAAAGCAAACTTCAGGTAAAAGGCCATTGTTAGAGTGCCAAAACGTTCAGTGTGGGTGTTAAAAAGATGTTGCAAGCAATTATGCTAGTGCTAATAAAGGTAATTAGAATTGTTTAGCTTAAAAGGAGCATGGTGGTTTTAAAAGCCTAAAAGGTACTGAGTTCTGCAAGCAGAGGGATCATCCTCAAGAGGAGAAGATTTCATTTATAATACATGTGAGCTTCCAGCCTGGAAAATAAATATGGGGAATAGTTGGTTTAGGAAAGTTTTGCCTTAGAATAACTGGCATAACAATTCAAGTCATGGAAGAGGATTGACTTGAATCCTGGTCTCCAGATAAGCTCTGTGTGAGTCCCACCATTTAAGAGTCATTGGAAAAATTTCTATTAAGAGACTGCTTTCATTTGAGCTCATGCTTATGAGGAAGAAAGGAGAAAGAACCAAAAATCCTGATTTCAGTAACAATAAAACTCCCGTTTGCTTAAATGGGGGAAATTGCTTCTGGGGCTTATGGTTGGGAGTAGGGTGCTGTGGTTTGCAGTTACTGTAATAAGTGTTTTCTCATGTAAAATTAATCCAAGCTATCAAAGCTACCCTCCTAAAAGCCAGGCAAAGGGTTGCTGGATGTTGGAGGTCAAGGCTTTAGTTCAGCTACTAAACCGTAAGACACCACTCTGTGTGTCTGAACAGACAGGAATAGAATAGCAAAAATAACTGTGCTGCGAGCACTTTAAGTCCTGGTAAATGTGAGATAATGAGGCTTAAAGTTCCACTGAGATGAAAATAATATATATTGCGCTGCACTTGCTGTGGGCATCGGTGCCTGTGGATGGTTGCCATGGCTCAGCCAGCACATGGTAGCCTTTTCTCAGTAACCTGAGTGTACATCTGAACCTAACAAAATAAAACAAACCAACCAAACAAAAAACCTCCAGGGCTTGTAAGGGTTTGTGATTATCTGGAATATCAAAGCTGCTCACCATCTCACCATCTAGTTTTTCTTCTTGTCTCATGCCATGGCAAGCAGAACACTTACCCTATAGGTATGTAACAGATATCAAAAGCTTTTATGCTTTTTCCTGCTATATCAGCTGGTCTAATAACAAAATCATCTTGCTCTGTGCTTCTCTTGTACCCTTAAAACCCTATAGCACTATCTCTGACATATACTTAACACACACAAAATGTGAGGGGAAATAGATGAGAAAGGGAGAATTATCTTGTATTCCTGCATGATAAAGGATAGTTACTTTGCTAGGGTAGTCAACTAATGCTGCTGTATTTATTTCAGTGTTAAGAGTTCTAAGGTTTTAATTGGATAAAATATTGTCTTTCTGATATCTCTTCCTTGGCCCTTATTTGATTCCTTGAAGTCTTGCAGCTTCTCTCTTGGTGAGAGATCTTGGTGAAAACCATTCCGTAGGTGGTAGAACCTGCCCAGAACTGTCTGCAGTTCAGGTAGGTGACGCTGATGTCTGTAAATCCTTACTGCCTCCTTTGTCCCCTGCTGTGACTGGTCTTTGTTGCTCTGCTCTCTCTTTAAAGCCCAACTACTAATACTGAGGGAGCTCTATGCAACTTGACTCCTTTTGTATTACTGAGCCAGTGACTCCTTTTGTACTATTGAACCAGTTAACCTCTGATATATTCATGTTAAACTATAACGTTCAATAAGTAAGGGCTAGGCTTTAAATAATTGAGCACAGGGTAGCAGAGTAATTAGATATTATGAACTGAGGGTGAATAAAACCTAATAATCTGGAGAGAACTGCAAACCCATAGAGGAAACACCTCTAGAGAATAACTCCTTTTTAATTTAGGAGCTGCTAGACAGACAAGGTGTAATACATATGCCTGCAAACCAGGTTGTCAATACTGTGCAGGTCAGGGGGAAAATATGTGTAATGCTGATATGTCCAATATGGAATATGTAACCGAGTCCAAATCATTCAGATAAATAGTTCTTAATTAGCTAGGGAACCATGTTGTAATTCAAATATATGAATGCTCCCAAGCATCTTCATGTTTTATACATGGCTGTTCCTAGCTGCCATGGAAGCAAACCATGCCATATTACAAAGCTCAGCTTCCTGTTGATAACAAAACAAAATCCAATGGTAATTAAATTCTTATCAATTTATTAGTCTTGATGCTCCAAAAGGTTTTTCTCAGGCAGCACTGTAGGGAAAGAGTGCAGACCCTAAGTGTTCTTTTTTTTTTTTTTTTTTTTTCCTGTTGCCATTAAAATACTTTGATCTTATAGGATCCCTGCAGTTGGAGACCCCCAAAATTTAGGGCAGGGACATAAGTTCCCCTCATAGTCACCAAAGAGCTCCTGGTGACACAACTGTGTTTGAAATAAAGCTTTTATTTCATGAAAGCCTACAGTATTTGGATCTGAGGATGTTCAAGCAAAGACTGAGAAATTTGGTAAATAAATATTTCTTGGTATTCCCTCCTGACATTTGCTTGCAAGGGTTCAATCAGTTTGCATGTGCTGTTGAAATTGCCTACAATTATCCAACAGTTCACAGCAATTGCTCAAACTGTGAGAGAGAACAATATTTCAGTGTGATCAAGTGAAGACAAAGTCTAACTGGGCTAATGCATTTTGAACTCAATAGAACTGCTCATGTGGTTAGAATTAAGGGCTCAAATCATCTCTAAAATTAGTAGACAACAGCTGGATTTCACTATCAGTTTATTTACCTGCATTTTAAGGGCATATAACCAAATAAGCAGATTTTATATCCCCCAAAATGTGACTTTGAGTGTCTGTCAGCACTTTATTTAAAAAACAAACAAAAAAAAATTGGAAAAAGGGATATTTAGTGCTTTGGCATGGAACTGTTCATCTTCCTGATGTGATCCTAGAGGACAGGAACTCCTCCAGACAGTTGAATTATTGATGTCTATACCTAGACTAGTCATCTTACACACCTACCTTACTGACTAAACTGAGACACACTGAATCTCTTGGTGATTTGAGCTGCTACATAATCTCATTCCCACAGCCAACTGAGTCTAGGGAAGATAAGCTTGCACTGTTTGCAGTGGAGGATTCAGACTTATACCCTTTTCTGTTTTCGTCCAAACATGTTTCTATCCAGGGTCTCTCATAAAAACCTGGAAACTTTTCATCTTCTCTAAGGAAAACACAGCTTTGAATGCCAATATAACGGCTCTTCGTGTTCAAATAGGCCATTTGGACAACTGTTCCTGTTCAATGCCTATTCATGTGTACCTTGTGACCTCAATAAAAATCCTGAGGTCCCTGTGTAACACACAAGGCAAAATCTCTTTACTTAAATTAATTCAGTTCGGGGCTTCCTCTGGAGTCCCAAGTAAAATCATAATGGTGTCAATGTCCCTGGAAAGAATGAAGAGACAGCTTTGGAGGTAAATTCAGCATCTCAGCTCAGTTTGGCATTTATTCATTATGTGGTAATTCCCAGTGAGTCTCTTTGTAAGTTCTTCTGGAAATATACACAAAAGGAGATTCTCAAAAAGAGGGAACATGGATGTTGTTTATAGATGAAAAGTAGGTTATCAGGAAATTAAATTATTTTAGTAAAATTTTGGCTGAAAATCTTCAAGGTCCTTTGAGATGAGATAAAAAAAAATGCACTGAATTACTTCTATTAGTGATTTATGATGACTTCAGTGGTTTGTAGATTTATTCTCTCTGTGCCAACGTTTTCATACCAATCCAAACGAAAGCATGTTCCTTGCCTTGAAGAACAGAACTAAATGCTATATAAAAAGAAATAACATTGGGAGTAAAAGAAATTTCCCTCTTTAATCCACTTTTATATCAATGCTGCAAACCTTGCTGCAACAGCCTTCATATTGATCAGTCCGTATCCTTCTTTCACAGTTTAAACAGAAAAATAAAAAAGCGATTCAGCTTTTATACCCTCTTCAAATACTTCTCATCTGTTTGTTTGTGAATCCTTTCTTTGTTCTCTCCTAATTGTATCCATGTGTAGTAGCAACCACTAATGTGTCTAATAATGTGGCAAAACTTGCAAAGGATGAACGCAAAGAGTAGAAATACTGAAGAGTGAGTGTGATTGTGCTAACTATTATTTTGTTCTTTCTTTCTTACGTGGGAATAAGATTTGCTTTTTGCAATGTGCTGCAGAAGTGGCATCTCCCAGGGGTGAAGAGATTGCTTCTTGTAACCCTAGCCAAAAGAAAAATTAGAAGAAAACAAGGTGTTTTTTCCTCCTCGTCCTCCTCGTCTTCCTCTTCCTCTTCCTCTTCCTCTTCCTCTTCCTCTTCCTCTTCCTCTTCCTCTTCCTCTTCCTCTTCCTCTTCCTCTTCCTCTTCCTCTTCCTCTTCCTCTTCCTCTTCCTCTTCCTCTTCCTCTTCCTCCTTCCTCCTTCCTCCTTCCTCCTTCCTCCTTCCTCCTTCCTCCTTCCTCCTTCCTCCTTCTCCTCCTCCTCCTCCTCCTCCTCCTCCTCCTCCTCCTCCTCCTCCTCCTCCTCCTCTTCTTCTTTCTTCTTCTTCTTCTTCTTCTTCTTCTTCTTTCTTCTTCTTCTTCTTCTTCTTCTTCTTCTTCTTCTTCTTCTTCTTCTTCTTCTTCTTCTTCTTCTTCTTCTTCTTCTTCTTCTTCTTCTTCTTCTTCTTCTTCTTCTTCTTCTTCTTCTTCTTCTTCTTCTTCTTCTTCTTCTTCTTCTTCTTCTTCTTCTTCTTCTTCTTCTTCTTCTTTCTTCTTCTTCTTTCTTCTTCTTCTTTCTTCTTCTTCTTTCTTCTTCTTCTTCTTTCTTCTTCTTCTTTCTTCTTCTTCTTTCTTCTTCTTCTTTCTTCTTCTTCTTTCTTCTTCTTCTCTTCTTCTTCTTCTTTCTTCTTCTTCTTCTTCTTCTTCTTCTTCTTTCTTCTTCTTCTTCTTTCTTCTTCTTCTTCTTTCTTCTTCTTTCTTCTTCTTCTTCTTTCTTCTTCTTTCTTCTTCTTCTTCTTTCTTCTTCTTTCTTCGTCTTCTTCTTTCTTCGTCTTCTTCTTTCGTCTTCTTCTTTCTTCTTTCTTCTTTCTTCTTTCTTCTTCTTCTTCTTCTTCTTCTTCTTTCTTCTTTTCTTCTTTTCTTCTTCTTCTTTCTTCTTCTTCTTCTTTCTTCTTCTTCTTCTTCTTCTTCTTCTTCTTTCTTCTTCTTCTCTTCTTCTTCTTCTTCTTCTTCTTCTTTCTTCTTCTTTCTTCTTCTTCTTCTTTCTTTCTTCTTTCTTCTTCTTCTTTCTTCTTTCTTCTTCTTTCTTCTTCTTCTTCTTTCTTCTTCTTCTTCTTCTTCTTTCTTCTTCTTCTTCTTCTTCTTCTTCTTCTTCTTCTTCTTCTTCTTCTTCTTTCTTCTTCTTCTTCTTTCTTCTTCTTCTTCTTCTTCTTCTTCTTCTTCTTCTTCTTCTTCTTCTTCTTTCTTCTTCTTTCTTCTTCTTCTTCTTCTTCTTTCTTCTTCTTCTTCTTCTTCTTCTTCTTCTTCTTCTTCTTCTTCTTCTTTCTTCTTCTTCTTTCTTCTTCTTCTTCTTTCTTCTTCTTCTTCTTTCTTCTTCTTCTTCTTTCTTCTTCTTCTTCTTCTTCTTTCTTCTTTCTTCTTTCTTCTTCTTCTTCTTCTTCTTCTTCTTTCTTCTTCTTCTTTCTTCTTCTTCTTCTTTCTTCTTCTTCTTCTTTCTTCTTCTTCTTTCTTCTTCTTCTTCTTCTTCTTCTTCTTCTTCTTCTTCTTCTTCTTTTCTTCTTCTTCTTTTCTTTTCTTCTTCTTCTCTTCTTTTCTTCTTCTTCTTCTTTCTTCTTCTTCTTCTTTCCTTTCCCCTCTTTTTTTTTCTTTTTTTTCTTTTTTTTTCTTTTCCTAATCTCTCTAAGGTTGATTTTGTGTAATAAGAAACCATATGTGTGTAAATAAGAAAACTTGCACATGTAATAACTTAATGCTTTATTTAAGCAGTAAGACATATCAGACACTGAACTTTAGGGTGATGACAATGTACCCCAGGTGGCAATTTATTATTTATTTATTCTAAATTTCTACATGTGTACCAACAGAGTGCCGTTTTCTGTCTGTAGACTCCTTACCATATACTGAAAAATTCTACCAAATGAAGACAAGAAAGAACACTGGCAGACAAAGAGAGCCTTTTTGGGGTACTAAAACAGCTATCTGCAAACAAAACAAAACAAAACACATTTCCCTTTCCCAAGGTTTCTCCACTGCATCTCAAACTTTCATTGTAAAGACATCCCCTGGATCCCCAAAGCCCTGTAAACACCATGCCCCATGGAATTTTTATGTTTAAACCAGGGTTTAGCAGTTCTGTTGACCCTGTCTGTGGAAAGAGAGAGTGCCTTGGCTTTGAAGCATGCTGTGAGCATTCACAGTTCGCGATTAAGAGAAAATACACTGATCCAGGGATCTAGATGTGTTACCAAATGCTGAAACAAAATATTTCAAACTACATAGAATCAGAAAACTTGTACCCAGGAACTTTAAAAGACTTGACCAAAAAGTCCCGGCCTAATATTTCACAAACTGCAAAAATCCTGGCTTTCTGAACAAGCATTAAAATTTGGAACTTATTAGTAGTATTAGCTTTTCAAAGGAGCTCTTTTGAATCTTTTTCTTATCCCTCAGTGTGTAAGGAAAAGGAGAAATAAATTGAGAGATAAGGTTTTTCATGTTCATTTCTGGTGGGAGAATTCATAATCTTCTACTAAAAAAAATGAACAGGGATTATATCTGACAGACTTTAAGATGATCAGGAGTAGAATTTGCCAGTTTCATAGCATATTTCACAATTTCTTTAAAAACACTTAAATGCAGTTCACTTTTGTTTATTCTCTTTTTAGGCAAAATCAAACACTCATATATAGGACTCACTATCCTTTCAGAAATGTATTTTGCAAAGATATTAAATATCATGATTTTTGACAGTGCTTTTGTGCCACCTGTCAGTAAATCCCATTCAACATTTTTTTTTTTTTTTTTTGTCAGATGAAGGAACTTTGTAAACATTCATAAAATATTAAAGTAACCCAAATATACCACTGTGCGTGATAGGAAAATTATAGACAAACATTTAAGCTGTCATTTCTTGCAACTGCCAAGATGGCTTTTACACTCAGAAGAAATTATGTCTTCTATAATGATCTTTGAGTAGTCTGTAAACTGCCTTGATTTGTCACATCAGGGTCAATGGAAATGAATAGTCTCTGGGTCCCAGGATGCCAAAGCCATTTAAAAGACTCTTACTTGCTGCTACTGTGTCTTAATCTTGTCTTTTTATTAATAGGAGTAAATGGATTAGAGCCACTTCTGAATTAAACTCTGAGCTCATGCCTTGATCTCCTCTCTGAACCTGGTCAGGTCAGGTTAGTCAGGTCTCCGGACGAGGAGGCAGGATTGTGTTCTTTGACCAGATGCTGGGGCAACCAGAGTTCTTTCTATTTGGAAGTGCATGTTTATTTTCTCTGACTGGTGTTGAAAAGAAAAAATCTTTCCTGAACAAGGTTGACCTGCAGTGTTGCACTTGGAAGAAGCCGAGGGACTCCTGCTCTGGTGTGTCCTGGTGTGTTTGTTCTTTCTAACAACACAGAGAGGATGAAAGGCTCTTGCTTCTGCATTGGCATGCAGCTGACCGCGGTGTGAGCTAGGTTTGCTGTAAACAGACTCTGTAGATACATGTTCTGGGGAACGGAGGAGTTCTTCAGGCTTAGCCCTTTCACTAGGTGCCCCCTGGGACACTGTGGTCACAATGCTGATCGGTTCTAGTGGCGCCAAGGGAGCTGTAAAGCAGAGAACGAAGAATCAAACTCTTCTATTTCAATTAAGGTAATCGCTAGTAGAACAGGGGTTGTAGCTGCTAAATACTGTTATTGCCCTAAATGATCTGCAGAGACTTTGGAGACTCATTTTCACTTATTACAGAAGATACAGATATGAAACTCTTTCTCCAAAATAGACACAAATCTTGGGCCATAGCAATGCTACGCACACTGCTCCAGTTCCATGCTGTGGAACATCCAATTAATTGACTTCCTAATGCAAAGAAAAAAAGGAATAAGATAGTGATAAGTAAAGCATAGAATTAGTACAGAGTGAGGTTTTTACGGGTTTCTTTCATAGCTACAGTAACCACACGTGCATCCTGTGGAGAACTGAAGTGCAAGGTGATAAGATTCTGCTGTACCTTAGAAGTTGACTGTGAATTGCAAAATGTAAGCAGTGTGGCAGATGTTCAGCTGCTGGAGCATGGCAAGGGTTTAGCAAGTCAAGCAGGAGCTGCATGGATCTGCCCTAAAATACACTGAGCTACCCTAAAAGAAAGCCAATCTGGATATCTTTTGTTGGAGAAGTTGTAGCTGAAATGCCTTGACTTCTGAAAAAAGTTTTGTTAAAACTCATCAAATAGTAACAGAAAGCCAGTATCTGGAGACAGTCCAGAGCTCCTAATCCATTAAATAACATTTAGGAACTCAGCATGACAAAATTTACATTCTTACTCAAGGCACTTAGTGTCCCTTTTCAGACCTGTTCAATGTAATTTACCTTATTGGCAATGCAAAGCTCAGACATCAAAGAGCAGATATCTAGATAAGGCTTCCTCTCAGGCATCATTAATAATCTAGATTGTGAAATTCCAGTCATTTACCTCTCTGCAACTTTGTTACAACTAAGACCAAGGATAGTAAGGTTTTATTTAACTTGCAGAACATGTGTGTTAATGGAATTGATATTTTTTAAGTCCAGAACCTGTTTTTTTCGCAATGTGTCTGACTTTCCAGAACCGGTGGTTAAAAAAACATATCACTTCAGCATGGTTTTTAACGTGTGTTTTTGGCTGTATGTAGCATATATTGGTGCCATCATGTGTTCTCATATGAAAGGAGACAAATGCGTGCAATGTCCCCATAGCAATTACAGTTATGTTAATATCAGCTAAATATATATCCACATTTGTAAATGTAGGAGATTGTCATGGAAATTAAAAAAAGCAACAAAAATATATTCCCTAATTCCATTCGTAATACTACTGAAAATTATTTGGTAAGCAGGGGCACCTTCATTGAGAAGAAATCTTTAGATTCTCGTCTTCCTTGCAGCCACATGTAGAAATGTGTATCCTTTGGTAGTAACTCTAAGCAGACTCCTTATTGCTGATCTCATCTCTTTCTAGCTAAAAAATCCCAAGAGAACTCAAGGAATGGAATGAATTGTTGTCCAAACCATATGGACTGATGATCAGTTTAAATTTCATATGAGTTTGCCTCCCCAGCAGTCATTCAGTAGTGCATAGAAGCTTGACTTGTCTTCGGGAAGATGGAAAACAACCTGTCAGGAGGACAAAAACGCCATCCATTCACACTGTGACCTGTGCTGATAATACCGATTGAAACTTGACATGATTGAACTGCATGATGCTTGAATAAATGCCCAATACCTACCAATAGCTCAGAATAGAAGGGAAATTGAAGGGCACTTCTCAAGTTTGGCGTTTGGTGTGGAAAGAGCCTGAAATTGTGCTTATTATTCACAAAGCTTATCTGAACTTTCCAGACCTCCAAACCTGGGCTGTAAAGGAGAAAGTAGTTTTGTAAAAGCTCTGGTACTATCGGATTATAGCTGGGTTACAGATGACGGGATAATTTCAATCCCTTTTCTTTGTATGATTTGGATGTGCCCTACCATATTAAAGGCAAAAAGAGTGATAACTTGCTTAGGCCTCAGTCAGCTGGGCTTCCAGTCCAGCAAGGTTCATCCGCTGAGCTGTGAGCACTGTTTATGTGCATGCTCTATGTCTATGACAAACACAACCTACTGTGGGTTAGCTTCATCTTGTTCCACTGCAGGAGGAGCTGAGTTAAACTGCTGGGCAGTTGGATTAGTGGCTAAGCTGATGCATGGCAACAATATGGTCATGTAGATACCTTAACTGAAGGCAGGGGAGCTACCATTTTCTTTTGAACTGGATGTGCATTTTTGAAGCAGCCCCACTTACCTTCCTGTGGCTCACCTCCTGGAGATCTCCTAGAACACGTGAACTGAACTGCTTTCCAGTGAAATTATTCCAGATGTCCTCCAGGAATGCATCTAATATGCTCCAGTGGCTAATAGATAGGAACAGACCACAGGAACAAACAGAGCCGTTCTGAAATACAACCAGTAATGCATTCAGTGAGGATGTCACTTCTACAGTGCTGTTTCTCTTTACATATCTACTCCTGTCAGGCCACATTACCAACTATTGTAACCACAGACATTATTTCTTCTGTTTTCTATGCTGAAACATTTCAGATCCTAGGAGTCTTCTTTAGGTGTCAAAATTGGCTGTGAGCTCCCTCTTGCAAAGGAAATGAAACCTCGATATTGTTCTTATTGTTATGTTTTTTAGAGAGGTCTTGGTTGCAAGCAGAGCCAGGGAATGACAGGTACTGTGCAAACCCAGAAGACATGACAGGCCTTGTCCTTGCCACTTAGGTGGACAGCCCAAGAGTATTGCCAGCCCCAGCAGTTTAAAGGTTGTGAATCAGGTTCCCATAAGTTTAGATTGCAGCTGTAATTTATTTATTTTTTCTAAAGGTGAATTCTGGTTTCTTTTAATTTAGCTCCTGGTGAGTGAACTTCTTCACATGTATTCTTTCTTTTTCTTTCTTTCTTTCTCTCTTTCTTTCTTCCTTTCTTTCTTTCTTTCTTTCTTTCTTTCTTTCTCTCTCTCTCTCTCTCTCTCTCTCTCTCTTTCTCCCTTTCTCCCTTTCTCTCTCTCCCTTTCTGTCTCTCTTTCTCTTTCTCTCTTTCTCTTTTTCTCTCTTTCTTTCTCTCTTTCTTTCTCTGTCTTTCTCTCTCTTTCTCTCTTTTCTCTATCTTTCTCTCTTTTGTGTAATCAAAAGGAAGGAAAACTATGCACACCATGTAAATGAAACTCTATAAATGAAAGAGAAATGACAGTAAAAATCAGAATTGCTGATATTCAAGTGTACTGGGTCTGGCTGGGATGCAGTTGACTTTCCCCATGGAAGCCCATATAAAGCTGTGCTTTGCACTTGTAGCTGACCAGCCCCCTGATGTTGCACCAATGTTTTGGTCACTGCTGAGCACAGCATCAAGGCTGTCTCTCCAACTCTCCCCTGCCAAAAAAATAGTTGGCTGGGAGTAGGCAACAGGTAGTGAGGGATGCAACCAGGACAGCAGACCTAAACTGACCAAAGGGATATTCCATACCGTATGATGTTACACTCAGCAACAAAAGCTGCAGGGAGAAGAAGGGGAATAGAGGACGCTAATTATGAAAGCATTTGTCTACCCAAGCAACCACCACATGTATTGAGGCTCTGCTTCCCAACAAGTAGTTGAACATCACTTGCTGATGGAAAGTAGAGAATAATGTTTCTCCTTTTGCTTTCATGCAGTCTTTTATTTTTTTTTCTTCCCTTTTCTTTCATTAAAGTTCTCATTATCGCAACCAACAATCTTCTCTTTTTTTCATCGTATTTTCTCCACCTGCCCTTCTGAGGAGGGGGAATGAGAGAGCAGTGCATTAGTGATTAGCTGCCCATCAGTTGTTAAAACACCACATCAAGTAACACAAGAGAAAAATACTGCTGTTATTCAATTAACGCTGGAATAAAGTTGTCATGCCCTTAATCTGTGAGTATAATTTCCTCTAAAAATTCCTTGTTATGTTAAAGCCTTGGAGGAAAGATTTTTCTTCTCAAAACCATGAAAAATCTCAAAGTTCTTCAGTGACTTGATCGCTCTTCAAAGCCTGACTTTCCAAATACTGTGAAGTCTTTGTGTAAGAGCAAACTTCAGTGATAAGAAGTCTTTAAAGATGAGAACTACTAAGACAAAGTGTTTGAAGACAGACTTTCTGATGGTCTTTGAAGTCACAGGAGACAGAAATTACTAATTGCTAGGGAATTTCCCTCTAATCAGACCATTCAGCTGAAGTCTTGGTATTACTAAAGCTATTGTGAAATGTGTAAATGTGCACCCTGGTTCTCTTGGAGCACAACAAGAAATTATTACATTATTGCTACTTTGCAAGAATTCTTATAACTCTCTTATTGGCTCACACACTGGATTTTCATCTAGACTGATTATTATCATTTGCTTCCATGTTTGTTGAAGTTTGCTTTTGAGAGCTGGAACAAAGTGGTTGGGTTTATGAATTTCTTTAAATCATGTTATGCTGCTACCTAGAAAACAAAACAAAACAAAACAAAAACCTGTCGACAGCATAACAAAGACAGCCAAAACCACTGGCAAATAGTTTGATATCTTTACCTTTCCTCTGAATAGTTCACTGATGTTACTGTTCCACTTTTTTGGACATATGAGCATCTGGGGCATGCTTATTATATACCTCTTTGTTCCTATAAAGAAAAAAGTTCATATTTGTATTGAATAATGCTCTTCAAAGGTGCCTCCCAATTGTGTTCCTATGCCTTTAATGAAAAAAAATAAATTCTAGCAAAGTTAATTGCTTACAGTACATCAAAACTCAGTCTGAAACAAATGAGGTGCAGAGTCCTTAATGTGAATGTTGCTCTCTGTTTTCACCTGCAAGATGGGCCTGTCTTATATGGCAGGACTCTAGCCAAAACTGTCTGTCAGATGAAAATATTTTCCAAACATATAGCCAAATGCTGTAGATACAGTTCTGTGGGAAACAGTGGGTGATAAAGGTTTTTAAAGAGTAATAAAACTCAAACTCAGCTCTTGTGTAAAGTTTCCATTTCCAGTTTGCTCTTCAATCTAAGCTAACCTTCCATTTCCTTGGGAGTGAGATAACAGCCATTATCCCCATTTTACAGATGGAGAAGTTATAAAAAAAGAAAATAATTATGCTTGAAATTAGTAGTTTTTGATATTTTTTTTTTGTGAAAACCTTATGCAAAAACACAGGTGTGCCCAGAACCGTGTGTTCATCCTGTTCAGATCATTGTAATCTCAAAAGTGCTTTAACTGATCTTAAGACCTATGGCATCTTTTGTAATGGGAAGCCATGTAAGAAACACACTCAGAATTTCATTACCAAACATTTGCGTGTACAAACGTTTGTACACATATATGTTTCCTCATCTGAGCTACGTTCACTCAGGCCTACATTTGCTGAGAAAATAATCTTTGTAGATGACATGGCTGTTCCTTAAAATATCACTGCCTAAACACTACAGTGACCATTTGTGTCTGAATACTTGAACTGTGTTAAAACTAAGAACTTATATGTTTTCAATCCAAATTTTCATTGTTTTGATGCTTTCAAGGTTTTTGTGAATACTATAAAAATGAAAGCTTTCAGTAGTTAAGCAGAACATAAAAAAACTGCCAAAAACTGCCTTGTCCTCATGGTGGGTATGTTTTTTTTTTTTTTTTCCCCCCCTATTTTTCTGTCACTGTCACATCACCACTCTCCTCTACAAGACCGATTTTTCTGTTCTCCGCAGCCTTTCCGTTTCAAAATACACCGGAACCAGGAACTTTATATAGACCACCTTCCTTCCCATTATGGGATGGACTTCATGTGAAACCTAAAAGGTCTATGCATCTCATCTTATGTTGAGTTGGTCAGGTTATCTTCAGAAGAATAGGTCGTATTTTGGAAAACTACAGTTTGTCAAAAACAGGAGCATTTGCTAGAAAACTGTCTATCTCTTGGAAGGATTTTCATGCTTAGTGAATAAAAAGATAAACCTACTTACTGTAGAATAACCAGCAGGTATTCTACACTCAAATGATCAAAATCTGTTCAAGAAGAAAATTTACATTTTTCAGTGAAACCAGTGATGGTTAAAAATGAGATCCACACAGCTGAAATCTCAGTGTCACATTCAAGGTTGGTAGCCATAAAGGATTTTGACATGGTGAACTCCAGATTTGTTGGTATGCAGTGTATGTTTATTTCTCTATTTTTAGTGCATTCTTGCATTTGTATTCTTCCAGTTTGAAAGCCTTGTCATTTACATCTTACAGCATAAAGATGGATGGGTCTGGTATTTTTTCCAGTTCTGACTAATGCTGACTGTAGAGGTTGGTCTCACACATGTAAAATATCTAATCTTTTAATGACTATAACTAAGTGATTTGTTAGGTGAGCCAGTATTTCCTAGCTCTTTTGATTTACTAGAAATTTAAAGTGATATAATTAGCCTCTTCCATATGGAGAAAAATGCTCTTTTTTGGTATTCAAGGGAATGCAAATGAACCAAAGTATCAGCAGCTCCTCAGATGCAATTACGGCCTCCAAGAACTTGTAACACTTGTATCTTTTAATATGAAAACTAATTCAGCATCTGATAGCAATATGACAGAGACCATACCTGAGAACGAGCATTCAGCAGTGAACACATGATCTGTGATACATATTGCATATACTGATTTTTTTTTTCTGTTATAGGAAACTGTGCAGAACTCACACTCTACTTGCATACATGCACATTTAATGATGTTCAAGTTGCAAAATCAATATCTTAAAAAGTTAGGAACTGACAGTATGAAAGAATCATACTCAGTCTTTTTTATCAACTTTGAATATACACTGTCACAGTGTTGACTTTAGTAACTTGTAAGTATAGTTGACATTTTCATTTCCACAGGATTTCTGTTTCTGTGTTTCAAGCCCAGTAGCTTTCCTGCTGCATTTTGTGCCTATAGTTGTCACCTGGGTGCAGAAGGAGAAATGAGAAGAACACTTTTGCTGCAATCTTGGGTTAAACCCTTCTCAGTATAAGCAGTATAGTCAGAAATTCCTATTATACTGCAATGAGTCTTTTAAATTAGTGAATGAGTCAAGGAAAAGTACTGAAAGGAATGTCTCCAATAGAAACACAATATTCTTCAAAATTTGAAGTATCTGTTTCAAAACCTGGAATGTATGACAGCATCTCAGAACTACTCTGAGGAGGATTTAAGCATTGCACACTTCTCCATGGTAGAGAGTGCAAGCATTCCCAGTTTAGGATAGTACAAATTTGGGACTATGCAGAACCACAGCCTCTGGAAATTATGAGCTCTCCAGCACATCGGCAGTTATGTTCTGAACAGCAGTCATTTCCCATGTCAGGTGCAAATGATCCAGGCATACAAAGAATCAGGACCACGTGCATGTTCCTATCATCTTGCCTCATTTCCAGGGAAATCCGTTGAAAACCAAAGCATATACGTACAGTTTAACAAATGGTTAGATACTGGCAAATTATTAGGGCATTTTTATTTTATTTTTGTTAAACCAAATGTATTCTGGTATAAATATTCTTGAGAAGGAGTTAGCTTTTTTAAAGGGGAAACTGTAAAGCAGAGTGAAAATTTGAAGCATTTTTGGCTTAGATTTCAAAACGACCTTCTGTATGTAGAAAATGCAATTC
This sequence comes from Anser cygnoides, assembly GCF_040182565.1. Lineage (NCBI taxonomy): Eukaryota > Metazoa > Chordata > Aves > Anseriformes > Anatidae > Anser > Anser cygnoides. Next base: position 7,930,473 of record NC_089874.1, read on the forward strand.
AGAGTGTTTTAGTTGCTGCATATGCTTTACAGTTTAGCTAATATCTAAATTTATAAACAAAGTCAATCTTTTGAAGCAAAAAAAAGTCTACTTTGTTAATTAATTAATTAATTCGTTAGTTAATTATTTATTTTTTTAGTTCGGCACATGTTTAAGCAAAGCAGTGTTTTTAGCGGGAGTGTTTGGCAGAGTTCATCTCAATGAATTATATGTCACTCAGAACGGGATTCATCCTACCTTCCTGTTGCTTTTTAAAAATATTTCATCTGCTCTCATTGCCTAAGGTAGGATTTAGCTCAAGACCAAGATCCATGTTTAAGTGTCTCCCTGTGAGACAGGTACCTGAGCCCACACTGTAGTCAGTACAGACTAGAGAGCCATTCATCCCTAACGCAGACATGCACACATAGTTATACACCTTCATGTGTTGTAATCTCAAACCAGATCCAACCTCTAAAGTCTCTTAATCATCTGGGCTGCAGAGAGATGAAATGGATTTTGCACTTACTGACTACAATGGGAAGCTGTAGGAAAAGTGTGCCTTACATCGATACCCTCAGCTGGAACTTGAATTTCCTTTCAGGAGTATTTAGCAAAGAAGCAGGTGTGAGTCATGAGGATAGCAATAAGTGCACAATGCCAAGTGCAGTCTTGTATGACTGGTTTCTAAGGCACAGAAATGTTTCTAATTCAAATATGATTTCTAGTCAGCAGAATGTATGGTGAATGCTTTTAATGATGTAAAATACAGCCTGCTCCTGGTTTCTTCCTAACAGACTGCATGAACTCTGTAATAATGGGTGCAGGTGCATTTTTATATGGTAAAATAATAGCTCCATATTTATCCTTTCACTAAAAGCAGGTATGTTTTCTGTGCAGCTCATTAGTCATGGAGAGAGTGAGAAATAAGAATGTGATGTGCAGCCCCATCTGATGACATTTTGCTGGGAGGGCACTGGGCATGCTGGTGGCTGGCTGAGCAGGTATCCTGGTGGCAGCTGTGCAAACAGCAACCTCAGGATGAATTAACTAACCCTGGCACAACCTCACGTGAAGAGAAGTGTGAAGGTGCCCCTAACCTACAAACCTGCTTCTGCCAGCCCATTGTATGATAGGTGTAACACTTCTAGTGCAGTCTAAAATATGTTAGTACTCTGCAGAAGTTCAAGATTGAATGGGCTTTGAGTTATGGAGCTTGGTTTCCTCTTGGGTAACTAGTCACTAAAGCCACCTACCTTTGCGCAGGATTTAAGAGGGAAAGAGGGTTTTATGCAGAAGAAGTCCATATGAAAAGCAGGGTCTGGCAGTTAGATCAGGACATGAGGTGGGAGGAGGTCAGGATGGCACTGTACAAGTAGCTGGAAAATCAATGGACCGGGATGGTAGCAATATCAACATGAAGAGTATGATGAGGTACTCTTTCATAAAATAAGGAGAAATAAGAATGCACAAGATATTTACCCTGAAGTAGTCTGATTGGACTGAGAAAGCTGTCTATTCACACAACCCAAAATACTTGGAGGAGCTGGTCATCTTCATTTGGCCCAGAAAAAAAAAACAGGCAACCAACCAACCAACCAACCAAAAAATATTAAAAAATCCCTAATCCAGTTTGGATTCAGGTTAAACCTCTTGTTAAAATAGTCCTCTTTGTTTCCGATTCTGTGCCCTACTGTAATGCAAAAACATTCTTCCCAATAAGTTCAGCAAGACGTGATGTGTCTCAGTGAGACACATCACATGCAGTGTATTTCATTTGTCATGTAATTAATCTGATAGGCCAGCAATAGCTGGATGCTAATGATGCAAATTAGTATATTTGCAAATAGTCTGTGCATCAAAAGAGGTGAATTTTTGCTGTTGCACCTGTGTGAACCCAAGAAAAGGTTCCTTTCATTTCCAACTCAAATCACAAGAGGAGGTGTCTATTTTTGTTCTCACTTTCATTTGTCTTTGTCCTGTCTGCTCTCTTCCAAGCTCCAAACCACACTCATCTTTTAGGGCATCTCAAAGCATGTCATGGATATTGGTTAATTAAAACTTCCCAAGCAGCCTTTAGAAATAGTTCTGAAGCCTTTGTCTAACACATGGAGGTTTTAGTGGTTTGCCCTATTTGCTTTGGATCTGAAGGATGATGACTGTCTGCTGGACAGAAAGGGCATTTGCTTATTAAAGCTGACACCAGGGGTGATGTTTTTGCTCTGGTGGAGGATGAAGTTTATCTGTTGTACTCTTAGAAGAGTAAGATCAATCTTACTCTTAGAAACCTCTGATGACTCCCTCCCTCCCTTCTGTTCCAGGTCTTCAATATCCATAGTTAGTGAGTTTTCCCAGTCTCTAAACATCATTAACGTAGCTTAAACCCCTTAGTTCTCCTAGCCACAGCAGACATGAAGAATGATTTATTTCTCCTTTTTGTTTGTATCTTTTATGTTGTTGATATTTGTTGTCAGTGTCCTCTTCCCGAACTGAATTGACCCCATGCTTTAAGCCTTTCCTATAGGTTGTATTTTTTAGAGCTTCTCTTTGTGTTGTCGTTATTCTCTCTTTGATCCATGTATTCCTTGAAATGTGATGCTCAAAGCAAAGCATAGTACTTTTTTTTGGGGATATGGTTGGTTCTGAGTGCAAAGAAGGAATTCTGTTTGTATCTAATGTTATTTTTCGTGTTTCTTTTCAGTCTGTGTTATTTTTTTTCAATAGCTTGACATTTATTTATGATCCTTTAGAAACTCTAAATCTTTTTTTTTTTAATTATTATTATTATTTTTAATTATTTTTTGTAGAATAGATGCATAACCAGCTGCATTCCAGCTATCATGCAATTGAGACCTTGTGGCCTTTCAATATATAAATTTAATAAGAAAGACAAAGAATTTTTACCAGGGCCTGTATTGACAGGACACGGGATAATGGTTTTAAACTGAAGGACTGTTAATTTGGATGGGGTATAGGGAAGAAATTTTTCACAGGGAGGGTGGTGAGACACTGGAACAGGCTGCCCAGAGAAGCCATGGATGCCCAATCATCAGAAGATCAGAAGTGTTCAACATAGGGTTGGATGGGGTTTTGAGTAACCTGATCTAGTGGCAGGTGCCCCTGCTTGTGGCAGGGGTGTTGGACAAGATGATCTTTGAAGGTCCCTTTCAACCCAAACCATTCAATGATTCTGTGACTATGCTGTAGAGTTGGCACTTGTGTTCTGCATCGTCTTCCTTATAGCTTGCTTTGCCAATGGAACCGTTTTACCACTACACCACACTGAGAGGTGCAACATGTAAACCTTATTTTAGAGATGTGTTAACTGTAGGTGCTGCTCTACTGGCTGGTTTAGTGTCCAGGAACAATTCACTTACATTTGCAAGAAATTAAAAATAAATAAATAAATATCATTTTAGTTTTAACTGAAGTGTCCTTTATCCCATTCATATATACTATAAGTACACACAGTTAAACGCTGACATGAAACTATTGTGTAACAGAGCAAAGTTCATATCTAAAATGGAAACATAAATTGTAGTTTGTTGTAATATTTTTTTTTCTAGTGGATTTTTATTGATATCTGTAGAAACACTCAGAATGGGATGACATGGTATTTTCTGTGGCAGAAGTGGTAAGCTATATTATTTCTCACCAGCTCTAGATAGAGATGAGTTGCATCTGTCTTTTTTTCACATGCCAAGTTATTCAGGAGATTTAGGAATCTCCTGCTGTCTTTTTTTGTATGATTTGGAGGATGGTAACTACTGGTAATTTGTAAGTAATGGAAATTAACACGTGATTAATATAGGAAAATAATTTAAGTCCTGCTTATGTTCTTCTGTAATGAACAGCATTTGCTCTTTCATGATTGCTATTATCACAGTGTGAAGTTTGATAGAATAAGAGAACTGAGGGTGTAGATCCATTTGCAATCGAAAAAATAAAATTCAGTCTCAAAGAAATCAATTCAGCTGTGAAAGTGTCCTAAAACTTTTAATAAAAAAGGCAGTTCTGTTCCCTCAATGTTTATGCCACATGTTGATGCTGTAGAAGCCTTACTGTCACAATTCCTACTCTTCACAGTTTTCAGTATGACAAGAACCCTACAAGTGAACTTGGTCTTCTGCAATCTACACTTTTTTTTCTGTCTAAATTCTCATTTGGTTGTGTCCTCTTTCTTGAATGTAGTTTTCTGCTATCAAATACTGCAGTTCCCTGGAGCTAGCAGTTTCAGCAAATACAACTTTATTTTCTGAGCTCCTAGGGTGCTCTGTGCTGTCTGCTGGCTAGAGGTAGTTTCAAATATCATTACTACAGTGCTCTCTCAGGTGCCAATTAAAAATGATCCTAAAACATGTTGTGGTATATAGCCTGAGAAATCTGACAGCTGTGTTATAAAAAGTAGGAAGATTAGCCTTCTCCCGTAATCATTGAGAAATCCGGAGTAACACAGCATTTTTAAAGAATGATATGAATGAATATAAATAATGTCCATTTTTACACATTTTAAAATATACAAAATATTTAGGAGCTGGAATTACATCTCTAAAATCCCTGTGAACTCTGTTTCACTTCTTCCCACCTCAGTAACATAAATCTTACCTAGGGGAACTGTTTGCAAACCCAAGCAGGGAATTTCAAGCCTATGTGAGCACCTCCTTCCCATCTTGCTGTGGATCAATCAATACCACAGCAGCACGATAATGTTCTGCATCAGAAATTCTGCAGAAGCCTTATCAAGACCTACCAGAGAATGAAGTCATAAAGTGTTATTTTGAGTGCAAAGGCTGGCCACACATTTTGAGAGTGAGGCTGTTAATCTCAGCACTGTCACAAAGTGTGGTACCTGGGGAAGAAATAAAAAGTAATATCATCTTGCTTTTGTTTTTGTATATATGGCTGGGGAACGCAGTATTTCCTTTTCTTAATCCTGCTTCTGCCTTCCTCAACAGATTTCCCACCGACATGGTGTAATAGGTCAAGTTAATAGAACAAGAGTGCCATTTGGTTTGACTGGAAGAAGACACACACACTTTTTTTTTCTTTTCTTTCTGTGTACTTTTGCTTGGCTGTCCGTATAGACTTGTGGGCTTCCTATTTTACAGATTACTCTGCAAGACGTAAGATGTATTCTTCTGCCTTCTCTTAAGGCAGAAGGAGAAAAACATGGTTTTGGAATATTCAAATTAGTTATGAATATTTTGAATCTAAATCCTTAGTATCTTGTTGCAGCTACTTCTCCCCTGAAAACTAGGTATAAAGTGCCTTCTACAGGTGTGCGTAGCTGTAAAAGCATGCAAGGCAACGTGCTATCTAGCACTGTGACTCTGAAGTTTTAAGAGGGTGGAAGGAAGACTGTGTTTTAAGCTACAAGGCATGGCTTATTCTTGCTTATACCAGGCAAGATATCATCATAATCACTTCCAATAGCATTCTTATTAGTCTCTTATGGTGTCTATATTAGTCAGGGGCAAACAGCTGACTTAGCATGATTCATGTAGAAATCAAGAGCATACTGTGTCTCTTATCACAGCATCAGTGTGATAGGTCATTAAATGTTAATCAAGCAGTCTCCCAAGGTTCTGGGCCATAATTTACTGCTGTAGCCAACATGATGGATTAAAGCAGTAATTCTGCCTGATAAGATAGACTCCGTGGTATTTTTCCTCATTTTAATTCAAATGTTAGAATTTCGTCCTTTTGGTAAGACAGTTTTCATATTGTATGTTCGTGGGTAGCTTTAGGAGAGGAGGGTATGACAATAAGGCACAGGAAGAAAGAGAAAGAGGTTTTTGATAGGGCAATAAAATTCTGACAGCACAGCAAGTTGGGCAAAATAGCAATCTTAGAGCTCATCCCCTCTTGAAAAAAAGATACAATTCAGTGCAGTTCAGCCTCAGGAATGCTTTGAATGCTTGTCTTGATTTTTTTATTTATTTTTATTTATTTATTTATTTTTTTCTGAGAGAAAGGTCCAGTACACCTTCTTTTCCTTCCCTCCTAAGATTTTATTTCTTACTTTTCTCTTTTGAGAGAATCTTGCTCACATGGAAAACAAGTCTGACAATCAGAAACTTCAGTCCAGTGAATGTAAATCACCATAGCACTCCTGGAGGCTTTGATAGCTGAGAATCTTCTCTGTATTGTGTCCGTAACTGGTGAAACCATCTGGACTGATGGAGACATGTGAAACTTTGCACTGATTATCTTCTTGGCTTATTTTCAACTTGGATTTATAGTCACAGCAAGAGCTGCCAGACCCAGCTCTTAAGCACACTGGCCTTTCTCTAGAAACACAAATGGAAACACAGAGCTAAACCTAGGGGCTGTTACGTTCATGAGTCTTCTACAGAAGTTAGGGTAAAAACCCTAGAGTGTAGATTAATCATGGAAACAGTGAATTATTAAGAGTCTAAGCCTCCTGAAACCTGTATTGAAGTTGTGCAAGATGTGTCATCCTATATCTACTACCGCTAAAAACTTACTATGTTAAAGTAAAATGTGCAATGCAGATTATTATTAAAAGTCCAAATGCACAGACCAGGACTAACAGGGTTAAACAATAAGAGATATGCTTTCTTGCTTCATCACTTTTTTCACAAAGTTGTTAATAGCAATCTCTGATGAGAGCATGCCTTTACTATCTATCCACTAAGCAGCACTGGGGACTGTTTGCATCAGTAAAGGAAATACCTCTTTCTTCTTGGCAAACTGATTTTCCTGTTGTCAGTGCAAATGATGTGCAGCACTGACAAGTTCAGGAGGTATCAGCTCAGTTTTCGGTAAGTGATATGACCTCGTATTTGACTGTATGACACTTGTTAGTGGTGGTTAGGTGTGTGCTGTGTTCTATAGCTTGCAACTTTTCTCTACCCAGCATTTCTGCTCATTTCTCCCCCACTGTTTAATTTTCTAGAGTTCTTCCTAGAGCACATTACACCAGAAGTACAAGGCTATACTTCAGCTTTTAACAGCATTTTAACTTCTGCATGATAAAGAATAGAAAGCACATGGTTAGTATACATTAGATCTCAGTAAACTTGTATAATCCAGGTTTTTTATAGTCTAGACTGCAATTGAAAGCACATGGTGTAGAGAAAAGAAGTCTCCAGTGATGAAAACATTGGACACTGTTAAATTCCATAGGCTTTTCTGGCTGGGGGAGAACATATTTTTTCCAAACAATAGTGCAGTTCAGTGTATTTTGGGTGCAGCCTAGACTGCTTCAGATAGTGTTGGATGCTGACCTCAATGCCGTGTGTTACACTGGGAGGCAGGGCTCTCATATGGAGGGGTGTAATGTTGGAGCTAGGACACTGACTAAGTTAGATTTTAGTTTTATACTGAAGGAATCTGAAATAGATACTGCTCTCCTCCACAGCAGGGCAGCAGCCTTTCTCCAGTGATGTGCTGGCTCTGGGCAGCTTTGTGTGCTGGCCCTCAAGTGATCGACTATTCTCATGGTCCCCTGGCTTTCACCTGTGCTAAGGAAGAAGATTTTATGATGAACCTCTGTGTTGTTCCAACAAACTGTGCACTCCTTTCTCATTTTTTCCTTCTTCTTTTTCAGTGCTACACTGATTCTGCAATATAGTTGATTTTCTGCCCTTCTGTAGCAATGACTGGTCTCTTAATGGACAGTAATAAAACTTGACCTATAGACCATTCTTCTTCCCAAATAGTTATTATATTTTAATGTGGAAAGAAATATTGTCATAGAAAACAATCTTTTATTTATTTTTTCCCCTCAAAATGAGGAGCAAGGAAAATAAATAAATAAAAAAGAGAGAAGAAGAAGTAAAAAGAAAATGGGACTTTTTCTGCTTATTCTGCTCCCTGTGACCTGACAATAATTTATGTGTAATATAAAGTAAAGGAAAAGTTGCCATAAAGTTGCATATTGTCTCCCTCTTGAGGGAATAATAATTGTAAAGCTGCAGAACCCAGATCTAGTTTACTGTTATAAATGGATTGTATATATGAATAGCTTTTGGAGGTAAGTGGTGAAACTGTTGCTGATGAAGGTGTTTATTTTATATTGCTTTTGTGAGCAGGGCAATCATTCTCCACTTGTTTGTGATTTTTATTAAATATGATACCCACTCATACTTTATGAGAAATGTTTATGCAAAGTAATCTATTTGATTCAGCATCTCAATATTTACCTAATGAATATATATTGCATCTGATTAATCTTCTTATATTTTACTGTTCACAGCATTTTAAAACAAAATATAACCAGAGTGGGCAGCTTCATGCTATGCAATAAACTGCAAATGAATAGAAGCTTTTATCAAAGGTGTTTGAACTTATAGCTCATGGCTGGCTTGCAATGTTTTGCTTTCAGACAAAATGACTTTTTTTTCCCAAATATATATTTTTTTATTCTTCTGAACTAAACTGAACTGGAATGCCTGACTTGTGGTTTATATGATTTAAGAATTTGAACTGTGTAATTGGATGGAGTCTGCAATTTGCTTCCATCCTTTGATTATGTTTGTGTCTTCTTGTTTCTGATATGGTTAAAGCCATGCATTGAATCTCTACTGACAAGGAGGACACTTTCTGTTCTTGATTGATGGTCATGATACTTGTTCATGATATTGCTACGCAGGATACCAGCTTTGTAGAATCAAGTCTATGCAAAGCCACAGCAATGGGGAAGCAGGGATGCAGCTTAAGATATGGATATTATTCCAATAATTTTCAAATTAACTTCCAAGTTGTATGTTTTGAAGAACATATATTTACTGTATTTCTACATAGGTTGCTTTATTTTGTTTTTGTCTGTGTCCATTATTCAGTAGGAAGCTTTTCTGTAGGAAAGTTGATTTTATGATTTTACTGATTCCACCATGCTAAAAAAGTGTTTTTTTTTTCTTTTTTAAAGATAGCATTATATAAGGTTAAAAAATTGTTACTATTCCAGTTTTGACACTAATAGCTAAAATAAGAAAACAAGGAAAATAATCAATTTTTCTGTAGGCTGGCAATTTAAAAAGTAGTATATAATTTTATTTTTTTCCCATACCTCCTCTAGTTTTTATATAGATTTACAACAGTTTGGTTTAGTGGCTTCTTTGCAAAACTGGGTAAGAAAGGCGTTATTAAAAATGTAAGACCCATCAACCTGGGCTAAACAGAATGCATTTAGTTGGTCTCTATTAGTGATTCAGAGAGATGAGGATGAACAGGTCATGTGGGGAGCTCTCTTTATCTGGTATACCCTACCAGCTCCTGGCAAGGAACAATTCAAAGAATTTCTCAGCCAGTGATAACATGCATTGACATATTCTCTATCAGTAAGTTTAATCTCTCTTGTGAGCCATATTTTGCTTTTGTCTCTACAGTTTCCTGTGGCAATGAGTTCTACACTTTAATTATGAAGTGTATGAAAAAATAATTTCATTTGTTTTTGTTAAACCTTCCATCTGATCATTTTATTTCAGACTGCCTATTTCTTGGGCAGTAAGACATTGTGAATAATTATTTGCAATTTTTCTTGTCTGTACAGTGCCTAGCTATAGAGATCTCTCCTATCCTTTTCTTCCCTCTCTATAATTCCCACAACCTATAATTTTGAACATGTGGCTATGTTTTTTTTTTCAACTAAATGCATTACTTTGTATTCATAAGTATTTAAATTTGACTGCAATCTTATCACACTGTCACTCAGTATTGTGAAATCCTTTTGTGAGTCTTTGAAATCAACACAGAATTGACTATTCTGAATAATTCTTTGTTATTTATTCTTTTTCCAGACCATTTATGAATATGCTGAGCAGAACAAACTCTGGAAGAGATCCTTGAGGGACTTCCCTGGCAACTTTCCTTCACTCTAAGTTATCTGTTATTCTTTTTGTTTCTTGTGTTCTAAGTACGTATTAAGCTGTAAGGAGATAGTTTCTCTTCTTATCTGTCCACCTGGATTCTCTTAAAGCTTTTGGGAAGGGATACTGTCCAAAGCTCTTAAAAATTTTAAGTATGCTATATCAGCTCAATCACATTTTTCCTCATGCTTGCTGACTCCTTACAAAGCTCTAACAAAAGATGCATAAACCGTATTGACCCTTCCTCAGTGTAGCCATGGATATAATAAGAGATATTATAATACATATAAGGTCTTTAAGATAGTTTTCTACAGGTTGCTTGGTGCAGGAGGCAACTCACTGATTTGTTTTCCCGCTGTGTGGTGGCCTCAGACACATTTGACATCTACTGCTGCTTTGATGGTTCATTTCGTCCAACATATCCCACATAGATCATAGCTCTGAGGTGGGAACCCATCAGTTTTCCTCCCTTCTGAGCACCATTGCATGGGGTCGTTCAGCTTTCCTGTGACGGCTGTCCCTTCCTGAGCACTGCTGTCTTTCCCTGGTCATGTCAGGTCTCCTGTGGGCCTTCTGCTTCTACTGTTTGTAATGAAGGCCTCACTATAGATATTTAGCAAATTGCTCCTTGGTTTTGTTTTGTGGGCTGTCTTCTAGTAGTGTTACACTTGTCAGAATTAGTTCTCCTTCTCTACATTTTAGTACGGCTTCCGCTTTTTAAGCTAATTGCCTCCTTCTATTATTAATTACATGGTTGTGAGATTTGACAAGAAATTTTGAATTGTTTTTGGATGGTTCATACTTATTTACTCCAAAAGTATTTAAGACATGTTTTTAAATAGTTTCTGCTTCTCCTGCAAGTATTCTGCCTCTTTTCTGCTTCTTTAGTTGTCTCTCTTTTTTTTGACTTACAGCTAGTTTCTTTCTGTATTCATCTTATGTCTTCCAGATATCTCCACAGACTAGCCTGGAGGCAAACCTGGCCTTGGGCACCCTTTCTTTTTACCCTGGAAGTCTCAAACATATCTGAAGCTTTGCTTAATTCACTTATTTGATATTAAAACATGACAGCAGCACTTCTGAAAAAGAATGCTAACATGTATACTCTATTGGCAATGCCAGTATCAGTTGGCCAGCAGATAAACAATTTATTTACTAAAGGTGGTTGCAATGTGCAATTGCTGACTCAAGGCTTAGTTAAGCTCTGACTACATTGTTTGTTCTTTGTAAATGGAATTTTCCCTGCAGATGGTGGAAACGTGTGTGTGTGTGTGTATCAATAAGCCTATATATCTTAATTGGACATCACTTTTTATAGAAACATGTAAATAATGATGAATGCAACAGACTACTAACCTTTGGCAAAGATGATTCATGGTACCAAAACTATTACCTCATTGCCCTCCAAGCCATGGTTTGTCATGCAGGTGTGCTCCATTTGGTTGGTCTGTGCACACCTGGGGTCACACAATGCATTATTTTCCATCCATATTCACATGCTCCTTTTCCAGCTGAGCTTTTTTACAAAGGGAGACCAATTCCCTACTGATTACACAGGAGGGAATCGTGTCTCAGGCTAATGGAGTTAGGAGCAGATCACCAAGCCTGGAAGTCCCACTGATAGAGGAGGCTGAGGTGCCTTTCCCTTTGTCATCATCAGAAGAGAACAACTACAGAGACAAAAAATAGTACGCTGTGCTCAGTGCAACGGCAAGACAAGGGAAGGGGAGAACAACAGACCTGGCTGTTAATTGAACCTGACAAGTGTTTACACAAGGCATCAGACTGCCTGTGGCCTAGAAGCACTGATTTATATAGCTATTGATTAGCAGTGACCCAGTCAAGAAGAGCAATGGCAAACTGCTGCTTCAGCATTGCCCAGGAGAGCAAAGTTCAGTGCAAACAGCCCACGCGTGTGTATTTATAGAAGTAACCATACACTCATTACCATCCCAGACTTCTATTAACGTATCCATATCTTACAACATCTGTGCATTCACCAGACCAAACCCCTACTCTGTTATCCTTCATATTGATTGGGTTTTTACACAGGTATTGAGACAGATGTACCAGATGTACTTGTTTTTAGTTGATACATATTTATAAAGGCAGACAACTAAGTATGCACCTGTGGCTGCAGTTTATCTTTTGCTGCCTTGCTTTCCTAGGAATATAGCACAACTCTCTTCAAGATTACTTCCCTTTTTATTGGTATCTCATCCTCCACACTGTAGCTGCTTCTCTCTCTAAAATAGTCCAATGTTTCGAATTATAAATACATCTTAGCACTCCCTAATGTAATGCATGATATGTATGCATCTCACACTGCAAAGTCCTTCCCTAGTATGAAATATTCACTTGCTCTACTTGGCTTGCTGTAGATGGAATATTTTAATTTTGTACCAAATAACTTTTTTTTTTCTTTTTTTCAGGTAAATATTTATTCATCCACTTAATATTTGAGGATTTTTTTTCCAGATGTATACATAAATTGTTTTAAAATCCTTATCTATACTAATGCTTCTGAACATGAGATGCAAATAGAATACAAAACAAGAGGCTATTTGTTTGCCCTCTCCTTGGTAGCACAGAGAAATGTTCTATTTCAAGTCTAACTTTCATTTTTTACTTGAATTTTCCCATCAAGAGTGAGTAGATGACAGACTAGGAATTAACAATTTGTCAGAATTTGAAAGATTTCAGGGTTTTCCTATCATCAAATTAAAACGTGAAATTTTGCAAACATGCAATCTTGAAAAATCCATATCCCAGTCTCAAAAATATTCAAATACAAAACCATTCAAATTTTATTAGTCAAGTTGTTCAGTTTTTAGTTTTGTCCTTTAAATGTATATACATGCATGTTAATTTGAATTAATTTGAATATCAGTTTATTAAAATTTCCAAGCTTGAGCATGTTTTTAAAGAAGTAGATTTCATAACTTTGAAGTCAGATACTTTTGAATATCTGGAAGTGGTGATATAAAAATACTCTGATCAAAACAGTCAGAGAAACTGATTCCTTCAAATATCTTTGGCTCTGACAAACTTTCCTCTCTCTGAAGCTTTGAAACAAAAGATTCCCAGCCAGTTCTACTGACATGTTCTGGGTCTGAAGATCTCCAGTTCTCCTTATCCATTGTGTGAATCAGACCTGGTTTCAGTCCTGATATCTGCATGCCACTGAGCTTCTAAGTCTGGGAGAGATCCTAACAGCTGGTAGGTGGCTTTTGAGAATGGTGACTAGAAGTGGTGTCCTTCCAAGGTGCTCTGAAATCACAGGATGTTCTTTCAGAAGTAGCATCAGGGATACCAAAGTCAGCCAGAGCCAGCAGTTAACACAGCACAGTGATACATGGTGCAGTGTGGGCAAGCTTTGCTTCCTGGGCAGATTTTGGAGTCACCATCAACATCTGAAAGCAACTCAGATGTCTCTACAAGTTAGTTGCTTTGCTAGGAACTGTTGCTTGAGGCTTTGTTTCTTAGTTATGGCACTAACCATAAGTTTTGGAAACTTTTGGGCTGGGAGTCGTGAAGTCCAAAATGAGCAACGTCCTTTATGAAAGAATTGAGAGTGCAAAGTGGGGCTGCCAGATTGGAACAAGGTAATTAGACAGCAAAGTGAGGACACAAAGCCTTGAAAGCCATCTAGCAAAGCATGCTGAAGTTTAGGTCTCTCTGTTAAATAAACAGATTTGCACTTTTTATTATCAAAGCTCTCATTTGTACAGCAATTTTTCTGCCCATTAGTATGAAGTTTGTCTTGGATATCATAGAAAATACATAAATAAAATAAAGTGTTTAAAAAACCAGACCTGGTCTAACGGGCTAGAGAAGCAATGCTATTTGTATTTGTAAAGACTGATATTAATCATTTCATAGCAGTACTTCCATCCGACTGGTCAGAGCCCTGGAAGCAAACCTACTGCTCTCTCCACCCCCTCCATCACTGTCTGTCATCACAGCTCTCACAACTCCAGGCAATAACATCCTATTAACAGGGTTGGTCCCCTACCATCACCTAGGTAAAGACTGACCTTAGGGCAGTTGCAGGGTCCACATCACCAGCTCTCTTCTCCTGGAGAACTAAACGAGCTATCTAGGAGACCAGCAGGAGCCAGAGTTACTTATTTGTCTCATACATCAGCACAAAGACCCTTTCTAACTGTCTTTGACTCTTCTGTTAGTTCTACATGAATCTTTGTATGAAGTTATGGGTTCTGCAGCTCTATAAATTGTCCTGGCAAGAAATCAATAAAGCCTAATAAATTAGGTTTCCACAACGGATTTCAGTAGAGGCCCCAAATCAGCCAGGTACTTAGATGGGCTTACCTTTAAGCATCTGATCAGTCTTACTTCTAGTCAGCTCTCTGCTGTCTTAGCTCCGGGCATCCAAGCAGTTCAGGTAAAGACATGTTGATGGAATAAGTTTATTTACATGATAAATCACAATAAATGAAATATGTGCTATGAGCTTTCCTGAGCACAGACCTAACCAGAAAAAGGACTTTTTTTTTTTTTTTAATCCTCTGTATAATGATGTCACCTATTAACTTTAGGTATGACTAAAATTCACAGGATTGCATAAACAGAAAAATAACTAGAATAATTTTACAATGTGCATTAACACTGGGAATTTCAGAGACAGCAATCTGGATCTCCAAGCATCTGTTATGAATGCAGAACAGGAAGGCCTGGATTGAACCCTTCCACCCCTCTGCTAGTCCTGCAGCATTTTAGGCCAAGGAGGTGGACAGCCAAAACTTTGGGTCCTGGAGGCTTTCTTAAACTTTATCCTTCCAACTTCTAGTAACCTCAGGGAATTACTAATTATATTTCTTATTAATGCCCTCTGAGAGCTTCAGTTTCTTTAACTGAGAAAGGGTGTTGGAGGGAAGTAGAATTTAAAGAGAAAGAGGGATGGAGCTGGAATACATAAACTATCCCCGTTTGCAAAGTACATGCAGCTGTGGCCATTGTTTTGCATTTGCCATTCTTGCTTTGCAGATAAGTAGCAGCACAAATGGATTTACATGTAAATTCATCCCATGATGATACTGTCTAGCAGAAAAGAACATGGCTTTCCAGGGCTTGCCTGCCTCAGTTCAAGGGGTAGCAAGTTCCTCTGTGAAGCTGGCTCACGTGTTCAATGTTTGCAGGGCTGAGACCAGAGGAAAGAAAGAGAAATCAGGTGAATTCTTTTTTCTACCAAGTTTGTGCAATCATGAGGTAGTCCTTAGAGTGGGTTAAAGCATACATCAGTGTGGTGGTGCAAAGGGGTATATTTCTGTTAGGAAGATTTCCTTCACCTGCGGTTCAGAAATCACACAGTGCTCACTGCTGGGTAAATGCTGAGGCTTGGCCCCTGCAGTGCAGAGGGCAGCTGCTGCATGACTAAAGGGAGACCAAGCAACCCAAAGTTTGTTAAAACAGCCCAGAGCCAGCTCTCTTGGGCTGAGTGATGGTAGAGTTCTGCCTGCAGGAACATTTAGTTGAATCCCCCTGAATATCAGCTGTTTGTAATGGAAATGCTGATATCTTATCTGCAGTGACAATAATGGAGGAACCAGGAAATATGCCCAGGGAGACCCTTTATTTGTTGTAAAGTAAAAACAGAGGTACATTCACAACTGTAATCTGCTCAGGACAGGAATTTGCTCATGTTATCTGTGGGTCCAAATTTAATGTGTTTTTAATTGCCTATTCAACACACCTAACAATTAAGGCAAAATGATATCTCTTCTTTTGAAAAATGCATGAGCTGTACAATTAGAAGTAATTGTCCTCGTTAATTGAAAGTGCAGCTTTATTTTCTGTTGATTGTATTTTGTTTTATTAAAGGATTCCAAACTCTTTTGAAATCCCATTAAAGCGCAAATGCTATCGGGCGCTTTCACTGCAGCCACAAAGGACAAACGAGAGGGTTGGCTCAGCACTTGCGGTGCTGTTTAAACTCTGTGAGCATTCAGCTTAAAGTTAGTGATGTTTAAATATGCTAAGCTGTGCTGGAGTATAACTTTCGCACTGGACATCTCTTTCTCACAGCAATCATTGTTAGATCCTTGCCTTTTGGGACAATGGCCATTGCTGCATTATGCACATGTACTATGCCAAGGAGAATGGTGCCGAGGCTGTGTGCTGCTGTTTGTTGAAGGAAGATTAAATACAACTGCACTGCATGAAGGAGAAGAGACCTGGGGAGAACTAAGAGCTTTGGGAGGCCCAGAACAAATATTGGACACAGGTCAACAAATCTGTAGCTGAATCAGGCAAACAGCCAAAATGCTACACACGAATTGTGGGCAGTGCTTCACATCAAGTTTGGAGGAGATCGGTGTGACCGAGCTGTTTCTGAAATGTTTCTCTTTTTCAATGTAGGAAGGAGAGCTAGATTTCTTGCTCTCATGTCATATGCTGGGAATGGTTAAACTGAAGGAAGACAGGAAAAAAAGTGAGCCCAGATGAAAATATTGAACAAAATACATAAAAAAAATATTGAACCAGGATAGTCCTTGTATATGCTGAATATGTCATTCGATATACAAAGGCATCTATAAAAGAAGCTGCATCATGATTTTGCTACCGATATGCACTGGCAGTGGAGGAACTGGGACACTGTCAGCATCCAGGCTACTTTGCTTATCAGCTGTTGCTAGAACTAAACCTCAGTGCATGGAACCAAGCCTCACCAGCGTGTAAAGTTCCTGCACAAGACCCTCAGAGTCCCTCTTCATCCTTCAGCACAGAGTTGAGGTGTGTAAAAGGTGTGCTGACATACTCACAAAGTCATCTTTCATCTTTTCTTGTCTATGGCCCTGCGAATGGAATCAAATGGACATGGCCAGGCTTTTCTTCCCAAAACTCTTTGCCTTATTCTTCGTTTCACCTTTAAATTACTAGATGCTGTGTTTCACAGAACAGCTCCGAAGAAAGACACGAGGCAACTGCTTCATTTAACACTGCTTGACAAAGCGATCTCGCATGACCTCCCAGCAGCAACCTGCTCACTCATTTTAAGTACAGTGTAATTGCTGAATGTCTGACTCACCTCACTGTCTTTCAAGTGCACTTCTGTGCCTACATTTTTAGGCATGACTTTAAAATATGGTGCTAAACACTATCTGCTCATTTTTCTATATTGCGGTGCTGTTCTCGAAAGGATGTCCGTCAATCAAATGGATGCTTAACCTTTTCTTCTGAGAGGAGAAAATAATGTGGGATAATATTCATTGGTCTATGAGAAATGGGAACCTGAAAGCTTCACGCTTCTGTATACTTGTTCGAGTGTAATTAGATTTAATAGGACAATGTTTGCGTTGCTTCTCCCCAGATGTGGCAAACAGCTCAGCCTTTTGATTTGTGAGTGTTTCAGGAGTGGCAGTCCTGTTCAGCTTTTGAGTGTTTCAATGCCTCTCTGACAAGGGTCTGTATTCCCAGCAAAATGCTGGAGGATCCAGCAAATGGCAAAGATGCAGCTATGGTTATACTCCACATTAAAGCACCAGAGTATTGTTTGTGCTGTGTTCATGCCCAGATGCTCTGACAAAAGTCATAGTCCTTCTGAGACTGACATTACCCAAACCATCCCTGCCTGGAGCCTCTGTAATCCCTGCAGTCCAGCTGAGGAAGAGGAAGGAACGTGCTGCAATGGGATGTGATACAGGTTTGCTGGTAGAGTTAGAAATTGAATCTTCATCCCCAGACCAGCATCTTTACTTTGAAAGTTTTGCAACTCTTTTCACCTTCAAATGCCTGAAGTTTTTTTCATGCCAATTTGATATTTATAATTTGGTGACTAGTTAAAACTAACTGTTTCTACTTCCTTACTGGGCAACATAAAGAGAGTGAGCAGCATCCCCAGAAGGCATTTCATCCTGTCTTCACAGCAGTGTCTTAGCAAGGGGAAGGTATCATCCTCAATTGGTGTGACTCTTTCCATTAATTATGTTGGAAGACTACAACTAGACAGGCTAAATATATAGTCTTAGCTGAAATGAATTTCCACCATGCTCTCTATATACAGTGTTGAAATATATCTCTTGTAGAAAATCCCATTTGTTCTACAAACAGAAATATATATATATGTACATGTATATATATTATTTTTTTTTCTGACATCTACCTTAAGATGTGTTGAATAACTGTCATCTCCAAGTATTCAAGGAGCCCATGGGTGGGTTTTCAGTCAAGAGTAGTAAGAGCACCCCCAGTCCAGCTGGATGAGCCATATTTGGTCACCTATTCTTTAGTAACAGTCTGTACTTGTAGTTCATTTTTTAGGTTTCAGTGAATATATTTAAAACCTTACATATATTTATGCAGAACAAATGCTACAATTTAAAAACACATGAATAATATTCCCTTAAATTGCTTCCAGGTTTTTCCAGCTCATGCTACCACTTTGCACTAAAATTAAGTGTCTTTAAAACCCATAGTTCTGATTCCTGTTGAGGAAACTGTGGGCTGAATTTGGACCCTAGGGACAGATTCTTGGCTGATGTAAGTGGGTGCCTGATCTTCTTTCTTCAAGTGACAGCTGTTATGTCTTAATCTGGAGATTGAAATCTTTTTCAGTTTGAACATGTTGTCTAATGTACAGGGCATTCAGGATAAGATTTCTCATTGCTACCGGTCTGTGGCTGGTTGTACAGTTTTCCATCTCAGATCTCCACCAGGTAAAGCGTGTCTGTCTAAAGCTTTATACCACAGGGTTCTCACTGCCTTTTGAAAGCCAAGAAAAGTAGACCTAACTTCAGTGGTCTCCCATAAGCATTGGGAATGTTTGGTTCCTTACAGCTGGATGCTTTTAAAGAGCAGGGCTTGCCTTGTTCCATAAGTCCTTTTTGATCTTGTTTTCTCCAGCCTTCTCTCCTTGTATAAATATGACTTGGTCCCTAAAGCCAGAAGCCAGCTTTGCAAGAAAGTGATTACACAAGGTGTTGTTTACATTAAAAATTGTTGAAGACAAGAATTTGGAGCAAAGCAATTTTACTACCTGTTAAGTCTTGAATGGTATCTCAGATGAATTTATAGTAGCTCATTCCTATGTTCTATAATTCATATGGATTTTTAATTCTCCTTCAAGAAGCATACTGCCTACAGTGATGTGCATTTTTTACTTTATTTGTTTCTCCTGCCATTCCCAAGCTGGTAAGTGGGGAGAGGGCATTTTTGAGGCACAGACTAGCAATTACAATGTCTATATGTAATTTAGCCATGAGCAGTACTATATATCTGACTCAGTGGAGGCACTGCAATGTAGATGAGACAGTCATCTGAAGCTGCCTAGAGTAGTGGTGTCAATATAATGCAAGGTATGATTTGTGTCCTCCTAAAGTAAGTTTCTAAACTAAATCAGATGCATAATTTTTCTCTCCATCTATGAGGAAAGCAGCTAAAAGAGTACAGTTCATCTTTACAGTGTCTGTACTGTAGATGTCTGAAAATGGCTAAGAAAACACCCTTCATTCCCTCTATCCCACTGGTAGGTCCCAAGTGATCAGTGTTTACAGAGTTATGCACAGACATCATCTTGGCTCTTGCTAGGGCTCTGTTTCTCAAGACAGTAAGTCTGGTAATAGCAAATGGCAGTTCCAGAAACTTCAGTGCAGCTGCTGATGGGAAAGATTTTTCATTCTCCAACTTGAAAATCAGAAGAGTTTTCATTCGGTCAGAACTGCTATATCCCATTCTCAGGGTGACAAAAGCAGTTTCTTGAGTCCAAGTTCACATTTGCTAGGAGAGCACAATGTGCTGTAGAAATTGATTTTCTTTGTCACTACAAGAATGCCCAGAGACAGCTTTGAGTCCTGAAGCATGGTGTGAACTTGTCTCACTCTGAGGACAGATAGCAAACATATCTGGGATTTTTCATTTTCAGACTGGTATCACTCCAGTCTTTCTTTAGCTTGAGTGGGACAAAGCTGTTAATCTTGATAAACCATCAAAGCCCCTTTTTTGGGTGCTTATTCATTGTTCAAAGGAGTTGCAGAGCCATTTGCTTATTATGTATAACAACACCTTAGCATGTATTTTATACTCCAGCCACTTCATTCAGGGGAACACTAATCAGGGTGAGGAGGTGGCATGGAGAGAACAGGAACTGTATGTCCCTCCTGGAGAAAAGCCTAAAGAGACAGTTGTCAATGATCAGCTGGGATCTTAGAACAAAGACCTGAACCATCACAGATCCATTCCTTCACTCCACAGTGCAAATGGCTGCTGAGGTCTATGAGCACCATTGCCTCCTCATACACCGATGGGAGCTAGGACCAAGAGTGGTGGAAAGTAGTCTCTTAGGAGAAAGAGTTATAATCCTTATCCAAGTTTGGCTTACTGTGCCAAAAGTTAGGTATGACTACCCCGAATGTAGGAAAAAACGTAGAAAACCTGGAAATAAATGTCAAAATTAAACAACAGCACCTTCCAATTCCCATGTCTTCCTCTCACGTGCTCAGTAGCTTTTCTGAGTGTTTTATGTCCTTTCACATTTCCTTGACAGATAATGCTGCTGTATCTCACTGCTATTCTGTGATCTCTTCCCATACTGGAATGGGTTTATTCTGATCTTTTTAATGATTTCTGAACATTTGACTCTAACTATCATAGCACTGTCTAAGGTGATGAAATGTATCTGAGATGAATGACTGATGATGCAGCTGATCATGACCTGAATCACATTAAGTGATGTTTTCATTTTCATTTTCACCAGCCTGGCTCCACACAACGGCATTTTATTGGTAGGAAGTAAGTGTTTAATCTAGAATTTGGTGGTCTTGTTTCATTGGTTTGAGACTACTCACTATGTGCAATAATGAAACAGCAAAACATAAAACAACCCATCTCCTGACAGTCATTTCACTTTTCTGTTAATTGACAGCGTTGTAAGGCTTCCCTAGCACCATATTGGAGTGAATTAATATGTGGTTATTCTCTGCACTTATGATACTAAATTAGTGTTTTACCCATATTGTGGGTATGTTCTTCACAGAGAATAGAGGGGGTAGTCCTAAATTTAGGACAGCATCACAGAGCTGTAAAACAAGCAATTGCAAAACATTACTAGTGACCTACCTTTTTATTAATAGGTCACAAATTTTGTGGAGATTTCTTACCAGATGTCATTTTTCTGATGGGTTCTAGGCTGATTGGGATGGACTTCATTGCAGAGGGGTGAAAAAAAGGAGATAAATCAGTTTTACAGATTGGGATAGGAACACCCCTATTCTTGCGTCTTTCCCAGAAGGTTCATGGTGGATAAAAGTGTAGGTCCATTTCTTTTAAAACTGTTTTTCTTTGGCAAAGTTTATCTTGGTCCACATTCTTGCTAATTCCCATTTTCTTTTAATCTCTGAACTTCTCCCACTCTGTCCCTCCCTTTCTCTTTTTCCCTATTCTACACATCTGTTATTGTGCCTCTTTTCATTTAGTTCACTTTCTACCTCATAACATCATTAAAAATCTTCCCTCTACCCTTTCTTCCCTGTCAGCAGCCCTCAGGCTTCTCATCTCCTGATCTGTTATCCTGCATTTTGTCTTATATTATTTTGTTGTCTTAAGAGTGGTGCTTAACTGTGCAGGGTATTTGTCATTCCTGCACTGGCAAAGCAGTGGGCAGCTTAAATGGTGTGGACAAGTTTTGCAAAAATAATAATCTGTAATGTGTATATTTGCATGAAAAGTTGGTGTAAATCCTACATAGGTTTCTAATTATGTTGTTGCAGCAATGACTTTAATAATTTTGTTGGCAGTACTGTTCTTTTTGTGTTTTATGTGAGAAAAGAAGCAAGTAGCAGAGGCTTGTCACAGATATCACCCTTTACCTTACTCTACCCTTACCACCACCATCCAATTCAGCACACATTTATTTTCATCACAAATTCCTGAGATCAGAACTGTACAGCATTTTCCAAGGCATATGAAGCTTTGTTAAAATATCATATGGCAGGCTGTCAACAATAACAACAACAACAAAAAAAGGTAGAGACAAGATTTATTTATTTATTTTTAAATATATATTTACCATGTAGTAAGCTCAAGCTCCAAAGATTTTACAGTAACCTTTTCTTTTACCTGTGCACATTGATCAGCAATGGGCAGACCCCATATTACCCAGAGTACTGGGAAATCTCACGGGGTCCTTTACAGCAGTCTGGCCAATTGATGTGTTAACGGTGGCACACCATCTCTAGAGAGATTTTCAAATATGCCTCAGGAATTAATCTTTGTGAAAAGAAGATTCTTATGCGTTCAGCTTTTGCTAACATCAGGTCCAAATGAAGTTCCTAAGGTACTCTTGAAAGTAAAAGGCATTGGATTATATGAATGTGTGGTTTATTGCCACTTGAGTACCTAAACAAATCACTGAGATGTTTATGGTTACAAGTTGTTTCAGCATCCCAGCACAAATAGCATTGCTTACATACATACATGAGTGAAACACATGTGTATGTCCACACTGGCATGCATACATACACCCCCCACATACATGTGGGGAGAGAGAGGGAGAGGATTTTTTTCACCATTACTCTCAGAGAAATTTTAGAGCAAATTCATGGAGAAGCTAAACTTTGTCTGCCACATTAAGTCGATGTGTATTAAAGGCGCAATAAAGATGCAAAGACATCAATGAGCACAACACCCAGTGCAGTCAGAACCGACAGGCTGAGATCTCTGAAATACGTGATTTCTTTCCTTTCTCTTTAAAGCTTTTTTTCAGAAGTAGCTGTGAGCATAATTTACTGTCCTAGCAAGATATAAATTGCTTTCTGAGAAAAGAAAACTGGGCTTTTGGTTACATATTTCATGCAGCTGTGATTATAGAAAAAAAGGTTTTAGAAAACTGGCCATATCTGATTGCATCCTTGTTATAAATACATTCATTTCCATATCTCTGTTTTGTTACAACTGCAGAGACAACTTTTTTCTTTTTTATTCTTTTTTTTAATTTCAATTAATGTTTATTTTTTGATCAAAACAATTATGTCATAAGGCAGTTATTCCTTATACACCAGGTTCCTTACCCAACATTTAGGTATCTTTTTAATGATTTATTTTCTCTCCCAGGAGTAAATTTTTCTACAAATCTCTCAGGTCAAGATCAATTGCCCTTACAGGGAGATTAAGAGTCATCAATGCTGGATTTCTTTCACAGAAGATAAGGTGGACAAACTTGTGTCAGGAATGTCCAAGGTACCTCTGATTCTGTGTCTAAGGGTCTCTCCCAGTCTTGTTTTCTATTATTCCATGATAAAGCATCACTTAACCAAAGAAATTCCTGGACTAGTGCTGTGGGAGCAAAAGGAAATGGGGAATGATGTATGAGAGACATACTCTGCTCTGTCAGACTGTAAATAAACTATGAAATCCCAATTGTTAAGAAAGCTGACAGTGCTAAGCCTTGACAACCTTGTTAAAGAAAAACAGTCTGTGTTCAGAGAAAGATCTGGGTAAGGGCAACATATCAGTCATGCTCCATATTGTCTTCTATGTAAAATGAGTCCAGCCTCATTGTGTTTTTCTTGTAATACATTGCAAAATCTGAATACAGATGCCAGGCCTATGAAGACCCCAAAGCCTATTAAGAATAGGCAAGTATTCAGGATTTCTCCCTGATCCCTGACGGAGCAGGCTGGAGTGATAACATCTTCACACATGCCAGTGAAACACCTGATAAGTGCAATCCTCCCTGCCAGCATATTTATTACATCAAATACTCAAAATATCAAAGTTGTATGTTGTTATTAAAAAAAAAAAAAAGAAAGAAAAAGGTGTAGTTCTTATTAATGAAAAGGGTTTGGAGCAGTCCCCAGCCTCCTGAGGAACCACTCCTCAGAAGCAGAACTGAGGGTCAGCATTGTCACAGGATCTCACAAATGAAATGTATGGGTGCCTGCAGTATAGAGCAAGGCAGGGGGTGCTGCTGAAAGCTGAAGCTCAAATATGTTTTTGGATATGAGGGTTGAATGTAAATGAGGGTAAAATCAGGCCTTTTCTACATTCTGCATGGAGACAAGACTGAAAGAAGTGTGCACAGCAAAACATGCAGAGCTTCAGCACATGAAACACGGGCTTTCAGGTCACAGGCAAAGACGTGAAGTTTAGCTCACAGCTTGGACTTGCTGGCTAAATTACTTCTCTCCTCTAGTCCATAAAACTATACAACAGTTATTACTACAGAGATACAACACTGTAAAAGAGCTAGGACACTTACCTTTCTGGGACAAGCAGCATGTCCAGCTTTGCAATTCTTTGCATCTGCGACATCTTCTTATGAGAGTTAAAAACCTATCTAAACCTATTTTTTATAAGTAATGGGTATGATGGTTCCATCTACTGATATTCTTTATAAGTATTGATACTTTTTGCTAGGATGTGGTGCAATTTACACTTTGCTGCTAAACCTGAACTCGAAATAAAAAGCTTATCTTCTACTTAATTAATAACATTTTCACAACATCACCTTCAGGTGGGTAATTGAGACCTGAAAACCCACATGCCTTTGATTGTTTTACTAATGGATTGGGTATTTAGTGACAGTGACAGATTCAAGAAACTTTTCTTTTGAGACAGCCAGTAAGGGAAGTCAATGACATACTTTTTATTATCCCTAAACAACAGTAAATCTTGGGGCCTTGCAAATCAATTCCTGATAAAAGAAATATCTACGCTATGGAATCCAGCTACTCTCCTAATCTCAGATCTTAATAAAGTTTATATACCACTTTCATTGTGTAGAGAGATGTTCAGAAAAAAACAACCAACAACAAACCACCAAAACAACAAACAAATCAAACTATCACTCCTAACAACCACAAAGACATTCACTATTTACTCTGCAAGGACAAATTAAGTCATAAAATATACTGTCTGCTTGCTAGAGCTTCTGAGGCAAGACATCGCCACAATAACAATATGGCCTTTCTTCAACAGTCTTGCATCCAGAGAAGTTATCAAAATGGGTGTAGCAGAGTCTTTTAGTGCCTCTCACAGTAAGAACAGAAGAAGCCCGTGCTAGGTAAGTAAGCAAATGATGAATTTTTTGACACTTTATGAAAATTAGAGCAGATTGAACTTGGGAGTTGGGTGATGCTCTTAGTTATTTCTGGGTCTATTCATCTGAGAAATAACTATCTTCAGGCTCTTTAATGGGAAAAGATGAATCCTTTATTTTTTTAGGAATGCTCTGCAGTCTCAAGAGTTCTGTTTGGGCTTTCCTACATAATGAATGGCAGGGAGGAAGGCTGAGCTGAGAAAGACATGAAGAAAATCATGTTCTGCTTAATTACAGTGCTTAAATAATCTGCTCTATTTTTAAGCTGAAAATTTGATTCATCACAAATATAAAGAAAATGTAATCACAGGGTGTATGCTTCTGGCATTGTGTGTTGTACAGTACATAGCCACACCACTGAGAAATGTAAGGAGGCTCCATTTGTGTTCCACTTACTGGTTTTTCCTCCTTGGAAAGATTCTTTGATGATAAATGTGTTTAAAAATCCATTACAACTGGTACATTGGGTTGTTTTGAATTGGAATGGCGGAAAAACAGCATAAACAATTTTATATTTCAAATGCAATTCATGCTGAAACATTCTGCTGCAGCATAATTTAAACTGCAGACAGATTGGAACAAATAATGCAGAACTGCTTTGTTTTAAAATATTGGTATAGATAAAAAATGTATTATTCAAGACAGCTCTTTGGGCTAGTTCTGAAATAGAAAATAATGTATGCAGATGGTCTTATATACATATGTAAGTGAGAAATTTGAAGAAGCGGTAGCACATGAGACCCAGCTGTGATCTCATCAGATGCTCTATGGGGATACTCTCTAACTTCTAAAGTTTATTTTTCCTTTTTTCAATTCCAATTCCAAAGGCCCTGGTAAATATTTTCCATCTTTTATTCTCTTCTGTACGCGCTTTATTTAACCTTCCCTTGCATCTCCCTTCTTAGCCATCCTTGATAAGAGTTTGATCATATCTGAGCCTGCTTACGCTATTATTTCTCCTGTTTGGTTTTATTGATTTTGAGCTCTTCATCCTCACTCTGTCTACAGTGGCCACAAGAAAGACATCTTTGCTTTTCCATACTCTGACAATCTCTATGCCTCATTAGAGGTTTTTTTTTTTTTTTTTTTTTTTTTTTTTTTTTTTTGACACTTGGGAAGTTACCTGTGCTGGAAGATGCTCTGGGGCTTCTGAGAAATACTCTCAATATTGCCTAGTCAGGAAGGAGCCAGCATATAGGCCTCCCCTGTAACACAGTAGACTTTGCTTCTCACATGAAAACTCTTCCTGCAACCTCCCTGGGAAGCCCTATTTTTGAGAAGTTGAAGCAATGTTGAGCAACTTGTGTTTGTTCTCAGCAAATGGTCCAGTGCACTAAACAGTTGGAATGGGTGGATGTTTGCAGGAGAAGCAATGCTCTTCACTGCCAGTGTCACTTTGATTGCTGTAGCATATCTCCTGAGTGGAAACTAAACTGCAAGGGCACATATTTCTCTCCTAGAAGCAGCTGGACTTGGGGCACCCTGTTATTTTTAAAGGAGGAATCAACAGAGTTTTATTTTGCAGCACAAACACTTCAAGTGAAAAGCAACAAAATGCAGTTTATACTTAGTGCCCACTTATACTAAATTGTTCTCCTGTAGCTCATGGAAAATATATTAGCTGTTGACCGGGACTGCATTATGCTAGATGCTGTATGGTCAGAAAACAAAGAGAGAGTGTGTCTGCGAGTCTTCAGTGTCATCCTCCCACTTGAAGGCAATATGCTGCCTGTGAGGCTTTCCAGCATCACTCACTGACTGTGGAAATGGCAGCATCGGGGTTCAGGGCTGGCAGAGGGACAGAAGCATCGCTGTAAGTGTGATGGTGCCTTTAGTCTGCTGTTGCCTCCGTATTGCTGGCCTCAGATCTGTGACAGCTGAGCCCACTTTGCAAGCC
Source organism: Anser cygnoides (assembly GCF_040182565.1). Taxonomy (NCBI): domain Eukaryota; kingdom Metazoa; phylum Chordata; class Aves; order Anseriformes; family Anatidae; genus Anser; species Anser cygnoides. The sequence continues at coordinate 7,957,234 of NC_089874.1, forward strand.
TTAAATTGAACTGCTGCTGTGGCTGAACCCCTTACCTAACACCCCTCACCAAACACATTTCCCTTTCCATTGCCATCTCTGGGGTCCCCAACATAAGAAGGATGAGGACCTGTTAGAGTGGGTCCAGAGGAGGGCCAGAGCAATGATCAGAGGGTTGGAGGCCCTCTACTATGAAGGCAGGCTGAGGGAGTTGGGGGTGTTCAGCCTGGAGAGGAGAAGGCCTCGGGAAGACCCTTGGGGGTGGCCTGCTAAGTCCTAAAGGGGGCTACAGGAAAGCTGGGGAGGGACATTTTGTCAGTGGTGTAGTGATAGGACAAGGAGGAATGATTTTAAACTAAAAAAGGATAGGTTTAGGTTAGACATTAGGAAGAAATTCTTCACTCAGAGAGTGGTGAGGCCCTGGCCCAGGCTGCCCAGAGGAGCTGTGGCTGCCCCATCCCTGGCAGTGCCCAAGGCCAGGCTGGATGGGGCTGGGGGCAGCCTGGGCTGCTGGGAGGGGTCCCTGCCCATGGCAGGGGGTGGCTCTGGATGGTCCTTAAGGCCCAACCCAAACCTTTCTGTGTTTTTGGGATATGACATTAAGAAAGGGATTTATTTTTGCCATCACAAGCATCAGGACCAGTGCAGGCAGCAGTTGATCAGAAAAGTATCTCAAGCCCTACAGCCTTCCTCTGCCCCTGGCCAGCATACTGATACAGTTGAGAGTCAGTCAGCAGGAGGACTGCCTTTGGACTAAATCCTTTGCCTTTAAAAATCAATTTTGAGGCCAAAAAATAAGGCTAGTGTGTTAACCAGAGAAGGGGTAGAGTGTGCTCTAAGAATGATTCACGCCTATTGCCATGTACTGACATGGGAGGATGCTTAACTTACTTTTGGGTGGTGTGAATGAAGGGTTAAGATTTTCAAATCTGTCTAATAGATAACTGTTGTGAGAGACTGCAAACCTTGTAGGCAAGGAGTCAGTGTTGCCATATTTGCAAATGACTGAGAAACTTGTGATAGCCTTTCTTCTGGTGTGTGCCTAAGAGCTGATGTGGTCTAAAACAATGGAGAAAAAAGTCCGTGGGCAACACCACAGATGACAGAAAGCATATTTAATTTCTGCCCTTGAGAGAACTGGTGATGGGAGGAACGTTTCAAAGCAAAGACTGAAATGGGTGCTACGTTGTTTCAACTTCTTGATGTGCTTTGCTCTACATTTTTCTTCCAGTCTTTCAACCAAAGAAACAGTACACCACGTGACATTTCATATAAAAAAGGATCTCAGTAAATAACCAGGTAATGTTAAAGGATGTCTTTAATACTAGCAATGTGCATTAGTAGCTTTAATAGGCATGGAACTAGCTGTAAAAGTGACTGCCCTTTGTACATACCTCAAATTAGCGTATTCTGAAGAATCCTTTTGATGTGTGGATATAATCTGTCTTTGAGCAGTAATCATGCAGCTCACACAATGGTATTAGCATGTAGACCGTGCAGTTTGGCTCTGTAAATGCATTCTGCTGCAGCAGATGGAATAGCAGCTTGTTTTTGAAATTGAGCTAAAATATTAAAAAAGTAAAGACTTTTTTTTTTTTTTTTTGGGTGGGGGAGTAGTATTGACTATAATTATGGAAGATCTCATGACAGCAGGATCACATACCTGGACCCACTTAAGTTAAAACTTTTATCACCATGAGATAAAAATGCCAATTCGTTCTTTGCAATATCAGGGCTTACATTTTCAAAATCAACCAGTTATTTCTGGTGCCCCAGTTTCTGGTTTCCTAGTTTTTTTCCACTATACAGAAACCTATTTTTGCAAAGAGACTCTTCAGAAATCAAGTCTCTTCAATGAAATTTAAATTGGACGCACACAATCCCTTTTTATTTGTGAATAATTCAGGCCCAGATGATTTTGATGTAAATACCCACCATTTATCTCTATCAGAGTCAGTTAATATTAGAGAAACAGTTTAAAATGCTATCAATCCATTGATGTTTTATGTGTATGTGAAAAGAAAAAATAAACTATTCATCATGCCCACATTGGACTGGACAGAGAGTGATGGGATTAAATCCAATGGTTTGCCTTAGATATGAAGAGCAGCTTTCTAGCAGTAAGACAGCACTAGGGTAGTTCAGTGGGGAGGTTGAAAAATCTCTATTATTTGAGTTTTTTTGTGGAAAGCTTAGATACCTGCCAGGAATGATCAGTTACATCTGGTTCAGCTTTGCAGAAAAGGGATTAGGTGAGCTCACAAGCCTCATTTTCTATCATTCTGTGGATGTGTATACCATTTAATATGAAGTATATATTCTGAACATCATATATATGATTTAATGCATGTAAATGTTTCTATTCTCACATATATATGCACATATACAGGACTCACAGACCAACATACATTGGCAGTTTAGAGACATGGTCTGCTGGAAGAGGAGTTTTCTATTTAGATTTATAATTTTTTACACTGTGGCATGAAAAGCTAATCAGGCTAACAGTAGTGAAGGCCACTGTATTTGCCAGGTTGGCAAGAGCAATGCAAATGCAGAGGTTTTGCTAAACAACTCGTTCCTTTTTTAGCTCCAGGAAGAGTCTGCAATAGAGCCACAAGGTGGCAGATGAGCTGCAAAGATTACAAAAGATTACAGATTAATAGCTGTAAAATAAAATAAAATAAATAGATTGCAAATGACAAGTTAATGGAAAAGCATAAAGGATAAAGTCATTGTAGTGCTTTTGGATGCTTTCATTAAAAAACAGCCATACTTCCTATCACATAAGTAAATCAAATACCCCCCACTTCTTATTGCAACAGGTTTGAGCTCTAATTGTACCCCGTGGTAGCCAAATCAACCACAGCCAGTTTTTGGGTAGGATCCTTGTCGTGGGCATTATTCCAACAAATTTCCTATGGCTGACATTTCATCAGTGCTCAAACTGAATCTGATCAAGCATGAACTAATTTTTATTTGATGTTTTGGAACTGTAGAGAAGAAAGAGTTTCCTTGAGACTGGAGTGTAACATCTACAAAGTGTGTGCTTGTGCTGGAGTCTACACCTGCTTGTCTAAATACCTTTGTGTATGTGCTGCTTGTAAAAGAAGAGAGGAGTTATAAAAAAAATGGCAGTGCCTACTTTCTGCAGTATAGAAGTGATAATCAGAAAAGGTGAGGCAGGTTTCCTGGTGTTTCTGGTCTGAGGGGTTCATCCAGTGTCTGGTAGACTCATTCTTCATCTGGTGGCTCAACTTTTTTTTTTTCTTTTCCTCTCCTCTCCTCTCCTCTCCTCTCCTCTCCTCTCCTCTCCTCTCCTCTCCTCTCCTCTCCTCTCCTCTCCTCTCCTCTCCTCTCCTCTCCTCTCCTCTCCTCTCCTCTCCTCTCCTCTCCTCTCCTCTCCTCTCCTCTCCTCTCCTCTCCTCTCCTCTCCTCTCCTCCCCTCCCCTCCCCTCCCCCTCCCCTCCCCTCCCCTCCCCTCCCCTCCCCTCCCCTCCCCTCCCCTCCCCTCCCCTCCCCTCCCCTCCCCTCCCCTCCCCTCCCCTCCCCTCCCCTTCCCTTTTTTCCTGAGTCTATTCTGCATGACTTGCAACCAAGCTCAAAAAACTCCCGAACTTCTATTGTTTTCCTTTTGGGTTGGACTAAATTATAGGTACTGTCCAAACCACTTCCTACACATGAAGCAGACAAGAATTCTCCACAGCAAGCTCTAGGTCACTTCATGCTTTCCCAGACTATCCAGGTTAAGCTTCATCCTGCACCTTTAACACATTTAAGGGAAAAAAAAAAAGCAAAAAAAAAAGCTTCCAGGACATTTCTTGCTGCTCCAAATTACTGCTTCAGTTTTCAGGTGCTAAAAAAACCCAGCCTTTGGAGGTCTCTGTCAGCACCTTCCTGGCTGGTGTTCTCCATCCCTGGGCTGTCCTGGGGACGAGGCTGGGAGGCTCCTGCATGCTGTGATGCTTGTGCTGCCATGAGGATGCTCAGCTGTTGAGTGTTCAGACGAGGCTCTTATGGACTTGGCCAGGATTCAGCATCCTGGAGCCATTGAAGGGGCAAATGGCCAACACTGCTCCAGGCTTTTGCCTGAGACCCAGCTCAGGCCAGCCCAAATTACTTCAGCCTCAGCCAGAGAAGGCAGGTTGATACACCTGAGAGCCTGTGGAGCAGGTAGCACCTCAGATATCCTGTCCCCTCAAGACCACCAGGTTGACCATCTCTCCTCTTTGCAGGTCCTTATTCACTTGGATGACTCAAAGAAGACAGTTCTTCAGATTCTTCCCGGAGGCTGAGCTGATCCTGTTCTTGTAAGATCCATTTAACGCATGGAGTAGCTTTCAGAGAGTGGCAGCCCCTCACAAGCAGTAATAAGCCTAATCTGAACAAAGACAAGCTGCTTGCTAATGGAAACATTAACAATGATTCAATTGCTTTTGTAGTTGAAAACAATTTTATTGAATAATTAAATGATAATTTATTCTTTTTTATTTTGAAGGCATTCCTCTCGCTCTTTGGCTTGTTTTGTTATGTTGTTTTTGATTTTCCTGTGTTTGATCTTATGTTTTCTATAAGAAGAATATACACTGAAGTACTTTTAAAATGTAATAGATAAATGAATTTGTTGCCTGAGGTCTTGTGAAAGGCTTTGCAATTATATGAGTAAATCTTTTGTCATAAATAATTCAGTCAGTATTAATTAAAAATTCTTGGTTAGTAATCAGTGGGTTTCATATCTTCTGTTTATTAGTTTTCTCTTTATTATAATAGTTTCTCGTAAGATATTGTCATTAAAGGAACTTTCTAAATATATTACAGAGGAATCCTGTGACAGTCAGAGAAAGTGACTGAAAAAACATTACTGTCAATAAAAGGTTTATCCTGTTTCTGTTCTTTTCTTACCTCATTGTCCCATGAACAAGAACAGCTAAATTTTCAGAGCACTAAAGAAAAATGTTCACAGCGCTTCTTGATTTTTGATTATTTATAGTGATTAATCATAATAAATTATAAATATTTAATGGTTAAATTAATGAGAAATCAGAAAAATCAAGAATGCTTTTACTCTGAATGTGTTTCAAAAGGCAGGTATGAATTAGTAACTTATATGTATCAACAAATCCATCTTGTTATGGTCAGAGAAGGAAAGAAAAATGTTCATTATGATATATACACATACCTAGAGAATTTAAATTGAACAATGAGAATGGTAAATTCCTAGTCCCATTATGTCAGCATCCATAGCGTTGACTGACTTTAGGAAAGTCGAGGTCATTCAGGTGCAGCACCAGTTCTGGATGCATTAAAAGAACAGTCTAATGGCTCCTTGCTGGAGCTGGCACAGCAGAGACTGGAAGTGCTGACTTTCTCTAAGTACTGCAGTACTTACACTAATGAGATAAAATAATTTGTTTTACGTAGTATTTGGTCACTCTTCTCCTTTGTATTTTCTGAGTTATCTTGGTTAACTATCTGTGTCCCTAAACAGCAGTTCCAACAAAGCTTCATCTCTGCAAAGAAAGTGGTTTTCATAGTTATTACAGATCTTATAAGAAACAACTGCTCCTTTTTAATCAGCTCTTTTGATATTATTCTTCAATAATGAAGCCATTAGGATTAGTCATTCAAATAATTGTTTTCTTAGGGGAAAAGGACATATTTTATTAGCTTTATTGACCAAATCATCTTGAGTATTTGAAGCAGAAGGAAAATGGTAGTTAGGAAGTTACAAGGAGAGCACAGTTTTTTAAGCCTTTGAAGACATTCTCAGTCTCTTGAACCATGTTTCAAATTTTGTCTGATATCCTGAATGAAATCAGTATGTTTTTGGAAAAGCTCATACTGTGAGACTCTGTACATAGGAGTTACTTGCGTAGATGTCTACATCTGAACTCATCATCCTTGCCTTCCTTTACAAACACCGGAGGAAAAGCACAGGACTTGTAGGGTGTTATCATCCAAAATAATTTAAGTGAATCACATCCTTGAAGAGTCTTATTCTTCCTGCTGACCATTAACAGATGCAAAGGTGATTAGTTTGGCAGCTGGCATCTTTTCTGCGGATGTTTAAAGTGAGATGAAATCCCACTCACATAGTAACTGTAAGACAAGATGGGAAGACTGTGTATAATAGGGCAACACGAGAAATTAAATGGTGTAAAGCCAGATTCATTTTATGAGTCAGTGATGCTATTGTCAAGGTCTGCGGAACAGCTAAATCAACATCATGATTATAGTATCGAGTATCAGTATTATTTTTGCATATTTCTAGTTACAATGCTGTGATTAGCTATAATATGCCATAGTTACAACAATAATACTATGATTATGAGTTACTATGCTAAGAAGTATTTCACAGGTCAGAAAAAAGAAAGAAAAGCTGTCCCTAGAAGACAGAACTGAAATCATCACTGACTTAAAAGTCTATGTGCTTTCTGCATGGATCAATTTTAAACACAGTATTTATAATTTAAAATGGGTATTTATGAGTTTTTCTGCAGAGTTCTATCTGGGGGATCTCAGATATTTCATATAGTTTTTATAAAGTGTTAATGTGATACCCCACTTGAGAACTGAAGTGGAGACTCACTGGCTTTATTGTAGCTGTGGCTGAACATTATCTCAATTTTATAACCTACTGCATGTTAGTTACACACTACAGTAAGTGGATATAGTGCTTTGAAGGGAGGATTTTCTCCCAGTACATGCCTGCAGTGCACATGAAGACCTGCCTTGCTAATGAACAGTGGAATGGAGAGGAGACATTACCAGAAGATGAGGACAACAGTCAGAGAATATGATTCCTGGTAATTTTGGTAGTAGACATCTTGAAGATTAGATTACTGCTAAACCTAGGTAAGATCTGCATTTCTGTGACTACCAACATAGAAATGAAAGCATGAAAGAAGGAATCTGTGAAAGGAATGGCATATTATAGCCTTGGAAACTGCTACAAGTGAAACTTCAAAGAAAGCATGGTGAAGGAGTTGGGTTGGGCATATGTTCCCATTGATTCTAGCAACCTGTACATTTCAGAATCCATCATTAGAAAACATTTTTTTTTTTTGGTCTTAAACTCCCATTTATCATTCCTGTAAAGAACCTGCAAGAGAATACTCATGATATATTGTAGAAGATACAAGATTGCCAAAGTTGATTAGCTGGAGTTAGCAGGCTTCATAAAGGTTTTATCAGAGTTCTGGAATTAATTTTATGTCCTTCAGTATTATTTTTTCATTTTCTTCCAGTGAGAAAATACAACAGAGTGGTCTTTCACAGATGTCGGGTAGGTATACTTTTCCTTTGCTTTCTTCTCTGTGGAAAGTTCCTTTTTGCAGTCAATAAAGTCCCATATAGGTAGGAGCTGGAAAATCTCTGCACAATGATTCATAAAGCATTGTACAACACTAATAAAAAGTCGTCAACAGCTGTATGAATCAGTAGCATATTGATTTTATTTCCAAATTCTTCTTACATTACAGACCAAAGATACCTATCTGTGGAAAACGACGATTTGATGGAGATGTTCTTGCATGAGGGTTTGTTATCTATTTCTTTTTTTTATTTATTTCTTTTTCTGTATTATCATTTAATCCATTTAATCCAATCATTTGGTCAAAATCTCCCCAGAAAGGTTTTATTTGACTATATATTACCTCCAAAAGAAATATAGACAAGCAATTGCAATATTCTTCACTCCAGTGTAGCTGGCCACTCTTTGAAATGCATAAATACCACTTGCAAGAGATTTCTACAGCAAGACTCTTGCCCTGGGAGCATTTCTGGGTGAAGATGCCAGTAGACAGATTTAGATGGTTTGACTGCAACTGTTCTAAGGAAGTAAACATGCCTGGGACTAGCACAAAGTTCAAGTGGCACCAAACAAGCCATTTCCATATTGCTATGACTTTCTGTTCAAAGTAATGTACTAGGAATGACCAACTGCTCTCGAAACTAATAATGTTCTGGAAGACATTGGTCAAATCTCCTGTTGGAAGGACTCTGACAGCATACCAGGAATTACAGCATTACAAATATTGGGAGCCATTTGCCTGGAATTGTTTAGTTTAATCGTATAGGTACAGTTTTTGCAATAACCAGAGTTGTACATGCATTTTGATATCACAAATATCAGTACTCAGAAAGCTACTTCTTCCAGCACTTCCAGCAAAACTTAAAGAGTTACGTGCCAGTTAAATACGCTGCCACTAAAAAGCTAAGTTTTAGCATCTCTGAGCCTGAGAATTAGAGGAAGAATACATGATTCAGGAACTCAGGAACTAAATTGTTCCCTTACATATTATTCCTTTTAGATAAATGCATCTAAAAGCCAAAGAGTTCACTTCTTTCCTCAGCTGCCTTCATACCCTGAAATGGCTTCCTCTCTTCAGACATCATGGCTATTGGTAGGAATTGAATCCATGACCTTCAGTATCAAAAGAGTAAAACTTTTATCATCTAAGCCAAAAAAGTATGCCTTTTATCTGTAAGAAACCAGTGGACTATTGCAGATGCTGCGGCTAGCTGTTAGATGAAGACATGATTATACACTAAGCCAGTGTGTTATTACACTTTCACTTCCTCTGCTGAAAGGTCTATTATCCTCTCCATGAGCATGATCTAATGTCTGTTGAAGTCAGCATGAGCTTTTCATTGAGTTTAATCGGCTCTGAATCATGATCTAAATGTGTGAGCCTCTTTGTACGAGCTAGAATTAAACTGTGAGAAATATGAGGGAGCAATCTTTAAATATATACGTAACTATATATCTACCTCTATATACTGATTACTACATCTCTCTTTATATTCATCTATCCTTCATATAAACACTGGTTTGGATGTACCTGAAACACTTATATGAAGGGGATAATACGATGTGTGAAGGAATTTAGTCTAAATTTAATCAAGGGGTTGTAAAGAGCAATTTAGGTACAACTGATAGAAAGATGAAGATTTGTGTGTGAAAGGAAATGAGAAGATGGGAGTTCTCAAGAGTAACCTTCCCAAAGAAGGGAAACTGAGAGGCTGTTTTATGGTGGGTGTTTTTCCTCTTGTTGCTATGAATAGCTTGGCTAACTCGGTTATGATTAAGACATTTTCCTACAGCAGTTTCTTATAATCAGCATATATTCGTTTGAAGTTTATCTTTGACTTTGTCTGTTCCTGTAATGAATATATGCTTTCTTTTCTCCCTCTGGCAATGTTCCTCAGATAGTTTGGCCACAGAATTCATCACAGTTCTAGAAAGAGTATGGGAGAGGGGGACTCATCTCAGCTGACTTTAACCACTTACAGGAAACCATCCAGTCTCACCTTTCTGTCAGTGGAGGGCACCTCCAGGAAAAAATGTATACCGTACACCTTAGACACAGGATGAGATGAAACACTTTTTGGAAGATGCCTACCAGCTGGCAGAAGACTAATGGGACGCTTTTACCTGTGGGAGGTTACACATTGGCTCTCTGCCTCTGTATATGTAAGCTTCCAGATCTTTACTGTTCTAGTCTTTGCAAACCTAATTCAAAACAAATTGAACAGCTCCTACCTACAAGCCTACCTGTGCAGCTCCGTCAGTGGGCTGTTTTGTAATTACCACTTTACTACTCATTGAGTTTCACCAGGAATGTCTTAAAACTGTAAGTTCAATTTGACAGCTGTCATTAAAAGTTGGGCCTCTAAAAGTAGGGTGGTTCTAACTGAAAAGTCTTTTGACAATGAATCAGCAACGAACAGCACTCTGAGACTACATAAATAATATGGAAAAATTTCCCATCTTTCTAATTCTGGACCATATCAAACAGCCCCAAAAGTCTGAATGTTTAATTATTTGAAACTGTTTCCAGAGGACAATGTATAAGGACAAGATGGCTTTAGGACAGTTTTATATGGCAGGAAAAGGGCTTTTAGTCAACTTCAAGTAGTTGACCTGAATCTGATAAGTCGTAACTACTGTATATAAAAGTGGCCACATTGGAGAGACCAAAGTTTTGTCTGGCACCACATCCTATGGCTGATGGTAGATATACATGGATATGCAGGAAACACTGAAGGGTCCATCATAAAGTGCATTTAGAGCTGTTCTGCCAGATATGTTCCTTAGCTTCTGTTAGTCAACAGTTTAGGAAATTTCTGAGCTGGGGGTTTTGTAAGTAATGTTATGAAACAGCCAGCTTCAGTCCTCCCCTCAGGTATTCTAGTTATATTATAGAATCACAGAATGGTTTGGGTTGGAAGGGACATTAAAGATCACCCAGTTCCAACCCCCTACCATGGGCAGGGACCCCTGCCACCAGCCCAGGCTGCCCAAAGCCCCATCCAGCCTGGCCTTGAACATTTCCAGGGATGGGGCATCCACAGCTTCTCTGGGCAGCCTGCTCCAATGCCTCACCACCCTCAGAGTAAAGAATTTCTTCCTAAGTACTTCTCCAACAGTGTAGAGGATTTTCTAATGTATTTCTTTCTTGACAACTTCAGCCTATTTGCATATATTCTCATGCCTATTTATTGATGAGCAACTAAGTGAGAGTATAAAAGGAACCGTATGTGCCATAGTTCTGCCTACACCATGGATTTCCCCACCTTCAGTGATATGACTGCACAATTACAACTTTTTATTGTGACAGCCAAAACATGTATTTGATGTGTATATGAAAGGCAATAGAATATAGCAATGGAGAGAACATTACATGGCATACAGCTGTGGGATGCAGACTGCTGGGATCAAATTTTCCTTTATATCAAACTCATAGAAATACTGACACAAATGAAATTTTGCATAGTTTGTCACTGCCAATAGAGAAATCATCTGGCCAGTATTATGCTGTCTGTAAATAAATGAAAACTATCATAAATCAGCCACTTACTTTTTTACAAAGAAAATTGTATCTTAGTAATAACACTGTGCTGACAAATTTGAGCTCTCTTAAGGGCTCACAGAGACTTGTATCCAAAACCTTCTGCAGAGAGTAGAAATTACTTTCAAGGATTTGGGGGCAGGTTTTCTAAATTTCCCTATCTTCTCCTACATCTTCCAGTCAGCTGGCATCAACATCAATTACTATACTTGCTACAGGAAATGGGAATGCTTTTCATACTATATTATTGGTCTATAAATCATATTTTGATCAAGTAAACCTGGAAACACAAATCTAATGGTGTGCTATGTAGCAAGGACAATGGTGCAAAATGGGAAAGACTGCAGTCTGCACCTCCTCTACCTTCCCTTACCAGAGTCAGCCATGGCACAAACCCAGACACCGTGTCCCCGAGAGTTCCCATGTTTCAAGGACCCATGCCAGATGACACAAGTCTCAGGCTGCATTGCCATCTGGCAACTTCCCTCTTTCTGACCCTTTGTACAGACCCTGACTTGATGTGGGCTGCTCTTCGTCATTTGCTGCAAAGTAGCAGAGGTGCAGAAGGTGGTGAGAGGAGGCTGGAAGCCTCAGTGTCTGGAGGTCCAGGCCATGTTTGCTTTGGCCATTTTGGAAACCTGACCTATAGTATGAATTTTCTGTTCACCCCATATGCAGCTAGGATACTTTGGACTGTGACATAGGTAACACCAAAAATGTGAATGAACACTGCTCTTTTATGAATAACATTAAATCTCTGCTATGGGGAACCAATCTATTAATTGAAAAATTTCCAGTAACAATATGGCATCCCTAGAGAGCTGTTTTAGACAGGAAATGAGGATAAAAGGAAAAGAAATATAAATTAGGCAACAGTAATTTTTTTGACATTACAGTTTTGGTGCACTTAGCATGGGTGGTCAGGCTGGTTGATCCAATTTACATTTGACCTAATGACCTCAGTCTGCCTTAATACCAGTGGAGACAAGTAGGCACTGCTAAGACGTGACTGATCTCCTGAAAGCAGACATCTAGTCAGATAAGTCCCCAGAAGTACCTATTTTTTTCCATTGATCATATAGCTCAGACAGAAGTGCTCACGTTACAGATACGTAAGGTTAGGAGGGATGAAGCCTCCTATAAAAACATTGCACTCAGAGCAGAAAAAACACTTACTACCTCTCCATCCACCAAGTGTAAAGGAAACCAATCAATTACATGATTAAATCTTTTGAGCAGAGAATATCTTCCTGATATTTCGTTTCAGGTAAAAGTCTCGGAATAGCCATAAAGACTCTCTGTGATGTTACAAGGGAAATAATAGTCCTTTACGTATCTTAATGTCTTCGGGCTGGTGTCTTATTTCTACTTAGATTTGGATGTTTGGCATTTTACAGTCTTGCAACTCTGTGTCTGCCCTGAGATCCATAAAAGAATGTTTCATTTTATTCATCATTTTGGCCAGGTTACAGATAAAGAAGGCTAATTTTGGTATCCGCTTAACTATTCTGGGTTAAATTAGTTTTTAGCGGTTTAGAGGATTATGTTTCCACATAAACTTTTATTGGCTACAATATGTTTATTACTCAAATCAAGTAGGGTCTGGTTTTCTGGACTTTATTTTGGTCTTGTAAAGTTATTTAATTTTATTAGATTGTTTAATCTTGTCTAAGTGCAGCTGTTAATCAGTCCCTTTCCACAGGCTCCTTTCTTCCTCTGTCTTTTCTGGAAAATTAGTTCTGTCACTATTACCAAACTCTGCTAGTCTTAGCAAAAATCATCTTGCTCACTGATATCACAGGAAAACTTTTTGTGATTTCCAGAAGCCCAGATGCTTTCTGTAGGACTCGCTTTTAGCAGGTAACTGAGTGAAAGTCTTAATGGATTGGAGTAACCTTGTTATAGTTACCTGTGTGCATTGTTTTAGATTCACTGGTTATTAGCCCCACACATTATTTTTAAGAGATTACTTAAAATGTTACTTTCATATCTTGCTGCTTTAATTACATCTATAAAATGTACAGCTATCATTTTTTTTTCATAGATTACACTTAAATACAGATGAGTGTTGTAAACAGGGGCAGTTGTGAGATAACTTCTATTTTGTGTTTCTGTTCATAAACAGATTTTTTATGTTTAATATAGTACCACACATTCTGAATCTCAAAGATTTTCTAGATGTTTTTTCTGTCTTTATTTATGCAAAAATAAAAATAACCTTCTGCAGAAAAGCAGATATTTATTCTTTATAAATAGAAAATTAGTTTGTTGTTTTCCAGGTTGCTAGCTATCCATTGCTACCCAGTATAGAAATATATCACCAATTTAAGCAGAAAATCAAGGAACATGAATCAAGAAGGAGGTTGAAAAAAACACACCTGGTGTTGGACTGATCTGTTCTTTCAGCTTCTGTACATAGACATCACAAAAATCCTAATCTATTTTTACACTGTGAAGGGTATAACAAAGCTAAATATTAGCCATTTTATGTCTCTGTAGTACACTATGTGAACGTATAGTTTTAAGAAAACAGCAATGTTCGAAATATACAAAAAGATTGAAAGATAAAGTTGAGAGTCTGCTGCCCTGAATAGGAGTAAATTCAAAGGAGATAATGCATAGATAATAATGAAACTCTAAAAACTCTTAAAATGTTCATTTCCTATTTATGGTAGACCTCTAAGAATGCCCGAAGGGTGTTTGAGGTGGAGTAATGAACTTCAAAAAGATCAAAACTACAAATGTTACATTAGTGACCACACTTTAACCACTTTCATCCTGTTAAGATAAGCAGGACAACTGAGGCAATGGAGAAGCAATAACCTCAGGAAATCTACTCTGTCTGGGTCCGTCCCATATTTATCCCCTCTCCGGTGGGCAGCACTACCCCAGTGCAGCGATGCCCTCCTGCATAGAGCTGGGTACAAAGACACGCTCTGCACAGCTCAATGCATATTAACCCAGGTGAAGTGCTGGGTTCCCAAAACAACGCTGATCCTCTTAACTTTGTCCATTCAGAGCTATGCACACTTGGGTTCACTGTGTGTCTGGGGCAGCGATTTTTCCCTTATTTGTGACTTTCCCTTATTTGTGACTTTGTGATAGCTCCAAAAGCTGATCATCAGACCATAAACTCTTGCACACCCTGCCTTACATGCTTTCTGCACTTAAAATGCTCTTTGGAGCTAAGAATTGCTTCTGAAGAAGAAACATCCAGCTCGGTGTTATTGCTTCTTCTGTAGCTATATTTTCCTTGTCCTCACCAGTTCATTCCCCTCTGGGAGCTGCACAGGCCAAACAGATCTTTGAGCTGGGAATCTGGGTTGTGCAAAATGCAGTTTAACAAACTGTGAAATACCCGGCAGTACAGAAACAATATTAACAGTAGATGATGATTAGAGCTATTGGAGCCCAGTTGTTAATTGGATTGTTACAAATGAAACACATGGACCATTAAAAGGACATCAAACATGGTGGCATGCAGTAGGGACAGCAGGCTTCAGCAAAGACAAGTTGTTCATTAAGGCCATATGATGACGATAAGTAGCAGTCGTTAACACCAAATTTCACTCTAATGGGATGCTCTTTGGTGCCTGGTTAATTTCCCTTTTCATCTTCTTGTGCTGCTTTTATTTATTTTTTTTTTCCTTCTATGTTTTCTTTGGATTTGTTGCTGTCAGCTGGGTGCACTTTTGCCCTGACAGTCTCCTGACAGGTTTCCTGTTTGCCTGGTTTTTTGTGCAGCCACTTCTTCGCCAAGTCACTGACAGACACCAGGAGACACATCAGTCCTTTTTAGCTTGGTGGGAACACTCCAGTACACACGAGAGCCCCCAACTATTCTTTATTATCCTGCTTGCTTTTACTTTCTGTTCCATTGCACTGTTCCCAGGCTTCCTCCATAGCCATCCCTCTTACTGACACAGCCACAGCTCCCTACCTAGAAATACCCATGGTTCTGCTGAAAGACTGTTTTATTTTTTATTTTATTTTGTTATTTTATTTTATTTTATTTTTTCTCAATCTGCCTGTGCAGATCAGAAGCAATTCCACCAAAGTGACAGTGTAATATCAGCATAAGCAAAGTCAGGAGCAAGGCCTCGGTAAAGAGATCCTCCACGCGTGCCAAGGTGGTTTGTTGGTGCTCTGAGATAGATTTGGCTCTGAAAAAAAACACTTTAAGATTACATGAAAGGTGGTTTTGGCTAATTTCAAGATGGACCTTTGTATTTCTAACATTTAATTACTGGAGGGGTGTGCTCTGTGCAACACGTAGCTCTAGGCAACTAGTTGCAGCACCTGAACTGAGCCCTGGGTGCATGCCATGGTGTGCCACAAGATCCTGCATCCCTGTTTCCCACATCAGCGCTCTAGCTCCAGTGCTGGGCCTCATCTGCAGCTTTCCATGGAGGCTTTTTTTCCCCTCACAGGAGCAGGTCTGGTGCGTGTTGCTCAAGTCTTGTCCCAGGACAGTCAGTGTTGGATATAGCTCTGACACTAACCCTTGCTTGGTGTTTTGTAAGCCCCCAGAAGCTGGCTGCTTTTTCTGGAAGTAGGGGCCATGGGCTGACAGCACCAGCAAGTGACTGCACTACCTCTTCCTTAGGCTGACTTGTACAGCCTTTCCTGATCACGCAGCTCAGTGCGACACTACATTTAACACATTTCATTATTCAGAGATACCTGGTACACAGTTTTACTGCTGCTCAGAGGGTACATGGATGGCCCCAAATCCCCCAAACCCCAAGCTCAAAGTATCCAAGCTACAGTTTCTCATTGTGCATATTTGACCAGCCCTTTATATATGATGTAGCAATGGGAAAATTAACCCAATGGCTCTCATCAAGCATCTGTTGTGCCTATTTTTATTACTTAATTACTTAATTACTTTATCCATACTCCTAGCATGCACACTAGCTCTAGTCTTTAGCAACACCATGTGTTCAATTCATGCTGTGTATCTTTAAATTGTGTATTTGAACATTTTTGCAGTCTGCTCATCCTTCTCCATGAAAATATCATGTGTCTTGTGTAGACCTTCATTAATCCTCTGATGGATGGCAGGCAGCCTGATCATTAGTGTTGTATTTAATTGCTTATCAGTCACACTCTCAGGCTTTCCATCCTTTGAGCTGCACATCTACTATTAGTAAAAACGTCAACTTTTCCAGAACTTTCTATCTTTTACTTAGCATTTGCTCGGATAGAGGAAGCCTCGAAAGGTCTCTAAGTGCTGGTTGAGAGAAGAGTGAAGAGGGGAGGGATGCTCTATTCCAATTTTATCTCAAGTGAGATAGAGGTTTCCAAGACTCACAGCAACATCAGTTTTAGCTTGAGCTATCCTTCTTCAGTGGTTTATGCTGTGTTTGTATAGCCAATGGTACCAGAACCCTGCCTGTATGCAATCCTGTGTAGACCCAATACAGGTAGCACTGTGAACAGACCAAGCCCTTAGAAACACTTATGTGCTTGTACAGTTCGTGGGAAGCAAAGTAAGCAGATACTGCTCTGGGGGAAGAGGCTGTGAGTTTGGCATGCAGCTTTGCTTGGCAGATTAGACTGAATAAATCCATACAGATACTTGGTCACTCAGCTGCTGCAGCTGTGTAGCTTTGAGGAATTTGAGCCCTTGGTGTCACAGAATCACAAAATCATTTAGGTTGGAAGAGATCTCCAAGATCACTGAGTCCAACCTCTGACCTAACACTAACAAGTCCTCCACTAAACCATATCATTAAGGTCTAAATCTAAACGTCTTTTAAAGACCTCCAGGGATGGTGACTCAACCACTTTCCTGGGCAGCCTATTCCAATGCCTAACAACTCTTTCAGTAAAGAAGTTCTTCCTAATACCCAACCTAAACCTCCCCTGGCACAACTTTAGCCCATTACCCCTCGTCCTGTCACCAGGCACATGGGAGAATAGACCAACCCCTACATCGCTACAGCCTCCTTTAAGGTAATTGTAGAGTGCGATAAGGTCGTCCCCAAGCCTCCTCTTCTCCAGACTGAACAACCCCAGCTCCCTCAACCACTCCTCGTAAGCCTTGTTCAGAAACAAGCCTACACCAGACACCAGGTGTGATAACAGCATCCATCTCCGCACAGACCTCAATTCTGCATCTGATACTGTGAGCAGAAGACTTTTCCCATGAGGAAACCCTCTGACATTAAGATTTCCCAGGCTGGGCAGGGCCAGCTGTAGCCAGGTAGAAATATCTCTGACATGGTGGTAGGGATACCAGAGGTAGCTCTGTAGGGACAGAAATGATTTGATAAAAAATGAACGATGCTTCTCTCAGATTAATGTATCATATGTATTCTAGATGCTGTCTCTCAATGTGTCTGGCTTGAATTTTGAGTAATGGAAATGAGATATTTTCTTCCTTTCTGCTTACAGTACTCTTTGGTTGTTGAAGAAATGTTTTTGTTTTCCCAGGAACAATCAATATTTGCAATGTTTTAATCTTTGTAAGCTGTGAACTCTGCTGTTTATAATTACTTGCAATTAGTTCTTATAGCTGGTCTTTACAACCCAAAGAAGCTATTGATGTCATTGTGTTTACTCCTTATTGGGCAAATGATGTCCTGTAAATGTTTTTTGAGCAAAATTAATTGCTCCATCTTGTATTGACCAGTTTGGTTCATGTAATTGATTTATCTTTTATTGCTGATTGGCTGATGATGTTCACAATACAAATTGATAGATAAATCCCTTTCTTGTGCAAAGTATTGCAAAAGAAATTGCTCATCAAAACCTTTTTCTTTGCAATAGAGATTTTACTGATAGAGAAAGGAGACCTGTCACAATGAATAAAACACCAAGGTAATTTTTGACTGCAAAAATCCTTTTTGTAATGGGGAGAGATAACTCCTGAGAATTGAAACTGCTTTATCTGGTCATGGGAAGACTACTCCCAACGGAAAATAAGCTTGTCCCTAAATTTCTGCTGTAAATTTAACAGTCATCGAGTTCACTAAACGAGTCAGGGAGATTGAATGATGGAATATGAATGCAGACTGATAGAGATGTGAAGCTTTTCACTTCTCTGCGACATTAGCTTATTTAATGACAGTTCTTAAAGGTATCCAAATTCATATTGGGTATCATATATTATTATGGAAAGATACAACTGGAAGGTGAGACCTGTGGCTGCTGTATTGTCCTTAGTCAGCCTTTCCCAAGCCATCTGGGTGAAATAAATGGTATGAGGACCATGTCCATCACCCATGTGATGGACATGTAAAAGCAGTTCTTGTTTAACCTAAATATGGCATAAGCCAGTGTGATGCCATCAGTCTGCCACCTACTGTTCCACTCTACTCCTTTGTAGAGCATCATAAACAGGTTTCTAGTCCAGTCTCATGGCAGTTAGCTTCACTTGTGCTTGTCTTGCAGCAGTGTGAAAGAGGGAGCGCATGCCAGGTCTACTTAGACATACCTTGGTGGTTTTCTACCACAAATTCATAGGAAATATGTATATGAGCTGTGGTTTATACCCATGTATTACCTTCTTAAAGATTCATGAATCATGAAAAAGCAGAGTGAGTTTACCGATGCTGTACATCCAGCTATGTATGTGAAATTTCTAAATAGATCCTTATCCCCACTGGAAAGTGTTGAGGGGTCTATGAACCAGGAGGAGCAGGGCTGGGCTACATTAACAAATTGAAGAGCCCCTTGCTCTTTCCTTTTCCTGTCTAACCTTCTTCAGAATCATCTTTTAAACACAGAAAAGTTCAAATATGTAAGGATATGTACATAGTTTCCCAGAAAGTATAAACCTTCAAAAGCAATGCCTGGAACATCATTGCGTAACATGGATTCGGTTGTGAAATGTAGCATATGCTTGGAGTCACTGCCTGAATGAGTCCTGTGATGATGGACAGAAAAGGTTTTGAGATCATTTACTTGTGAGCAATTTAACACACTGCTTCTGAGTTCTTGCTCACCACTTAAAGTTTCAGTAGTTTGGCCATTCATGCAGCATCACAGGTAGTTAGAATTCAGGTGCTAATGTATTCAGTAACATTATACATGATTTTAAGAGAGATTTTGGAAATAAAGAGGGGCATTATGCTCCCTGTAAAAGCATAGTTTGATAGTCAAGACCCCAAACCAAACTGCTTGTGCTGAAGACAATGGTAATTTCTGCCTTTTCTTTTGCATGAGCTGGAGTGGGACATGAGAAAGACGTTTCCCTTGGAGTTACCAAAGGTAGGAAATGCAAAGATAATCAAAATTGAATCCATTGATTATTTTCTGCTGTTCTGTTCTAGCTTTCTAACCTTCTGCTTCTTTCAGTCAGAAAATGCAGAACAATATTAATTTGTCTGAAGCAGACCACATGTTCTCATTAAGCAATCTCCCATACCTGGATTGCCTCTCCCTGAGAGCTTTTTTTGCATATCCCATCTCTAATTGTCAGCTACACTGACCTTCAAGCACTTTGTGCAGAATACTGAAAAATGACCAAAAGCAATGTTTTAATAACTTCTCTAGCACGCTAAAACATGGGAAAAGTGCTACTTTATTGTGTGGAGCAGCTGGTACTCATTCCAGTAGGATTTACTGAAAAAACTTTTTTGCTTCTGGCTTTAGTATGAGTCATAATTGATCCCAAGAGGATAGCTCAACTAATCTCTGAACAAAACATAATTATGATAAGTATTTTGGAAAATTTAATTATTCTGCCCCTGGGAACTTACAGCCTTTAGAAGAGATCAGCTTCTTACCAGATTTATTTGGACTAGTGATTTGTAAAGGGACAAATAATGTTTAACTCCTATCATAAAACAACCTTAATTTCAGTCTCATTAAACAAAATTAATCAAGGGACATATCCTTTACTCCAAATGACATTGGTGTGCAGGCCAAGACCCAGGTCCTCTGAGAGATGCAATTGTCCAGATAGGAATTAGATAACTAACATCATTGATTTTGATGTAATTATTTACTGAACTACCTTTGTGGATCTGGGACTGAATGTTAGTGAGGACCTCTGATTTTAAGAGACCCTTCCAAGTACCAGCCGGCACACTTGATACGGTGCAAGTGCTGATGTAACACAGCAGAGAGTGAGACACTGAGAGAGTGGTTCTGACACAGTTGTTGGTGGCTGGTAAAAGCTGCAGATGTGTAGTTTGGGGAGCAGAGACTGAAAGCAGAACAACGTCATTGCAATCATAGAGAAGTGCAATGGTTTCTTGCAAGGGGAGAAAAGACCATATGTTAACTTAGAAGAAATTGGCCACAGTTCACTTATTGTTCAAGTGTATTCACAAACATCCTCATAATGGCATCCATATTTTATGGGCTCAGACATCTTCTAGAGCATGTAATAAAAAGTATATTGAGGCCAAGATCAGAGCTAGATGTGTTACATATAAGTATAATAACAAATCTTGTTCAGTGTCGGGTAAAATTTGGATTATGTTTCCGGAACTGCTGCTGGAGGGATGATCCTAGAAAAAAGAATTAATTATTTTGGTGAATGGTGACTGGAACATTACATTCCTAGTTTGGTTTAAGAGGGAGCTCTCACTGGTAAATCTGGTTTCTGTTCCTAGTTGTTTGGAGAGACAGTGTAGCAATTTTTTTAGGCTGAGGGAAGTGGTGTTGTTCGGCCTGGAGAGGAGAAGACTCTGAGGAGACCTTACAGTGGCCTGCCAGGGCCTAAAGGGGGCTGCAGCTGGAGAGGGACTCTTGGTCAGGGGTGTAGGAATAGGACAAGGGGAAATGGTTTTAATCTAAAAAAAAGGTAAATGTCGATTAGCTATTAGGAAGAAATTCTTTACTATGAGGGAGGTGAAGTACTGGTACAGTTTGCCCAGAGAAGCTGTAGATGCCCCATACCTAACGGTACCCAAAGCCAGGCTGGATGGGGCTTTGGGCAGCCTGGGCTGGTGGGAGGGGTCCATGCCCATGGCAGGGGGTTGGGATTAGGTGGACTTTAAGGTCCCTTCCAACCCAAACCATTCTGTGATTCTATGATTCCATAATTTTCAGGGGAAAAAATATTTATGTGAAGTGCAAGAAAAACCTCTCAAATGGAAAAAAAAAAACACAACGAAAAGACAAAACAAACACATTTTTTACTGACTAGAAATGAGCATTCAGTCTTTCTGTCTTTGCTAAAATAGTCAAAATAATTGAAAAAATCTTTCTTAGCGTCTCGCAAAAATAATGTCTTCTTTAGTTAAACAGTGTAGATATATTTCTGTTTGTTGGCAAAATTATATTATAACTCTAGACTATTTTTCTCAATTCCCTGGAATAGCCATAATAAAGGACCCTGAAGCTAAACAAGTGCTCATGCATACCAAATTCATTTTCACTATGTACCTGTCACAGTAATGCTTAAGAATGGAAACAGCTTGCTGGGCATGAGCTCTTTCAGTCTGCTGTGAAGTGTGGATCTAAACATCATACCAGCAATTTCCATCATTCAAAAACTCAGGTTCTTATAGCAAGTAGTAACACTGACACAAATAATAATAGTAATAAAATAAAGCTGTGAAGTCAGACTCTGATCCATATATAGTGCTGGTGTTATATAGAGTGGTGCACAGGAACCATCAGCTGTCACCTGCCTATCTTTTGATCACCAAAGTGCTACATGGAGGGATGTCAGATCCACTTCAGAGCTGCAGATGTTGGAAGGACAATTTGGAGCCAGATGTAGGGATTGAGCTGCTCACTGGCAAGGTTACAAATTGCACTGGTGCTGCTAGGGAAAAACATTTTGATCATCGGGAGGGTGCAAATGGAAAACCCTTCAGAGGAACAGGCAACACTTCTGAATCCATGAAAAAACGGAGTCAAGCTTTGTAGAATCGGTAATCTGGACTCAGGTTTGGGGAAAAGAGAAGCAATAGCAAACTGTGCAGGTGCAAGGCTGCCCTGCAGTGCCTATAAGCTGCAGTGTCAGCCTTGTTACTACCTGCTTGCTGTGGAATGGCTGTCCTAAGGGGGACTGTGAATGCCACCTCTCTTCAAGGATCTCTTATAATAGCTGCTTGCTGTGTTGTGGTCAGTATCACATTATTAGCACTCTAGTGGGCTGGAGAAAGTGGATCTCCAAATAGAAATGTTACAGGTCACTGTTTCACAGACCTTTCCATGTATTTATTTAATTTTTATCTTGCTAGTAAAAAGATTTGTTTCTGCAAAACATTAACTCCTGTGCAAATCCATTAGTCTTCAGCTGGACTGTAGGATTTCTGCAGCTGGTGTTTAGTGGATAAATTACAAACAATGTAGTTGTACACTTGACCATGTAGCACACTTATTTCTCTGTGACTTCTGCTTTTACTCTGCAGGATGGTCTTTATTGGTGATCCACCTTTTTCCTTTACCTTTTCTTCCTTTATTTTTTCTTTGTTTTTCAAACAGCTTACTTTCTTTCTCCATCTTTTCTGGTGCTTTGTATTGACATTAACATGTGGCTGTTTAAATGAATAATTGAGTGGATTCAGGGTTAAATATTGATTAATTGTTAAGGAGTCTGGATTCAAAGTGAGTGGCTGTTCAAATGGATGGCATGTGTGAGTAGGGAAATACCAGGATGGAAAGAATCTTATTTATTGCCTGATTTTGTCATATATTATTACGCAGCTTAAAAAAATAATGTCATACTCTTTTCAGCTCCAGATCTGATCTTGCTCTAAAAGGAGAATATTATTTTCTCTGTTATGCTGCCACAAAGAATGGATTTTCACACTCATATCTACTTGTCAAGATGCGAGGAAAATTCAGTCAGCACATCCAGGTTTTCTTGTCACACCATCATGTTGCCTGATCATGCCTGAAGGTTGGCTGGTGTTTGAAATCCAGATCAATTTCCCCAGATGTCCATTCCTCAACAGTTAGGTTCCTGTTCCCCCAAATCTTTGAACTTGTAGTGATTGCCCATATAAATCTAAATTTGGAAATTTGGAATTTTTGCAGCCATGTGGTCTAAACAAGTCACAATGATTTAGAAAAAGGTTGGAATAAATTTGCTTAGCAAAAGCAGTTAATGAACGACAGAAATATTCCGTAGGATATTGCAGCCCAGTGGATCACCCATTTTAGGAAGCGGACCATGCTATCAATTGTAGATCTTCCCTACTGGCTCCTACATTACTATTTCTTGCAACAGAAGATGATAGCTGCATGGCAAGGGCAAAAGCATCACTGAAATCGGTACAGTTGGTTTAGATTTACCCTGGCAAAAATATGATTGAAATTTGTCACCCTCTTTTTATGCCTTAGGTGTGTCATTTAATATTTTTGTTAGGTCTCTGCCTAGGTGGAGATTGGCCAAGAACAGGATTTAATAAATGGATAAAACCAATTATATATGTATGCGGAACTTGCTTACCCATTCAAAAAAGTCCATTTTTATTTCATAACAGAACCAAGGAAGTGATTTTCATTCTGGATAAAACTACAGAAATGACATTAAAAGTACATTCTTCCAAGGATTTTTTTCTAAGGCAGAAGTACTTCACATCCTTCACATGACAGAAGGCTGGTCTTCTGTGCAGTCCTTTTGCTCCGGAGGAGGACAGGGTAAATATCTTCTGAATTAAAAATGAACAAGCTATGTCCTACTGCTACATTCATATCAGGGTGATCACCCTGTCCATCAGTCTCAGCAACTGGTAATGCTGCCCATCACTAGGATACATTAGCACTCGCCATGCAAAATATATTGGCAATAACAGTTTCTGTCTCTATTTCATTATAATTCATTTCAATATCAGTCTGCATAATAACACGTGGCAAAGAGACTTATCAAGAATTAAGGAGCCCTTTTGGTGTGAAATAACTGGTGAATCTCTGATGCCACTGACTGTTTTGGTGTGTCTGGTATGTAAGCCTGGATATACTGTTTCTTATGACATTGATTTATCAGATCAAGAGATGTGGGATATAAATATTTCTGCAATTGCATATTGAAAGTCAAAATCAGGAAGGGTTTCTGGCTGTGTCTCTTTTAGCTAGATTTTATTTATTTATTTATTTATTTTTCTGAAAGCAGTGATCTGAGGCAGGCAGGATTTTTAAGGGAAAAAGTAACATCGCAGAGACCAGTGCTCTAGAGATTTTTGCTTCTCAGCATTGAGTAATACATTTCCACAAGCCAGTGCTTTGGCTTGCAAGAGGGGGAACAAATAGGACTGTAAGGATTCATTTTTCTCCCAGACAGCAGTATTTGCTGCTTTGTGGGCAGGTTTGTAACTCTGCACAACAGCAGTCTTTATTACTTACTTGGCTACTCCGTGGCTGGTATTGCTGCTTTCCTTGCAGTAACGTGGGTTTTTGTGCTGTGAAAGATCTGTGCTGCAGGGGTGAGAAGCAGCTGCTGCTGGCCCTGCTGCAGAGGAGACACAGCTCAGAGGAGGGCCACGAAGAGATATTCGGTCTTTCCAGCAGCCAGACAAAAGATCTTTGTGTTTGCATTTTCAGACCGTGACCCCAGGTCTCTTGATTTAATAAATCAATACGACCAGAAACAATCTGGCCAGGCCTGGATATCAAACATCCCCAAACAGTAAACTACTTCAGAGCTGTACTGCACAGCAGGGGTGAGCAGAGAGGTCATTTATCCACATCTATAAGTTCACGCAGAGCTGTCCTGCAGCACTGCTGAGGCTCTCAGCACAAATCAACTCTCCACCACCCAGCTGAGAACTAAAAAGCTACAGTGAACCTTGCCTGGCTTTATAAGAAGTGGAATTTGACTAGCAGTAAGTGCTGTCTAAAACTGTAGTTTCCCTGCAATCTGATGAACCTTTTTGACAATTTAGATCCCTTCTGTGATGTGTTATCTGCAAAAGTGCTTATGTCCAGTATTAGTTTGATGAAACAGCAGTTTTGCCCTCATGAATTATAAGACACACCAAAATGCAGGGTTGGTTGGATATGTGAACAGTCAGTGCAAGATGCCACAAGAATATAAGAACACGAGTGGCTGTATCAATTCAGACGAAAGGTCCATTAATCCCAGCAGTGCATCCCATAGCTGCTCATCAAGCATCTGGGTTTAGTTCCTGCAAATCCTTTAAGGGGAAGGAGCAGCCCAGAAAACCCCATGTCACAGCTGTATCAGGACCGCTGGCTTTGAGGGATTCAGTGAGTTGTGTTGTGTTTTCCAGCCCTTTGCTGCCGTGCAGACCACAGCCATCCATGACGGTGCAGCAGCTAAAACAAGAGCAGTGTTTGGGCAGGCTACCTGCTTAGATATGAGGGGGACCAAATCTGAAACAAGACATGTTGAATCTAATATTGCTGCTTATTTTCCTTATTATAGCTTCTGCTAACTGGCCTAGGTGCAGCTACTAAGCTTTCAGGCTGTTAGTGATCCAGATCCCTCTGTGATCCTTTTATTTTTCATTCCCTACCTTCTTCAGTTCCCAGGGAAGTTTTATGTGAAAGGCTAAATGTTGCCAATAGTAATTCAGCTATTTCATTGCTGGGAAGGAAATGGATCCTCTGGTTAATCTTCACTGTCTATTTGTACGTTGTCTATTCTGTGATTACTTCAGTGTCAGACAGAAATACAGGCTGCCACATGGTATACGAGAATCTTCCCAGTTTCTTCTACAGCAAGCACCAGGACTTATTAGCTGTCTGGTAATGGCCTTGTCTTCCCTGACTGCTCCTTGTTTACTGGTGCTATCAGCTGGCCCTACAGACCTACCAGGCAAGCTTTTTGTTCCCAGTGTTTTGGGAAAATGAATTACTATTTGCTTTAATCTTTTAGATGATCGCTTATCAGACTGTTCATCTGACTGATTTTTTTTTTTGTGTGTTATTAAAAGGTTTATGACAGTTCACTATTATTATTATTTGAATTGGGTTCAGGTTCAGTCTTTTGAGCAATGCCTTCTAATTCTAATAATCTCTATTTCTTTTCTGTCATCACACTGATTTCTTTTCATCCTTTCTCAAGGCTGTTTTAATTAGTAGTAGTCATGGGTTCTATACTTCCAGTTTGGCATCTTTCAGTAGTCTCCATAGTGCGCAAAAGGATTTAATTCCTTTAGCTGCTCGTTTTAACCTTCTAACAAGCTCTCTCATTTTTACTGAAGACATTTATTGGAGTTTGGACCTACTGTAGTGGATTTTTGTTGCTTCTGTAAGAATATTGAATCTAAGTGCATTTTAGTCACTGTTAAAGCGCAGGGCTTCCACTGTGCAAGTTTGAATCACATCCAGTGCATTGCTCAGTGTCGAGGCACAGGTTGCTTTTCATCTCACCATCTGCTCCAATGAACTATTGCTGATAACAGAAATCCCTGACACATGAAGGATATAATTCCTGTTTCACTGAAGTCATTGAAATCACAATTCTAGAAGATTCGCCTGGGGAAGCTGCAGGGATATGAAGTTCAAACCCATTTATAGCCAGCCTTCATCAGCGGAGTGAAGAATAACTTGAAGAATGGGAACTACTGTTGAATTTTGGAATGCAATTGCCCTTTCCATATATCTCAGTTCATAAGCAACTGGTACTCAGTCATTGCTGGGAGTGATAATACTGATATCTTATAGACATCTATTGGGCTATTTGCCAGCGTCATACATCTTGTACCTGCAGGGTGTGTGCAGGATGGGAGAGGCGGAGATCTTAACAGCAACTCAGAAAGAAAACACCCTCTGATTGCAAATCAGCCACAACCTTTGGCAATGTACTTGTACCATATGGCACCGTACAACTCTGAAATGCAAACCTGACAGAGCAGGCTTTGCACAGACAACCTAACGTGTTGTGTCTTGCTGTTATTTCACACTTCTTAGGTACAGCTCTGGGTAAAATTCAGCATATGCCAGCATAACCCAAAAATAATGTTTTTTGTTTGTTTGTTTGTTTGTTTGTTTGTTTTTCCCTGGGTTCAGTAGTATTAGGAAGAAGCTTTAGACTGACAAACTAAATGACATGAAATTGACTTTATTCTGCAGTGGGAAAAGATGATATTCTAATCTCATTTACAAATGTCATATTCCCTATTCTGTATTCATGTCTGCAACAAGTTTTCAAGTGTTTTTAGGAGAAATGGGATTCAAAGAAAGGATTGGAGTAGTTTTCCCAGAAGATAAAACCATGTTTTGAGATCATGAAAGCAGGAAGTGAATCTTCCCGGATAGTGAGTGTTACCCTGTGCTGTTAAACACTGCTACGAAACTGTCTCCAAATGCAGATAAGGTGAACATAGACTGGTGCCTGTTGAACCTCTGCCACTTTTGTTCTTGAACTGTGAAAATCCTTAGATAAAATGAACAATTTTCAAGGATTAGTCTGTGCTGTCCAGGCAAAACCACAGCAAGAGGATGTCATGGAGTTAAGGGATGGTAAAAGGGGAAAAGACTCTTTTCCTTCTGAAAAAAAAAAAAATTGAAAAAAAAAAAGAAAATCTAAGCCTCACAAACAGTAAAAAGACAAAATAAAACAAAACAAAATAAAAATCACAAATATTTACCTTTGCTTCTTGTTATGATTGGGCAGAGAGAAGTTCCCTTACTCAGGTTGGTTTTGCATACAGTTTGGCAATGTTGTCACATTATTGGCAAGTACTCAACTGAACAGAAACAGAAATTTTGGAGTGTATTTGTCTAGTGTCTTGTGCATTCTTAATTTTTTATCCTGTTGACCAGCACTGACAGCTCCTGTTGCAGGCTTGGCCACTTACAGGAGCATAAAAAAGAGCCAAGTTCTGTGAAGCACAAGAATACTAGCATATTAGTAACATATGAGAATTCCCCCTCTATTT
Organism: Anser cygnoides; assembly: GCF_040182565.1. NCBI lineage: Eukaryota > Metazoa > Chordata > Aves > Anseriformes > Anatidae > Anser > Anser cygnoides. The sequence continues at coordinate 7,984,823 of NC_089874.1, forward strand.
GCCTGAGTTGTCAGATAACAAATATTTAATCAGCTGAAGATCAATAAAGCATACACCCCACGTGCCAAGGTATTAATTTGGGAATGGAGCTTTAACAGGCAAGACCATTGCAATGCAGCCTTTGTTAAGCATATGTAGGACGGGGATAACGTGGCTGTTGTTGGCAGTCTTATTTAGAACCTCTTGTAATTTCATTAAAATTTGATTATTTCACCCAGACAATTTTATTACTATTATTATTATTATTTGTTGGTTGTCATAAATTGTTAGGGAAGATGACACTGTTCTGTCAAGTCTTACAAGTACTCTTATTAACTCTGGATGCTATGTACACTATTGGGAGCTTTTCCCTTTCACAGTGAATTGCAAAGCCGAAATGAAAAAAACAAGTTTGTGCCCTTTATTGCATTTTTATGATGCATAAAGGCAGTTTCAGAGTCTGTTCTACCACTGGCCTTTCAACAGAAATGCTCTGAATACCTGGTTTTGCTCATGAGCTCTGTGGAGAATAGGTTCAACAGGACAGAAATATCACAATGGGCAGAAACTGAAACTGCTGTTTAGACATTATTCAGCCCCTGAACTGCTGTGTGACTCCCAAACGCTACTTTACTATTCTTTTCCAGGATTGATTTCACCTAAGTCGAGGTGTCATTTGAAATCAAGGGAGAGAAATAGGTGTGTGTAGGGAGTGGCTCATCTGACCTATCTTAAATGTCATCTTTACTTTGAGAAGAAACACACCAAGAATCACACGGACATGCTTCACCATGTCATAAAGAAGATCTCCAGAACAGGTCAAATGAATCACTTCAACACATGCAAGAAAAATCACTGACAAAGGAACACGGTGCCTCTTTAGCCTTATATGCACATAAACACGTTAACTGTGCAAGAGTCACCAAGGCCACAGAGGCCTTCATCTGTTTCCTGAGATCACATACTCAGCAACTTTATCTGATTCCCAGGGCACAGTTCTGCTTTATTTATGAGTCTAGTTATTTTTAGATAGAAAAACATCGGTGCTTCTTCTGAAGAAATCCTTCAGCTTTTCATCCAAGGGTAAGGAGCTACTTGGAGGCTAAGAAGAAATGAGTATGACAGTACCTTTCACCTATATTTAGGTGTAAGAAAAGTAGTTCCATTTGTCGTGTAAATGGAACTGGCTGAGAGCACAGGACATGGTGCACTTGAATCCTCACCTGAACACAGATAGCAGAGACGCTCTAGAAATAAACTGCAGGTTTCACATATCACTTGTGTTTCAGGCTATTTTGATTTCCAAAAGTAATCCTTTGGCAAAAAAGATAAAAGCAAACTTGCTTATTCTTGGTAGATAACAGGTAAAAGCCTATTTTGATAAAAGGATGTGAAAAGATACAGTGACAAGCATGTAAAAGATTCATCTAACATTTGATCAAATACTTCTAATATGTTAGAATATCTATTCCTGCTGAACGTCAGTGCTGATATGCCCTTTGGGCACACAACAAGGATAAGCCTTGAATGTAAATGTGTGCTGGGAAAACTGTACTCTGAACAGGGGAAACCTGTGCATTACAATCGTCTCTCATGCAGATCAGCAGCTGTTGGTGGCAATCTGTTGTAGATAACATTAATATATCTTCTTATCACACTGTTAACCATACCTACAATTCCACCAGTATTTTATAATCCCACAATTCTGACACAGAAACAGGGAAGTGTATAGAGGGTTGTATGTCATCTTTGTCAGATATCAATTGGCTGTCCAATGTGTTGTGGCTGGTTAGTCTCCCAGTGGGGATCTAGAAGAGAATTGATTCCACCCACAGATATATCACAACTCTGAATATGAAGGAAGCCTTGAAACTTCTTTAAATTAGACAGGTAGAGTGGGATCAATCTGAATACCTGAGCTCCTTCTCCTAGAGACAGGATTCATTTTATCTTAGTTTATCTTCGTTTTCAGTCAATTAATAGTAAGGGGCAATTTAGAGGATGATATATGCGATTACTTAGACATCTGCTTTGGGTTATAAATCATAACACAGATTCCCTTGACTGGGCGTGAAGACAAAGGTTGAGTGATATCTAAGCTAATGCGAGCCAGACCTTTCTGAATCTTTTCTGCTCCAACTCTGCTTTTCTTCCTGCTCTGAATGCATTTCTTCTCACCATTTCAAGGGCAGTACTGAACACAGTACAGAGCAGTATCAGGATGGCAACCAAGCAGCAAACCCAGCAGTACCAAGGCATTAACTTCTTCTAATAAAAAATTGGCAGGCAAGTCTGAGGAGCGGGACTGTGTGAAAGATAACTATCACACTATATTTTGGAGGCAGCACTGGAGCATAGCTTTCATGGAAATATAAAATAAATGTACTTCAGATTTTAGCTTTGGGTTGAAAAGTCAACATATGTAGCTGCCTAGAACCAGTGGCTGCAGTTTGCTATGTTCACCTCTGGAAAATTGTTGCTCATCCAACTGTGAATATCTGACAGAGAGCCAGACACCCCCGAAGGCACCTCAGAAACAGTCAGTTTCAGTAGATACTGGTGTATTATCAGCGTACACACACCAAGCAAATGCGTGCTGGTGCGACCCGTTCCCAAATAATGGCAAGTAAATGGCAAGTAAAAAAAATAATACTGTAGGCCAAAAGATGGCACTTCTGGAGGTTGTTGTGGTATAGTTAAATGGACAGAAGGTGAAAGAGAATGATCTCTGGAGGCAAGGAAATGAAGGAAGATAGCTGGGATTATTGAAGTAACTCCTGGGATAGAGAGGGAGGACTCCAAAGGGCCCACAGGCCTCTGAACCTTCTTGTGACTCTCTTGCCCTGTCACAGCCATGCACTTTCTTGGGATTCTTTTTTATGACCCAACTAGCCTGCCAAAAAGAGTGGTGCCACTTCACCATTTCCCCAGCCCCAGTTTCCATCCTTTCATTTCCTTTGCATTTGCTGCTAATATTCACCAGATCCTGTTAGAGACTGTTTCTTCTTCAATTTGCTTTCACTGTCATTTGAGCATTTGAACGCTGTCATTTGACTGAAGAGCTTCTTTGGTCATAGGCTTGGCAAGCTGGTGAAGAGGGCTTTAAATTAGAGTAGACAGGGGAGGCGAACCTCTATTTTTTCTGCTCCTCCCAGTTTGACATCACTGTCAGTGATAGGTGTCCAGAGCCTGGAGAAGGGTCAGCAGAAGAGCAGCACAAAAGAAGTCCAGCCATTCCAGCTAGCAAGCCAGCTTCATTGAGGCCCAACTCAAACGTCTCTATTGCTAAAGCAATTGTCCCCCTGTAGTCTGCTCTGCTGAGGCTGCACCTCGAATGCTGTGTTCAGCTTTGGGCCCCTCAGTACAAGAAGGACATTGAAGGACATGCCCTGGAGTGTGTCCAGAGAAGGACTACGAAGCTGGTGAAGGGCCTGGAACACAAGTCCTGTGAGGAACGGCTGAGGGAGCTGGCATTGTTTAGTCTGGAGAAGAGGATGCTCAGGGGAAACCTTATTGCTCTCTACAACTACCTGAACAGTAGGTGAAAGGGAGCTGGGGGTCTGGCTCTTCTCACAGGTAACTAGTGATAGAGCTAGAAGGAATGGCGTCAAGTTGTGCCAGGGGAGGTTCAGGTTGGAAATGAGGAGACATTTCTTCTCAGAAAGAACAGTCAGGCATTGGGATGGGTTGCCCAGGGAGGTGGTGGAATAACCGTCTGTGGGGGTGTTCAAGGAGAGGTTGGACATGGTGCTTGGGGACATGGTTTAGTGGGTGACATTGGTGGTAGGGGGATGGTTGGACCAGATGATCTTGGAGGTCTTTTCCAACCTTAATGACTCTATGATTCTGTAATTCTATGATTTACATGTCAGGGAACAGCATGAGAAAGAGAGTTAATGGCGACTGCAAGGCCGGCATGTGACATTGGCAGAGCCCCTGGAAACTTCTTGGATCCCTTTCTTAAACTTTGCTGATTTCAAAGAAATCTAATCCAAGATTACAGGTTGCATCATGTGGGTGCAGACCCTGAACACAGTCAAAAAAACCCATAGGAAGCGAGTAGGAAAAAACTTTGCAGAAGATTACATATAAGGTGGCTACAGGCTGTTCAGTGGTTTTAGAACCTGTTGGTGCACTCAGGGCACAACTCTATGTGTCACAGACTTCCTGAGTATTTACGTTCTTTTTGATCACATTAATAAGAAATATATAAGTGCATCAGGAATCTAATTTACAGTCAGAAAGGTGACCAAATCCTCTTCATATCAAAGGTTTTGAAATTTTGCTTTTAATACTTCCATGGCTCAGTAAGAACACTGGTGAATTGGGGTGGTTGTGCTTCCTTACCCCACAGAGGTCTTGGTAGGTGGCTATATCAGAATTAATATGGGGAACTATGGAGTTACCAATTTCCAGTATGACAGCTTGTTTGCAGGATGGTATTTTGCAAGCAAAAAGGACAAGACTGTATTTCTTAAAATAGATGTATGTTTTATAACATTCTGCATGACATCTCCCCACAGCCAGCGCTGCTGTTTTGTATTTTCTTGAATCACTTGAACAGAACTGCTTCTGCTGCTCAAAAGAGGGGAGAATTTGCATTTCTTTTTTGTACTTCAGTCAGAGCGAGGATCCCACTCTGAAGGTTTAGAGAGTCTCTTTGGGGGAAATGGATTGGGAGCTCAGCTATCACCATTTTCCAGTTGCAAATCTGATTGCAACTTAAGTGTGAGAAACAGCTTTGGGGGAGTCCACATTCCTGTTTCTTCTCCTTTTCAGCATCAAAATATTTCTTGGTGAAATGATGTACAAGCTTCTATAATGGGATTTATTTAAAGCCCATTGCAGCAGAAAAAATAACTAATGCTGCTCCATGATATCTGTACATGTGAGGTGCTTCGCACGCATGATCCAGACCCATCTTTTTTCTGTCAATGAGGCCAAAGTGGTTGTTACTAAAACCATGTGAAGCATGTGCAGCAATTCATTCACCCCAAAAACAGAACCCATCTTGCTGCTGGGAGGGTATCTGAGAACAGACTGCAGTTTCCTACAGGATTTTGCTCTTCAATCTTATCTCAATATTTCTAGGGTATGAAGAGTTTGATTTTGGGAACTGAGTTCTGATTCAAAATCATTTGAGAACATTTCTGCTTCTGCAGATGAAGCTCCCCAGGTTCTGTTCCAGATACGTCTGATGGCAGTTGAAGAGCTATAGGGATGATGTGCTGCCCAGGGACCACTTCAGGATATAACTTTCCTCCCTGTGCCTGGATGACAATTCCTACTCCCACGTCCCAGCATGGTGGAGCTGATGAACTGAGCTTCCCATCCCTTGCTAATGCTTTTGACCACATTAGACACCTGGTTTTTCCTTTCCCAGTCTCTTTTCACAGCAAAGGTCCAGAGAACCACAGCTGATCCCCTGATTTTTTCACTTGCTGCCATACTTAAGCAAACCAAATCGTAGTACAGAAAGAGCCAAAATCTTTTGCATGTGAAGTGCATATCAAAGTGTGTGCTGGAGAGCTCCATATAAGAGTATGAGCAGGAAGGAGAACAAGGTAGGAACAGGGGACCTTCATATGGCCTCTCCAGGTATGCCGCAGCCCTTTGTGCCCACAGAGTTGTGTTCAGCGAGTAAAACCAGATCTCAAATTCATGTGAACACAATAGGCTAAGCTATAAAATTACTAATATGATATGGAGGTGTTACTCAGATGTAATAGGCCATTTAGAAAAAAATGGATATAGATTTTCCGTCTTTTACCTGATCCATTTCCTTTCTCACAAAGGAACAGCTAAGAAGGAAAGTGCACTCTTGTTTCATAACTGTTTCTCTGATGCTTATGGTGATTCTTTAATGGAGATGCTTTGAATCATTTGCTTTAAATTGCTGTTACATATTATTTTCATATCCGCTTTCCGTTACAGTTAAGCAAAGCACCCATTTAGTAATTCTTGCCCAAGGCCACAAGCAAACAACAGGAAGATATTTAGTGTTACTAAGAAGCCTCAGGAATGTAGTGTATGTGTTCAAAAACTATACATACATTTCCGTGGACAAAATGGACTTGCACACATGGCTGGGATTTGTGCTCAGAGTTATAGTGGTTAGTTGTGAAGGAGTCTTTACATTTGTGCTCCAAGAGAAGGCAATTTCAGTAATTTATTAGAAAATGCTTCATTGCAAAAGGTGCGAGCACACTTTTTAATGCAAAGAATTCAGTGTATGTTGCATATGCTTCTTCAGCACCTTGTTTGCACGGCGATTAGGCTCACAGCAATCAAAATTAAAAGCAAATCCCCAGATGAAGCAGTAAAACCCCTGGATTCAGCCCTGGTGGCCCTTAATACCAGTGTCGGAGCAGATGAGTGATGGGGCTGCTTCCAGAGATGATTGCAATTTCCTATTATTATGATCTGTCAAAAATGGTGGGTTTACCAAAACAGGAAAAAATAAAAAATATCAAAATGAATCTATCAGCTTCAGCAACATTTTTCTCAAAGCAAATAAAATGCTCTAAGCCACCCTGCCTCTCCCTATTGCACATGATCACCCCCTGCAAACCTAAGGAAAGACTTTGAAAGCAGCAAAACATTCTGCTTTTGACATTTTCTGAATGCATCATTTTTCACCGCGGTCATCTCATACTTCAAATTTTTTTAAACCTTTGTGAGTTATATTAAAAAAAAAGAAAAACCACAAAGAAAAGCAAATGACAACAGCAACAATACAACACATAACTCACTGAAACCTTTCCATGAAATTGTTCCTATTTTGTTTTACAGTCTATGAGTTCATTGAGCTGATATTTTCACCTCTGGGTGCTGAGGAATGCGGTAAGTTTGGGATTTGGGAGAAGAAAGGGTTCTGCTGGAGATACCCCATGCAATCCTTCACTCATCGGCCTCTGGTAGAGGTGCCTTCAATTATTTTGCTGTTCAGACATGCCCTCATGGCTACATATTACCATATCGGCACTTGTCTGCACTTTACAACCAAGGAGTATCAGAAATGGGCATTTGAATAGTGGGAAGCTATATTGTGGTATATCATCTAGAATATTATAAAAAGGGACTGGTTCACAGACTTTCAGCCACTCTGATGGCACAACCTAGCACCTGAGTGCTGTGGGAATGAAAAGGCTGTATCCCGTGACAAAGTGGCTGGTGTATCTGCACGTACCTCTTCACTTACACTACATTAGGTTGCCTAATGCAGACCTCTTTCCAAGTTTAGAAAATAATTGGCTGGATGAAAACAAATGCAATCTGAGCAAGGCCAAGAGAAGTAATGATTCGTCAACTCTGTGTTTAGTAACAGCAGAAATTAAGAGACTGTCAAAAAGATGTGCTTCAAAAGGTAAATAAAAAGGTTTTATTATAAAGTGTAAATCAAACCCTTTATGTTTTTCTAATTCACATTGTCATGCTTAATATTTATTATGTATCCTGTGGTTTTCTCACTACCTTGTTGTTAATTCAGTGAGACAAACTTAGTAGGTGACTGACTCAGTAGTAATCTAATTAAAACTCCATAAATCATATTCACCCAGTGTTTAGCAGAGATTGGCTTTAGGTCCTTTTTGAAAACTTGTCTCTAGAGCATTAGGACATGGTGTAGTGGAGATAAGGGATTAATGTTTCTTTGCTCTTCTTGTTTTTTTTTTTAAGACTATTTAAAAAAAAAAAAAGCACAAACCTGCAATAAATGCAACCACCAAAAAAAAAAAAAGGAAAAAAAGGAAGTAATAGTCACAATATAGTGCTAACAACAACAACAAACAACAGCAAAAAACCAAAAAAAAAAACCACACACACCAAAAACAACCAACCAACTACCACCATCACCAAAAAAACACACAGAAGAAATGATTCTCAGCATAATTACTGATGGAACTCCATCACCTGGCGCCACCCTGTTTTTACCACACAGTGAGGAAACTGTGCCAGAGTCAAGTGATACAAACTTCTTTCCTTAGCCATGCACAGAGGGGATCACAAAGTATTTGCTCCCTAACCAATGCTACAGGGTATAAGGGGTCAATCTGATTACTGGTTATTGCAGCCTGATCCCGCAGTGATCCCTGAATTACACAGCCTGGATTTCAGAGTCCTCAGCCAAGTCCATCCCAGCCAGAGTTTCCCCAGGATGTGGAAGACGTGCCTTTCTCAGGAGCAGGCTACATGTTGCTCCATACATCAAATCAAACACAAGTTTGTCCCATGTCGAGAAAGGCTCTTTCCCTGAAAGACCCTGGTAGCAGTGGCAGCTCTGGGCTCTTCTGGGACATCCTTGTGCTTGGGGCCTGTGATGGGCAGTGTGCTGGGATGGGTGGTACTCAGCTGCTCGCTCTGAAGGGGGTTGCCTTCTTTTCTGCCTTTAAACTAAGCACAATCTCTCTGGAAGATTCTTGCAGATAATACAGTAATGTTGTTCATCAGGCAGCACAAGCATGTGCTTTCATGCTCATTCTTCTAGCTCCAAAAGTTAAAGGATTGTAAAAGCACAGAGATGGATAATTTGCATCCAAGAATTTTAAAGGAACCAGCTAAGGTACTCTCAAATTCCTTTAAAACTGATGGTTAGCAAGGCCAGGAAATTGCAGGAAAGTGAATACACCAATGTTTTTAAGGGATAAACAGAATGACTTGGGTAATTACAACTCTTTCAACGTGACATTGATCACAGAGAAGATAATGGAACATTCAATCTGGGATTTGACTGATAAAGAATTAAAACAGAGTAATGCAATTAATGCTAATCTGCCTAGGACTATGGGCAATAGATCTTATCAAATTAAAGTGGCTAACTTTACTTGATGGCTTTACAAGCTGTGTTGACAAGGGAAATACTATCAGTTTGATGGACTTAGACTTCCCTATAACATCTGACTTAGTTCCACATAGAAAAATAGAAAATCAACTTGTATGCATTAAATTGATTAAAAGCTGTTAATGGGCAGGACTCAGAACATTCCTGTAAATTGGGGATCTTTACCAGGCAGGTGAACTGATAGTTAAGACTCCTATTTAACACTTCTGTCAATGTTTTGAAAGAAAGCATAAAAAATGTCCTGATAAAGATTAGTGATGGCAGTAATATTGGGGGAGTGATAAATAATGAGTAGAGGGGTGATGGACTCAGAGTGGTCTGAAACGATTGCTAAACTGAGCTTGGCCAAGAAGCATGGCTTTTACAACAGCAAATATAAAGTCATAAATTGAACGAAGAAAGTGTTGATGTTGGATGGAGGCCGCTGCTGGAGAAGCTGATTCCCTGGAAAGGCTGCTCAGGATGGATAAAAGAGACTCAGCATGGCCTTCTGGTTTGGGGTCTCACCACATGAACTGAGAGGCTCCCTAGACTATCAAATAGGGGAATACCAAATTGGTATAGTGAGGTTTTAACATCCCTTGTTGTTTTAGAATATATCTATATATGACTAAAGCCTTCATTTTGCAAAATAAGTAGTGCCATGCTGAGTCCTTTCTTCCATTAACTATATGATTAAAGCATTTGCTGAGCTGGAGACCTTCACCACAAGATATTCTTAAGATATTCTTCCATTATCTTTTTTTTTTTTTTCTTTCTTTTTTTCCTCCTGTTGGTTTCAGAAACTCATTTGGATGCAGTGGTTTTCTGTGGTTTAATTTACTTTCTCTATGTTATTATTGTCTCCAAACTGTGTATATTTACAAAAGGAATTAAATGAGTACTATTTATTTTACAGCCTGTAATGGTCCTTTTGGAGAGAAGCCATTATGTAGATACTTACAGCATACATCTTTTCCTATTAGAGAGCTCTTATGACATAAACACAACAAAACAAATATCAGGCTCAGTCCTGCAAACAGTTTCTCGCTTTATTGCAAGAAACATGCTTTATTTCCAAGAACAGCTCAGTAAAGACGTTGAAGTATTCATTCAGCTTAATAGAGGCTGGAATGTCTCCTGATTTCATCCCATTACAACAGATGCTTCATTATTGATGTCTGGGTAAAAGTGTCATTCAAAAATTAATGTGCTTGTGTGTGATCAAACTCGTGCAAAAATCTCAACCGGTCTCAGTAGGAAAGTTCCTGTGGCTCCCAGTTTCAATTAGGACGGGATATCTGCCAGGATACAGCCCTACAGTACCCCACTAACTACTGGCCTCCAGGTGAGACCCATCAACCATGACACTTTAAGGCCAATCATCCAATCAAATTGTTATCTAACTGGTTTCCTACCCATTCGGACCATAACATGCTAACCTGGATACAAGACTATAGTGGGAGGTGGCTTTGAAAGCCTTGCTACATTGACGTAAATGACATCCACTTCACCCCTGTTGTCCACAAATCCATTTGTTTTATTATAGAAGGCAATTGGATCAGACATAATCCATCTCTGGTCCATCTGACGGTTTCCTTTCATCCATGAGCTGAGAAATGTCTCCATAGTTTTCCCAGGGGTTGGAGTGAGGCTGACTGGCTTGCTTTTTAGATCATTTTTGAAGATCGATTCAACATTTGCCTTTCTCCATTGGTGATCTCTTATGATCTCTGTGACCTTTTAACAGTTATAGAAAGTGGACTCCGCTATGAACTTGGCCAATTTTTTTTTTTATTATTATTTTTTTTTTTTTTATGGGGAGTCCCACAGAGGGATGAAAAGGAGAATAGTGTAAGTATTGCAAAGCATGCTGCCTGAATTCTTGCAAATGCAACAAGATGCCCCTTTACATTCCTTCCCTCTTGCATATATTAAATTACCCCTTTCTCTTGCCAGCATCTTCAGGAGCTCTCCATTTGTTGGGATTTAGCCATACAGGTCTTTGAGGTTCATTGCAAGGAGCAGGTACTGAAAACATTTTTCTGCGACTGGCTTAGTTTGAAATTCACTCTGATAACACTAATAGTTGTTGGGCAAGGAACAGATGAAAAAATTAAATTCCTTCAGTCCCTGGACACCAGCTCAGTTCAGCTCAGAGAGCCAGTCTGGGCTTAGCCACACATGACAAAACAAAGCTCTTGACACTTAGCATAAGGAGTAGAGGTAGAGCAATGCAGGTAGTGTCTCGTATAGTTTAGTTTTATGGCATTTTCCCTTTCTAACTCCTAGTTTCATCTGCTGGTATGTTTGTTAATCTTTCAAAGTGAGTCCTGATGCCTTTTCGTTTGTTTGTTTGTTTTTTAATTGTCTACAGCTAATAATATCTAGGGATAAAAATATCATGTTAGCTGTAGCAAAGGCTTTCTTTCAGTCATGTTGTTGATAAGGTGTAGCCTCCTTTGTTTTGAGATGATGACTTAAGTCTACAGCTACAGCTAGAAGGTCTGTACCGTAGGGCTTTGCTTTTGCCCTTAATCTGAAAAATGTTCCAACACAGATCTAATGTAGTAATCTTCAAAAAACCTACATTTTGTACATATTTCTCATCAGATAGAGAACCAGGGCCAGGAGAAGCAGAGAGAGCATGATGGAACAAGGACCATGAGCTGTGAGGTATGAGGAGACAGAAGACCAAAGCTAAGTTCGGAATAAGAGGGTTGTTGTGGTGGGGCAGCAGAGGTGGTACTTTGTGAAGAACAACTACATCTAATGCTGTTTTGCTATAAGCTGATGGCCACTGATGTGGGTGAGGTCAGTAGGAGGTCCTACTGACGAGGTCCATATGTATTGAGAGTTTCAGGGGAGACTTTATCTGATTTCTAAATGCCTTGTCCTTGCCAAGCAGAAAGGAAAAAAAGAACAAGGTAGCCAAGAAACTGTTGATTACAGAGAGCACAGCTAGGTAAAACTGCTGTGTAAATTTGAAAGAGAGGAAAAGGTGCCATGGCTGAAGATAGCAGAAAAATGTTGGTGTCTGAAACATCAAGTGAGTAAAAGGGAAGAGCCTTACTGTCACAGTGGCTAGAGGACCAGAAGTGCTTGCTGAGAGTGAGGCAATAACATTTTATTTGATGTTTAGTATTACAAAGCTAGCAGATATTTGCTGATCAGCTGGCAGAGCTGTAAAGTTCCCATGCATTATGCACTGGATCCCATATACCCCTAAATGTTTCTTTTAACAGTGCCATTAATCCAAGACTTGTTTGTTTCATGCCCTTCCAGAATAGGGAGATTGGGCAGATGCAACCCTTGCAAAACCAGAAAATTTGTAGGCAAGCTGTGGACTTGAGTGCTGGAGAGGGACAAGAGCATCTAAAGGACACAATACTAAAAGGTTTGCCTACCTCCACCTGTGTCATCATCACATAAAACCTTGTATAATGGAGAATTTCCTATATTCATTGATGTTGCTGAGCTTCATTTTTCTGCAAACAGAACTGACACCTCCAGTTTATAAAAAAGGCTGTCTTCATGGTCAACTGACAGGCAGAAACTGGGAAGTGAAAAAAATGAAAAGTTTCACAGATTAATGGGGTAACTGGTGCCTTTGCTGTCTTCTGCAGCCTTCAAATCAAGACTGGAAGCCTTTCTGGAAGGCAGGCTTTAGCCAGATGCTAATTATTGGACTAAGCACAGGAGCAACCAGATGGAACAGGATGGCTTCTGTTCTGCTAGAGGATCAGGTGGTCCGTGCTAACCTTAATATCTATGACTATCTAACAAGCAGGCATGAACGGACACCCAAGCAATGTGCTGTTATTAACATAATTCTAATATGGAGTATTTGTGGAGAGTAGAAACTCTTCTTGCTCTACCAGACCTACAGCTCATTGCTGCTTTGGCAAAGAACAGCTTAGCTCTGCTTGTGTGGTGGTCTTGGTATCTTCTGTGAGTCCTGAAGTGGGACTGTGCTCTTACCGGTGTTATCAGCATGCTGATAACTGGAGCAGGGCAAAGTTAGCATCCTATTATGAGCTTTGCATTTACTTGTTTCAGTTATTTACCTTGAATATTTCAGAAGGGACCAAGGTATAAACTGGTAGTGTTTCTTCAGCACTAATCACTTTTTGGGGCTGTAAATCATAATAGTAAATCATACTAGTTACATAGCAAAGCATTTTAAAGTGGTTAAATTTAACTACCAACACAGTACTTTTGTGGCTGCAGTAGTAAGAATTTTGTCCATACTCTTGAAATTCATGGAAATCCGGAGTTATCAACTTCAGTGGGATTTGGATAAAACCCGATGACTTTCTGCTTCCATTATTACAGTCAATAATGATGTTTCATTGAGAGTAATGGGGCCAGAAGTAAGCCATGAGGAAAGTGTTTAGTTTTAAATGATCTGTCTTTAATTATTTCCCCCCTACAGAGTACCAGGCCATAGAGATGCCTTAGAGAAATGGCTTCACATAGCAATTAAATGGGTGCAACTACTTTCCCTATACAATACTCATCAGTATAAAGAAAACAAATGCTCTGAAGTAAACTTATTTTGCTCCATGGGTTAATCAATGGATTAATCAATAAAAGAGGGTATTCCATCTCTCACAAGCACTTTATTCAAGTAGCTGGTCATCATCTGCCTAGGAAAGGATTGCAGGACTCCAAAATGCATCTCCTTCATACATTACACTCTGCTCAGAGCGGTGGAGGAAGAGATCTCCAGGACACAGGGATCAGGCTGTAGACTTAACAGGCAAGCAGAAGAAACGGCCAAATCTAAGGAGAAGATTTGACATGAACTTTGTTAAATTATCACCCTCTTTTTCATATTTGAAGTCCAAGCTCAGGGTATGGCTACTTTATAGTGCTTTGTAGGTTAACAGATACCTGGCATTGATAAATGCCTGATAGAAATTCTGTAGTTACTGCTTATGTTCGAGGTCATGGGCCTGGGAAATGGGAACAAACCCACAGCCAGAAGCGTGTTCTCAGGTGAGGTAGCTTGGAAAGCTTTCAGGGAGAGAGTGGAGTGCCTTTTGTAATAGCTTCTGGAGAAGCACCTGATCTCTGAGCATTTTCAAGGAGTGCTTTTCCTGGTTTGTTTTTGTTTTCTATAATGCATGCATTGCAGACTACCACAGTCTCTTCAGATTTTTTAGGGAAAAAAGTCATTAAGGGGTAATCATTCCACATTCATAGGATAGTTCACTGGCAGTATTTGCTCTAATTGATCCATTCAGGAGAGTTATGTTGGTAGTGTGAGTATAATCGACCAGCAGCAGATTATTATTTCTGTCACAGAGCTCCTCTGCAGATGTGATAGAAAGTAACTTCAGTAGGGGCTTACGGGCTTTGGAGAATCTCATCAGCCCTGAGCAGTGCACATACTTGTATGCCACTGAGATAAACATGAAATACAACATTCATAAACACCAGACCCTTTGGCTCAGAACACCTAATAAGTGTGGAATGTGTTTCTTGTATTTATGTAGATGTTAGGGAATGCTGCATATTGACTGAAAATAAAGCGCTATTCATGCAATACTTTTTGTAAAAAAATCGTATTTATATTTATACTTAATACGTTGGAATCACATCTGGTCATATTAACTTAGGAAAATTATTGACTCAAACACAAATTATGTGAACAATCATAGATTTCTGACTGACAGCTTGCTAGCAACATTTGCATTTTATACCTGTATCATGACAGGCCTGGGAAATTACAGCTTACTAGTCCATTAATATTCAGAAAAGTATTGATAATGTTCTTGTTGCAAGAAATTAATTTGTTTTTGTCATCTATCTTTTAGAAGCCAAAACCAAAATTAAGTGAAATTTGTCTCAGATTACAATGAAAATGCTGTACCTATAAAGAACAAACAGTAGCTGAAATATATCGAGGAGTTTAATTAAAGAATATCTCTTGGTTTGGGATTTAATACTTTAATCAAGTTCTTTCTGAAATCATGGCATGCATGTGATCCTGCATTTATGGTGGTGGCAGGGAAACACCTTCCCTGTTCCACTGCTAATAGGTTTTATAGAAGCTGTGATTTGGCAACAGTTCCCAAAATCCTGATTTTACTCTCTCCCTACCCACGATCAGTACATTGCCAAGATTTTTTTTGTATTTAAATTAAAAATGAAAATACAGCATGTGCAAACTCTGAAGTAAGCCAGTGTATGAATCATTTAAACTGCAATGTATACCACTCCAAAAAATAGTTTAGAGTGCATTTCTGGAAAGAAAATTGTACGAAAGAATGGCACCTTCTTATCCACAGATTTGTGGCTTCCTATGTGTATTTCAAGAAGATTGCTTTGTTTTAGTGACAAATGCACTTTATTACTGTTGTAGCTAAGACAACTGCACAGCAAAGAGGCCATGAGCTGTGCATTGGGTTCTTTGTGTGTATTGCTGTTGGAGACTCTTTCCTGTCTCTCAGAAGTTGGGCCTGTGCAAAGCCATTGAAAACAATGGTATTGAAAAAAAAGTTAAGGCTGCAAAACTTTTGCCTTTGCTGTAAAATTACTTTAAGCTTTGCAGCTCAAGCCCTGGCCACACAAAATAATTTATAGTCTGGAATGAGATGGTGTTTTTATGTATGCAGAGTACACTGGTCTTGTAGGTCACATAAACTAGAGTCTAAGTGTGCGTATATAACATATTTGAAGAGGAAAGGGAAAGGAAAGGGAAGAAGGGGAAAAGGAAAGGGAAACAGAATGAGTGCAAGTCTCAAAATGTTAAAAGTACATACCTGTATGGCTGAAAGCAAGAGATTGGCAACTCTTGTATTTGTTTGTGTATGAGATAAAAATGATACTCCACAGCCAGGCCACCTTACTCACACCTTCTCAGTCCTTGTCGGACTCCAAGGGACAGACTGAACCTGTTCTGGGCTGGGTGTATAACAGGAATTTTGCAATGAGGATGTTTTGCTATGAGAAATGAGCTCTCCAGCCAGACTGATATTTAAATTTATCTGGTCTCCAGAATATTGTAGCAGCTCATGGGAGGCCTGTGTTATTTCTGTGAAGCATGAGACTCCCATGGGAAGGTTTATTGAGGTGAAAAGCCCTCATTTAAGTCTGCAGAATGGTTTGTGGCTGCATCTGCTGTACACTTATTTCTGCTTTTCTTTTGTCTCCTTCAGGAGAGTTTCTCTGAGACAGGAGTAGCCCCATATGACAATGACTCAGTTCCTGAGTCCATTTCATTTGGAAACCACTGAGAAGCAATAAACACAGAATCCCACATTGGCATTAATGCAAAACCACTTTTTAGAGCAGAAGCTGACATTACCAGGCGCCAACTGATGCCTTTTATGAGCCACTGACAAGTGCTATTTGTGGAGACAATTCAGCATTTAGCTGTGTGTAAGAAGTGAGAAACAGGGTTGCCTTATTTTTATCATATTATTTAGCATAAAAACATCACTTTTGCTTCTCAAATGTTGACTTATTCCTCTTGCTGCTGCTTTACTTGAACAGATGAAGCCAAATTTCTCTAGGGTATGATTTTGACTTGAATTGAGATGAAAGGCACCTTTCATAAGGTACCTCATGCTCTGTCATTCCAGTGCCGTTCCTTCTCTCCTATTTGAGCACATTATCTACTTCTTTGTCATTTTAATTTTGTGTCAACTGTTGCCAAGGTTGGTTGTTGCTGTCTTCCCTGACCACGAGATATGTTACCAGATATTTGGGATATCCAGACTTCTTCAATAAAGAAGTCAAAGCTTTAGAAATATTTGTTCAAGTTTTAACTCATCCTTGGAGCCGTTTTGGCAAGTGAAAAAAGAGTTGTGATTTTTAGACAAATGCCTAGTTTTCCAGTACCTTCTTTACTTCCATGAGAGTTTCTGGGTAGAAAAGCAGCAGTATTCTGGAAATATTTTCTATAGACAGATGTTTCTCTCCTTGTAACCCTGCTGCTGGCAGGAGAAAGTGCTCTGGGTGGCAGAGGGAAGCTCCTAGGGAAGTACATATGGCTGGGTTTTGAGCTTTTGATTTTGCAGGGGACCTGTGCATTATGGTTCTCACATATAAGGTTTCCAGTAAACAGATTTACTAGCAGGGCTTCTAAAGCAGGCTGTAGGACTTGGCACAAAACCATAAACTCCACTTTATTTAGGATCGTTATTTTTTTGGCTGAACAACACTAAAACCTTTATTAGCATTTGTCTTCAGATTTCCCAACATTGCACCAGGACAAGTCCAGTGGCAGCAGTAGGAGGAACAATGCACACAGAATAAGTACCATCGAAACTAGGACTTTGTAAGGAACTTGGTGGCTTCAGGATACTCCTTACTTCAGAGCCCAGGCTGGTACATGCTTTAGAGAGAAATAATTTAATGTGATTTTCTGAGGAGGCTTATTATGATGTGTCAAGTTGTGCTGTTGGTAAAGGAGACTTCTAGAATCACTAGCCACTTACGAAAGTGCAGCAGAGTAGCTGAAAGCAATGGTTGTCACTAGAGGTCCCACTGCTCCTATCCCTGTTGGATTGGCCCTCATCTTTCATGGGAAGTGGTAGAAAATGTGTGTGTGAGAGATACACAATAACAACACAAGCAAACACAGACTTATTGTCCTTGACAGTTAATGAGATATGCTGACAGCAGGGATCTGCCCTTCAACAGGTTTACATATCAGGGAACAAACCAAGATCTCTGGGCTGTGATTTGGATTGTATAGTCCTGTTGGCAGAAGCTGAACCATTCCTGATAATATCTAAATACTTGCAGTTCAGAGGGGACCCATGGCGGGATTCGGAAAAAGAATCAGAGAAAGAGTCTGTCCAAGCATCAGGTACTTCAGAAAAAGGAAAAAAAAAAAGAAAAAAAAAAGAAAAAGAAACAGCTTTGAGCTATTAAATGTTGAGAGCAAATCTTAATAATAGGAACATTTCTGATTTTGATGTACAGTATTCAAACTTTATGAGCCCCACCATATTACGTTAAGAGCCTGTTTTGTTCTTGACTGGTTTTCAATTCATTTGGAACAGGCTCTAAAAATGGGAGGGCATGTGTGTATAAATAGAGAGCTACAAAAAGTCTGAGCTAGAGGTAGACAGAAAAATCCATGTGGTGTTCTTTTCAGCCTACGGTCTGTGGCTCCCCAGAGGGAGGTTGAGGGCAGGGGGCTAAGAGAGCTTGTTCTTTCTTCTTAAAGATCCTCAAGGAGTAATTAGAAAAAAAAAGATAGGCTAATCTCACTATCCAGGGGTTCCTGCCTCTGTGGGAAATATCTGAATGTCTGCAAATTGGAAAAAATTGACAAGCTGAAAACCATTAATCTGCAGCAACACTGGAACATCACAGTGCTTCCAGACTTTGCTATGAATTCACTTGCTTCCAGGGGGTGTTGAGTGAATAACGTCCAACAAATAATTTATGTGACCTGTTTTTTTTTTTTATTTTTATTTTTTTATTCTTTTATTTTGTCTGTATATTGATCACAATTTTCAACTCTGCCTCTGGGCTTGTTTGTAAAATGAGGGCCCTAATGCTTACCTATCACAGAGGGGTCTTATGAGCACAGCTGGGCAAACCCCACAGTCTTATGATGCAGTCCAGTGCTTCAGGCTCTTTGAAAGTTCAGTGAACTTCAATGCTGAAGAGGCCAGGTGGGATTTGTCTGGTAGAGCTGTGCAAACAGCCTCACTCTAGGACAGAAAAGGCTTTTGAGAACACTATGCTGGGCTCTGTGACTGTAGTTCCAGCTTGAACAGATTTAAGGGAGAGCAGGCCTGGTTGTTAGACTTTGTTCATTCACTCTGTTGAGTCCTTTTGAAGGATGAAAGGTGTTACCAAAGTGTATGATGAATTATTAATTCTTAATAAATGGGGACCTCCTTGGGCATTTGCATGAAAGTAACAGTGAAGAAGATCCAGTCTCATGGCTAATGCTAGTATCTTCTAAGGCTTCCTTACTGAAAAACAATATGATCTTTTTCTGCTTATAACTGATTTCATGCAAGATACCTCTATAGTACAAGTCTTCAAGAAACCACACCAGAAATTTCAAAGAAACAGATCTTTGCTGACTAAGCTAGGAACATCATGGAAACAATCTCTCTGATGGTACTTTTTATTCTAATTATAGGCAAATCAAGAACAACAAATGTAAGAAATTAAGCACGAAAGTCCACTGTAGGTTTTTTTTTTTTTTTTTTTTTTTAATTTAGGTATTGATTTATGTGGCTTCTTGGTTGTAATCTGAACTGTTGACCATTACCAGCCAGCAGAAATGACAAAGGTCTGCATTTAAGCTTGAATGTCTCAATAACTCCTTTTGACAATCATTCAGCTTTGCACTTAAATAGTTCGAAGCAATTGCCCTTTGATTCCCAACTGGTGAGACAGGTCTGGTCAATATGTCTATCTCTTTGAAGAAAATGTTGAAGTACTGATACTACTTTCATTGGTGAAAAAAAGGAAGAAAAAAGAAGAAAAAAAAAAGCCTGCATAAAATAACATGATTTATCCAGGAGGTATGATGAGGATGTTATTTTTAATGATAGCTCAGCTAAAATAAAATGTGCAATGACTCTAGGAGGTTATCATCTGAGAATCAGAATCTCATGAAGACAGAAAAAGGGCAGCATGAAAAATTGATCATAGGGATACATATCTAACTTACATAGAAGACATTTTTCAAAGAGGAACACCTTTCACACTTTCTGAGGGAGCTCTACCATTTGAAAAGGCATTTATCAGAGATAGGAAACAAGAGTGCTGTGAAACTTTCAGCCTGAATCTGAAAGCTGGCAAAACACATTCCTGTGTTTGTTGCACACTTGGAAATTTGGATACATTCACTGAAAGCTCTGGGTAAATTTGTACTGATTTTTGAGTGATTCTGGACAGGTTTGTGAGTGCCACTGAAGCACAGGTGACAGCCTAATTACTCCGTGAAAGCAATGTCCATTAAAAGCTGTAGAAGCAGAAAGCACTTAAGAACCTCTTAAGAAAAATGACTGTGGCTCAGAAAGGCCACATACTTACATATTATTTACATATTTAAAAGCCTACTTTTAGTTTGATAAAATAAGAAAAGCTAAAATAAATCATGCAGCATATCTCAGTCTGTTCCTTGATTTCTTCCCAAGATGAACAAGTGAGTCCATGTGTCTGATGTTTGTCCATCAACTCGAGTTGATCGTAGAAGCCCTTGATGAAAGGCTTAGGTTTATGCTTTTTATTATAATTATTATTTTTTATTTATTACCATTTAAAATCCTGTTAGATTTTCCCCTCTGAGCACGTTACCTGTTGTGCCAGTCTGGATCATGCTACTGCACACATCACCGAGAACTGCTGCTAGATCTGCTGTTAGGTCTCCTGGCCATGCTCCCAGGCACACGACATAGCTATCAACAGTTTACTTCTCACGATTGTCTGTTGTATTTCGGTCTTTTTTCTATGCACTTGTTTTGGACTCATATAGCAATGTTTGTTGATTCTGATGATTTTTTGTGCCAGACTGAAGGTGCTGGAACTTGGATGTGCTTGAACTTTTTATATTTTTAAATATATATATATTAGATCAACACTGTCAGCAAAGACTCCAGGAATTCGTATTTCTGTGAATAGGATAAGCACTTTTTTTGGGCCAAGCTCATGTTCTGACAGTTAGTGGGATCAATGTTCTTGCTTTGCATACCACAAGATTGTTGATAATTTTGTTGGACTTTAGGCAGAACCCATAAGGATTAGGCATTCTTGGAAGGCAGATATTTTTGTATGGCTTTTTGAAATCTATCCTTTCAATCAGGACATAGAATGTGTGTTGAAGTTTTAACAGTACAAATTATCACTGCTCAGTGGGGTTATCATGTGGAGATTCATAAATTCTATATTGTTTGCTCAGCAGAACTAGATATTTTATAGTTCCCAGACTCTTAAAATCCCTTTCAGAGGTAGATAATGTTATTCATGTAGTTCACATGTGACTTTCCAACGCAGAGATCCATGCTCAGCCCATGCTGCTTGTGGTCTACTGATGGATTTTGTGTTAAAAGTCATAGTTCATTTACTGTCATACAGAGATAAAAGCATTACCCTGAATGTGTACGTTTTATGGAATAAGTAAAGCAGACCAAGTGTTGTGCAGTTCATAACACATGTACTGGATAGTTAAATAACCTGTGAAGCTAATGATATCTCATTCAGCCCAGAGCAGTCTGCATCCTGCTGTGACTAGAAATGGCCTGCAGTAGTGCTCATACCTCATGCTTATTGCCACCTCAGGAAGAATGCATTGTGACTCTTCTTTGCTGACAATGAAGAACATGCTTTTGACATAAATTGCAGGGAAATAAAGACTTTCCTGTTTATAGCACTCCAAAGTCAATGAATACTTACTCAAGGACAAATTCACTCCAAGGACTGTGCTGGATTGAATTTAGCGCAGGGACATAGAAAACAGGAGCAAAGATACACCACTCTTTTTCCTTTTCTATAATGTGAGGTCTGTAGACCAATTTAGATCTTCTTGCAAGCTACAACAGAGTTCTTCAGAGTCCTTGAAATCCCAGAATTGGTCATGGGGAAGTTGGAGACTTCTCTCTTTTGCATCCCACCCCATTATTGTAGCTGTTTCCATTAAAGGGAAAAAAGCCCTCATGCACGTTGGGCAGCTGAGGGCTGCTGCTTCCCTAGCCAGCAGTAACACCCCAGAAGCCACGTGGGCCCTGACTGGAGTCAGTGGAGTCGCAGAAATTTTCTTTGGCAGATAGTCAATGAACAGGGACAAAGAGACAGGAAAAGAGGCCTCCAAAAGTATGTAACAGGCAGAGTTCAGCTGACAACCAACCCGTGAGATGCTGGAGCATCTTCAAAACTAACATGACCCTGCAGAACATTTCCAACAGATCTATAAGGTCAAATGGCAAAATGGCATTGGTCTCTGAACAGACATCAGTTTTCTTCTCACAGTTTAATTACATTTCAAAATAAGGTCAATTTTTTTACTAGACATGTTCTTCCTGGTGCCTAGCTTCAGACTGATGGAAAGTTATTTTATTCCATAGACTTTCAAGGGATTATATTTTTTATTCTGCCATCATTTAACAATTTATTCTTGCAGTCTCCATTAGTGTATTTGATATAATATTCAAGTTCATATGCTTTAAGTTTAGGTGTGTAGTGACTTCCTCATATGCATGACTTGCAGCAAGACTGAAGTTTTAGGATTTCAAAATGTATGGAAAGGTAGGGAAAAACACAGAGAGAAAAAGACAGAAGTGTCACCTTAGCAGACTTGAACAGAGATCTGAGACAATACTGGTTCATTTTTGAAAGTAAGTTTCCTCCATTGGGATTGTAGGAGAACAATGTTATTAAGCAAGAGCTATCTCTCCAGGCTTCTACCAGATGTAAATCTCTATAATAAAAAACTAGAGAAAAGAAGGATGAGTTTTAGTCTGCAATAACAAGCATTAGAGAAGAAAAATGTTTTGCTCTTTAAAATGTTTACTTTCTACCTGTGAATTGAACAGAGGTGTATAAGGTTAGTTAAGCAGCATTTTTATTTTAAAAATAGGGAGGGAGTGTTCATGTCTTCAGGGTAAAAAACTAGATGCTTTCTCCTCTCTTTTTGTCTTTTGGAGAAAACTGCACTTGGTTGTTGTACGTTTTGCAAAACATCGTGGAGACTGTTGCCTTTGAGTATAACAGAGGTGTAAGCACAAGCAGGGAGAAAGAACTTTCAGCCAAAGATCAGAGGTGGAACAACACAAAAGTACTATAAATCTTCCACGAATAAATTTAGACTGTATTTCTCCAATAAACAAGGCTGTCTTTCAGTGACCTTAATAAGGGCAAAGCAGCTTGTCAAATCTTGAAGCAGAGCTCATGATAAATTACATGATGTGGTAATGCAATAGCAGAATACGGGACCCAGTGGCTGGGGTGGTCCCTGGGAAGCTCCGTGAGGCAGGAGCTCTGCAGTGGTGCCTGAAGTTGGCAGCCACTGCCGAGGTCACCCTGGGAAGGACCTTCTGCCTGACAGAGGTCACCCTGCAAAGTGATATAACTACTGGGTACAGATGGCCAAACACCCTTTCCGGGGCACAAGTGCAGCTGGAAGCTCTTACTGCTGCCACTGCCACCATGAAAAGTGGTATGGAGGACTGGCTCATCTGTCAGTGTCACTTGTGTTCTTTTTCTGCATACAATGTAGGTCAGTTCAGTTACAAACAGACATGGGGCCATTTGAGATGTCCAAGGGTCTTCCACCTGCTGGAGGCAAGTCTCCTGCAGATCCTGCATCTTTCCTGAAAAATACACTTGGATGTTCTGGGTACCCATGGGCATTTTGCATGGCAAGTGCACCTATGTTTAGGAAATTAATTGTATTCCCACAGGGTAAATCATCTGCGTTCATCTAAATCTACATAAATCATTGTCTGCATCTACAATGCAGACACCTGTATGAGCTAGTCAACATGCCCATTAAACACACCATAACTAAATCAATAGAGATTTAGTCAGTATAAGTCAATGGGATCTATGAGGCGATTCATATCCTCCTGAAACAGACATCTAAAATAGGTCATATGACTCCCACCCTAGATGTGCCGATTTCTCTCCTGTGACAATAAAGGGAGATCGAAGTAAGACTCTGCTATAATCCTCCATTCTTCAGATGTCAAATATAAAAGTGAGACCAATCCCTTTCTTGTTGTAATGGTTAGGTGTGAACCCTGATGAAACTCCCTGAATTCAAGAGATTCTGGTTGGAAGAAAATGGAAGGCGTAGTTTTAGTAACTTATGAATCAAAGATTTGTCCAAGGGGTGGGGTCAGCTGCCATCCCCAGTGATGGTAACAAGCTCAATGACTCACATTGCTTGGTTTAGATCAGGCCAACTGCCTGAGTCTGACCCTTGCTCAGAAATCAGTGTAAACAGATTGATTTGCTAAACTGTACAGACATTTTCCTGCCTGTTACCAACATTTGTGGTATTTGCAGTATTTAAACACTATGTCTTTTTATTTTTTCTCCCTAGGCCATCAATGCTTGTTTGCAATCCAGAGCAGAATAGGTCTGTAGACAGTGCTATTGCATGTTTCGCCCAAAATATCTGGAAACAAAATTAACGGATATCAGCAATTACAATACTACAGGATTCATAATCGACCTCCCTTGGAGTGACTATATAAGATAAATGGATGTGAAGTCCCTAAACTGGTCTCTGATTATCCCTTAAAATCATGAACACTCTTGCAGGTAACACTTGGGATGTTATGTAGGAACATAAATACAAAATTTATTGATGGCATATTGATTTTATACAGTGACTCAAAGCATTTACCTTAGCTCTACTTATTACTTATCTTATCTCCAAGGATGGCAGCAGCATCAGATTCTCACTAATGGAAAATGCATTTCAGGTTTCTCTGAAGAGTGATACAAATTGTTTGGTAATAATATTTTGCATAATCACCTGTTTAAATAATTACCAGCATCTTCCTCCTCCTGATGTTCTCTAATAAACCTAATGATTTCTAAAAACATTGTACAATGTTCTCTAACAGGCTCAGACACATCAAGGTTTTCTGGTCTAACAGTCCATAAGGTGAAGAAATCGTGCTTAGCATGCATAAGACATGCTCCAGTGTCAAAGCCAACTGTTTAGCCAAACAGATTGCTAATATGTAGTGTTTTCTGCCCATATCCAGCTGATGCTGCCTTGCATCACAGAGCATTTGGGTTGCTTCTTGGATCAAGAAGAAAAAAAACCAATTTTGTCTTTGGGATTAAGCTGGTGATTAATCTTTTCAGTTTTCATTTTGATTATTTATTTTTTTAGATGTAGTAACTATGGTTACTTGATGCCGTTGTTTGAATTTATGATATTTACATAGCCTTTTCCTGTAGTAGAAGTGGGAAATCGACTCCTCAATAGAGCTGAAAGTGTACTTAAATAAACAGCAGTATAAAATGCAAAACATGTTGTGGCTTTACTTCAAAATTTGTTTTGCCATTCCTGTCAAAGTGAAAGAAAATTTGGAGAATATGTTTTAGTGGAAAACTTATTTTGCTTTCATTATGGTTATATTTAAACGTGCTGGAAGCTTGTAAGTTTTCTGCAATGACACATTGAATGCTCATGGTAGACAGAGATGGTGACATACAAAATGTTCGTAGATGTGTACAGTTCTCTTGCTGAATCACAGGCCTGTGGACCAGGTGGGTTCTCTCAGTGCATAGTGTAGAACAGTCAAATATTTACCCTTGAAACAGTGAGACTGCCAGAAGGTGAGAGGTGCTCAGCCAAAAAAAAAAAAGGAAAAAAATCTGGAGCCAGTCTTAGACTACGATGGTGGTTGAAATTAGTTTCTTGTTTCAATCAACCCAGAAGAGATCTCCTAGAAAAAGGGGAATTTGGATCAGATCCAAAATGTGCTGGGGACACCATGAGCCACAATGGCTCAAGTTCCCAGCCTCCCCCTCTCCCTTTCCAGGACAGCAGCTTGCTGCCACCTCCCTCAGAGATGCCTGCCAAGCAATAGAATAAGTCAGACTACAGATCTGGGTCAAAAATATCCTTTTCTATAATTTATTGGTCATTTCTAGCTTGACTCAAGTGATCCCATTACCATTTGTGACAAAGCCATTGAGAAAGTGGTGTTTTAGGGCAGGGTAGTAGAAACCACCACAACAGTATCATCACTGTACAATCAAACCATGGCATCAGTCTTGACACCTCATGATGGCAATGGCACATCTCTTTCTGGCTCTGTGTGCTTGGTGCTACCACTTTGCTGGTACTTGCCCTTTATATTGAACAAAGCCAAGATGTTTAACGATCCTTCTCAGTTTAGTGGAAGTGAGGTCATTACTTAACTACTTTCTGTGTCAGCATCATTGTTTTTTCCACTAAATGTCCTTATCTTTTCTTGTGCTTTCATATTCCTAAGAAGATAACAGGTCCTCCATAGGACCAAATTTTAAATATATTGCTGTTAAAACCAGCAGATACCGATGAGCCAGATTTAAAGTTTAAACCTCAAGGGCTTCCAAATGTCAAAGACAACATGGAATTTGTGCAGGGACCTGTTTTGAAAATTTCCAGAAAGGCTGCCTGTTTGCAAACAGTGATTTTCACTTAGTCCAAGCACTTTACTTAAAACTCTCATTCTCAAAAATTAAATCTTAGAAAATAATTACAATTTGTTTCGGTTTCCGTGAGGATGTGCTATGCTATTGTGTGCAATTATCATTGCCAACCTGTTGTGAAACAAAGTACTTCATGCTAAAAGCAGCGGGGATGACAGGCATTCAAGCCTTCCTTTTAAAAACTCATTGGACTGTGTGCACTGGAGTTAATGCAGTCCATTTTCCTCTAGGTTGTATCCTGTGGCTGGCTATCTACTGTCTAATGAAGTGTGTGTTCATGCTGCATTTTTTAATACTTTACAATCTTTTGTTGGCAGCCAGTTTTCATGAAACTTCTCTGAGACGTGTGCTGTTGTGTTGAATTTGGCTTCATTACAGCAGGACAGTCACACAGTCTCTTCCACAAATGTGCTAAACACAGCTTAAATTTTATATCCTTAGAAAAAGAGGCTAAAAGGTCTTGGCCCAAAATACTTAATAAAATTCTGAATTTGCTTGCTGGGTGTGCTTGTGTACAAATCACTGTTGCAATGGCCAGCTTCTGTATTTGCTGGTTGTTGCATGAGTCCATGCCTCGACCAAGTGATGTTCTTAAAGACAAAAGTTGCCTTGGGATTGTTTGCATCAGGAAAGTCTGAGGGCTGTGACTGCCATTGGAAAGGATTTGCTGGTTTAGAGAACACTCTTTTGTCAAACGAGTGCTAGGGGGTAACATTTTGTAGTTTGTAACTTAGGCTGGTGATTGCAGCGAAATTGCTGCTTGTGGCAGAAGCAGATGATGGTTCTGTCTGCAACACAGAGTCAGAGGATTTGAGAGAGGTTTTAATGAGGCAAGATACTGTTACCCTGCTCTAGACCCAAAAGCTTGACATCTAGTCATGAGCAGAATAATTATCCTTGCTAAGGATTCATTAAAAATGTTCTCAAAACATGTCCAGCTCCTACAATGAGACCATCTAGTTTGTAAAGCATTTCCAAGTACCCATGAAAGCAGCCAATGGTGAGATTTCACTAGTGGTTTGAAGGCTGGGAGATGTGTAACCAGCTCCCCCTTCTCCAGTATGGACACAAGGCAGTGCAAAGCCAACTATTTGCCTTGCTGAGCTCTCTCAATATTTAGTTCAGTGCTCTGGGACAACTGCCCTCCTGCCTTTGCAGAATCCAGTCCTCAGTGCACTGCAGAGGACATTACTCTTGATTGTCTCCCAGATCAGATGTTGGACGTGGTTTCCCTCACTAAAAATGATCTGCCAGAGAAATGACCTGTTCTGATCATTCTTTCCCTTTGGAAATCTCATCTAATGCTACATTTTTCCTCTGACTACCAGAATGCTAGTGAAAAACATGGAGACTAAATTGCGGGGGTAGAAGAGGGAAAACTTTGGGGTTTCTAGACTCTTTTCTCTGATAATTATCAAATATCTCAAGCACACATTCACAACAGAAGTGAAGGTAGGGAGGGGTTTTTAAAATACAATATTATTATATATACTATATATGTTATGCATTGATATATTTTTATTTTATTAACAGGTTAAGAATATTGATTTTCAGTAACTCTTTGGGGCAGAATTCTCTTGTGAGCTCAGCACAGTTATGTTATTTCCTTCTTTCAATATCTGGGAAGACTTTGGTGTGAAGCTGTATATAAGCCTGGGCTGCTGCAGGAATCTGATGTCTGCAAGTGCTTCTGCCACAATCTGTGGTGTTACATGGTGGTGCAGGGCTCCCAGCTGAGCCCAGATGGGACTGGAGATCTCCAGTACAAGGACGACAGAATTTCCCTTGCATTTCAGGCCTGGCACTGCCTGAGAAACGTGGCTGGACTGTCCCACCTGAAGCTGCTCAATGTATTTCAGTTCTTTTTCTCAAACAATATTTTGTAATATATATTGAGGCTGAAATCTCACTCCTCTCTCTTTATTCTTATAGTGCTGGAAAGTGACTTTTTAAGGTGCATTTTTGTGCTCTGCCATAAGAATACAGCACTGAACAGAGGTGAATCATCCCTGTATTAATGTTAAATGAGGCTTTTCATAAATCATGACTAAATTTCCTATGTTACATTATGCCAGAAATCCTTAACTTAGTGCTCAGTGAATTTAAAGTAACAAACAAAGATTAGTTGATATGTAAGTTGCATATCTACCTGAAAACACATTACAAACTCCATTAAAAATTTGCAGATAATTTAAATGCATTAATTTACATTAATGCCATTAAGTTGGGATACAGTGTACTTTTAGTGCTGGAAAATGCCTATCTGGCAGCTTAATTAAATATTTAGAACAAATAGACACAGCTGAGATCTAATTTTCAAATGTTACTCAGTTATGTTTGGAGAAAGGTAAATACACCTGCATCTGTCTACCTTTCCAAACAAAGAGGTTGCCGGCTACAGGGGATCACTAGAAGATTTATATGTCTCTTTTTGTCTTTCATCTACCTAAAACAAATAAAATTCATGCTGCAGCTGTAAGGATGGAAGTAATAAGGAAAAAGGTAATCGAGAAGAAGCTCATCCTTTTCTACAAGTTCAGCCTTTGCTGATGAAAAAAGCCCTTCCACTGGTGGCTGGGACTAGCAGCCCTCATTCTACTCCTCCACAAGTCTCGAGTTTTATTTAAATCTTTATACTGGAAGCTTTACCATGTTCATCCCACTTGAGACTGATCACAGCATTTTCCTCTCACTTCAAATACTACGTTCACTAGAACTGGTGCAAGTGTCCATATCCCACCTGGTCCCACCATGTGTATAGACCCCAGTGCATTTGCAAGGGGGAAGCAGCACACAGGTGAGTACTGGGAGTATTTAGTCTTTGTTTGGTTGGCCCAGTTGAAAAAGTCCCCTAGGGACAAGGCTGAAGGATGTCTGTGTGGTTGAAAGAGCCAGAAGCGTTTGATTGAAGGGGAAAAAGCAGTGCCTTGACTGTCCATTGCTCTGTACTGTCGTTTGCATACTCAGTATGGGAGTACTTCACACCCATTCAGGGTGGTGAAAATCACAGGACAAGGTACTGGAGAACCACAGCTTGGGGGTCTTTAGTATATCTGGACTGCAAACAGATGGAGCAGGAGTGTATTGTTCCCTTGGCTTAACCTCCTTGGATCACTCTGGCTTGTGCCAATCTGGTACAAGACACACGTTAGCATTGAGGTGTGAGATGTTCTGCAAAACATGGGTATCACTGTCCCCCTTGCTGTAACTTCCCGTGTAAGGATTCATTTCACTGAAGGAAAGAAATGCAACCTCAAATAAAAAAAGAAGTATTTCTAATGTTGTTCAGCCAAAGTGGATCCTATACTGTGGGGCTGGTGATGTTCTCCACTGGTCAAGCTGATGAACCACTGGAGCTTTGGTATTCAAATATTTTACCCTTTTCTGAAAGCACTGAAGAGCCTTCCTCAGAAGAACACAGCATCACAGAATCACAGAATATCCTGAGTTGGAAGAAGATTATCAAGTCCAACTCCTGGCTCCACACAGGACCACCTAAAAATCAGACCCTATGTCTGAGAGCATTGTCCAAACACTTCTTGAACTCTGGCAGGCTCGGTGCTGTGACCACTGTCCTGGAGAGCCTCTTCCAGTGGCTCATTTTGGCTGCTGTTTCCCCATGGTAACTACAAACACAGCTAAGGAGAAGAGGTTATTTGGCAGTATGCAACTCCTGCCACAGCCATGTAGATCCACATGATGCAACCTAGAGCAGTGGTAGGGCTATTTTAATTTATGACCCATCCAAGAGGGGCACCTGTTGTCATCTGGGACATTTTCAGTCATCTAAGCTATCTGCATTAAGCTGGCAGATATTTTGTAGGTCATAAGGAGGACCCAATTGTTTCAGATAACAGCCTGTACATATCAACAGGCTCTAATAAATCAGATGATTGTATTTTTCCAGGAGTGCTGGTCCTAAAAGGGGGGTTCATCCAAACACTTGTGTCTGCAGAGCGTGCCCATGCACCTACTCCCTGTGGCAGTATCTCCGGCAGTGCAGTGGCTGTGTTTCTCTATTTTAAAGCAGTAGATAACTGCTTGAAAAAAAATCAGTGGCCTTATAAAGAAATGTTTCAACAGGGTGAAATCCCTCTGGCCTGCTGTTCTTTTTATACCTGCCAGCTTTCCCAATGAATGAGTTTTTCCTCCCCTCGTTCAGTGTCTTAACAAAAGTCATTAAAATTGCCACAAAGCTGTCTGTTGTGAGCAATTCCTGTGGTGTTAGAAATCAGAGAGGAGGATGTTAGAAGAAATGCGTAGTTTTGAAGAAATCTTTTCATTCTGCCGATCAGTTTGTCTTCTTCAATCATGTGAAATAGAAGGAAACACAACTAATAAGACTTTTTTGTAAAACTTCTTTTTCTTGCCCTTGTTTTATATTACATGAATCTATCAATTTGCCCTGCATAAACAAACAAGATTAATAATTTCTGGATGTTCATGAATATATCTACCTCTCATTGTGAAGCCTATTGAAATGATTAAAAGGAATAATAAGTACAGTATTTTATGTTGAATAAAATGTCTTTTATTTGGGCATTAAAACACTATGGTTCTTACTTACCAACACCCCAAGCAACTAAATTCTCATGAGGTAGATTAGCCTTTGAGGGCTAATCAGAAACCCAGTAGAAGCATGTTTGAAGGGGTACATATTTCAGGAGCTGGCTGAAGTATGAATGTTAAGAGCTTGTTTCACATGCAAACTGTTCAGCACAGAAAATGGTTTGTTGTCACCAGAAGTGACTGTGAATCCATTTTCCTGTCTCACGAAATATGTTGAAGCTTCATAGAGTTCTTTGTTCCAAACCCATACACATTGAAGACCTATCAAAATGTTTATGTTTACTTATTTATTTTTTCTGAGAAATGAAGAAGGGAGGTAGAGGAACATAGAAGGCTTGGGAGAGTGAGCGAGTAGCTTGCTAAATAAGTCTTTCTCCAGCATGCCCTGTAGATGTTCTGGTCTCCTTCGTAAGAGGAAAGGGGCACCTTTCAACCTTTCTCCAGTTTTGATAATACTGAATAAACATCCATGCATGAACCCATACTGAAGTAACACAGTTTGTGTCTCCTTTGCCTACATAGCTACTGATTGTGGATTTTGGCTTCTCATCCTCTCCAATAGAAGACACCTGGTGAGACCTGGTCTTGGGGACAAGAAAAAGAACAAAGGCTCTCAATGACTCACCATTTCTTAACAAGGAATGCCATTGAACGTTTTCTCACTCAATTAACTCTTTTTTTTTTTTTTTCCTGTATTCAGCCCAGCACATAATTTTCCTGATCTGTGCCTGGAGTGATGGCACTGCTGTAATGCAGAGGATAAAAGTATTACTTTGCTTCTTATGGCATATTGAGGAGACATTGAAGAAGTTCTTTGTAAGTTTGGGCTGTCTTAAGCACTTGGTGCCTTGGGAGAGTAGGAGCACAGGGATGTGGAGGACAGATCCTGCAAGACTTTGGGAGCCTGACCCAGTGAGCTTAGCCTATATTGGCACGATTTCTACTCACATGAAATACTTTACTATACAAAAAAGAGTTACACAGCAAAGGGACAACCACCCTGTCAGCATCAGGAGGAAAGGGAGATGAGGTGGAGTCCCCTCTCCCCTCCCCACACCATCCCTTGTCCCCAAAACTTGTAGGTTTGAGTATCTATCTTGAGGGCAAACCCTCTGGGCAGCAAAGAAGCAGCTAATAGAGAAGGTAAAAATAGGTTGATACATGTATGAGCACTGAAATGCTCTGAAGAGAACCACAGTGTCCATTTGGGAAGTGCCCCATTAAATGGGCACATATCAACAATTGCCAGAGCATTCGGTTGGGGTACAGCTGGTTTGGGACCACCACCATGGCCAGAAATGCATGGAAATGTGGTGGTGTCTCTCTATTTCCTTTTCTCTTCCTGCTTTCACCTCTGTCATCTAAATTCAGTGTGGCACTCTGCAGCCCAGTCTGCTACATTCAGAGCTCAGAACATGGCTGTCCTTTGTCATGTTCCTACCAGAATTGTTCTGACATACAAAGTTCATGGCTTGCTCTCTCTTTTCTTTTTAATTCTTTTCTCTCTCTCTTTTGGCCTATGAATATGGGAAGGATTATAGGCTGAGTTCATCCTCAGTTCAACCTTCATCAATAAATATGATTAAAAGCAAAAATTTGCCAAAGAATATGTATTCTGTCAGCACAAACACTACCTCAACTCAGACCCACTCAGACAGGTGGATGAGGGAAGCGCTACGTGACAGACTTCTGAAGGGTTGCTCCAGCAAGCGTCACGGCTGCTTGAATTTAAAATGTCAGAGACTTGCTCCAGTTATAACTCCTGCTGGGCACCAAAGCCTGTTGAAAAGCCCTAAAAGACAGCTGGAAGGGGAATATTGTATCAAATGTCAGTGTGTTTTAATTGACTGGTCTGAGCACGGAAATCCACAAAATACCCAAAGGCCAAATCCTTGCCCTCACATAGTTGGCTTCAGGAGAACTTGCAGGTGCCTTCAAAGTGTATATCACGCATCCCTGTTGTCTGAGAAGATAAGAGTCTAATGTGGCTCCTGAAGTTCAGCTTTGAGTTTGAGAGGTGTAGATCTGTGCTCGGCTTCACAGGTCAGGGGTTCAAACCTTGCTAACGACTCTTGAGGAAGCAAATCCAACACATCTATGGCAGAAATCAGCCCCAGAAGTTTAATGCTGGTGAGTTCTCAGTAATCTATTGAAAAGCTAAACTAGGAAGAAGGGAAACTTTCTACCTTTGAAAATGCAATCTCCACACACTGCTATATCTGAAAATGTGCTTTAGCAGTGGTGAAAATGTCGCATTATCACCAGTGCTGACCTCATTGCACTGGACAGACCTGCCCAGAGCCAATAGGACCATTTGACACTGTAAGTGTTTATATAATCAGGTGTTCAGGACTACAGCAATGGGTAAAGGTTCTCAGCATTCAGTGCTTTTGAGGCCTTTGGCTGAACTAGACTTGAGACAGCCCATCGGGGGCTGCTTCTAATTCCCTTGGTCATCTGTCTCTTCACACTTGCCCATAACTTTCTCCCAGGGAAAGGAAAGAGTGTGGTGAGGTGGATCACTCTGCAGGTAGAAGACAGGAGAGCTAATACTTGTCTCAGATATGAATATATGGTTGGGGAGCTAAGGCCACAGGCCTGGGCAGGATAACACAAGGCAAAATATTTTGTCTCCTGTTTTAGCCAAAGAACCATGAAAGTTTCTGGAAAAAAAAAACACAAAACAAAACAAAAAACTAAAACCAAAAAACAACAACCAGAAACCAAAAAAGCAAGACAAAAAAAAAGTGCCTTTGGGAATCACCTTCTAAGCTGATGCTACAATGCTTTTTATAAATAACTAAACCAAAATAAGGACAGTGTGCAGTGCTTACTTCTTTCTTTCATTTCTTTCAAGCCAAGTTTTTGATCACTTCCATGTATGGAAAAAAAACCAAAACACATACATTTTAACTTTATTTCTAGTAATACTTTGTGAAATACTTTCCAGTATCTTACAGGGCACTAATAACTGCTAGAGGATGGACTAAGAAACTGCAGTATAGAGGCACCTTCCCATCACCTGAGTCACATGCAGCATGTTGTGATGTGCATGCAGACAACATGGGAGACAGCAGCCACAGCCAAGGAAAGTTGGTGGCAGGCAGAAAGGGCTAAAGCAATTTAGAAACATGATATGAGTACCTGCTCCTTGTGAAAGCATGAGAAAAATCTACTGTAAATCCTCTGGCATGATGCAGAAAGAAATGAGTGTTGCACCTTGTGGCACAGCCCTTTAAAGAGTGAAAAAGATGTTCTTGCTCCCTTAAGGTTCACTTCAAATAGGGCTCCAGTGTCAGTTCATGAAGAAGCCAGTCACCTTGCTCTTTTGTCGCCCTGCTCCTCGAGTGCATCCACACCTTGTGCACAGAGGGGAAGGCTCACATTCCCAAGCACTGCATCTGCTTATGATAAGACCCAAGGCAGGAAAAGAAGAGCTTAGCTTTCAAGTGGGAGTGGAGGATTAAAATAGAACCATAACCTGAGGGGGTTGGTATTTTTTTTTATTTTTATTTTTTGTATTGTGAGTAGCATCAGGCACCAAAAAGAAATGGAAGAAAAATCCACTCCTGTCCCCAGAGATCCAGCAGTCTAAACAGACAAGTGAACAAAAAGCAGGAGAATAAAAGGATGCCTGGAGAGGTGAAGCAGCAGCTGAAGGTCAGGGAGCCAGGGCAGGGTTAGCAGAGGAGCCAAAGCTTTCCTAGTTGCAGCCTATCCTTTGTCTATTTGTCAGACCTTCCTGACTTAAGATGCCAGTTTCAAAGCCAAGTTAGCAAATATAATTGCACCCCAGTCACCTTTATTGCATTCTTATAGTTTACGCCGACAGCCTTATAGGCACGGCACTTGATGGACCTCTGAAATGACGGGTATCTGCAGCGAGGAGGTCAGATTAGACTGTGCTTAGCACTACTGTAAAGTAATGGCAGACAATAAACTAGAGAAGACAGGTGGGAGGGCTGTAACATTGAATGTGCTGATATATCAAAGAAAAGGTAATGAAATCCTACGTTGCCAGATCATCCTTCATCCATAAAACAGGACAGTTCACAGCAAGGGAGGATTACATTTAAATGCAGCTCTGCCTTACTAACATTTTTTTTTTGGCCATTTTTCCTTCTCTCTTACCTGTGCTCTGATGACCACTGGGCTTTTCCTATAAGAGTTTTCCCTTTAATCTCAAACTTAGAGTGTGAACAAGAAGTCTTTTATAATCCTTAAGGACAAACCAAATATAGGTCATAAGCCAACTGTGCACTTAGCATCCATTTTCAAAAAAGGGGACGAGGCTGGATCTGGAAGTAAAGGTGCGCTTGCCAGCGAGAACATACGTATTCACAAAGACATTGCTAAATGTAAAGGAGTAATGAACACAAAGTGATCAATCTGCTTTGTTCAGGGAGGCTGGAGAACGACTGCCCTGCAATACCAAAAGCCAGGAGGGTAAAATTGCATTCACAGTAGAAATTTTATAAATGTATATTATAACTGTTGGAGAATACACTATTGGCATCTAAAATAAGCAGGGGAAGTGGTAGACACAACCAAACACCAATATTGCAATTGTACTAAATGTTTTGGAATCAGTGTGCAAGCAGGGAACAAACAAAGACATGGAAGTCAGCAGAAAATGGACAAAAAGCAATACAGGATTATCAAAGGGAGAGCACCAATGCTGCCCGATACCTTCCTTTGAAAGAGATTGTGTCTCTGGGACTTTCCTTATTTAGAAAATCAAAAGCATTTGAGACAGTGCCACATGGGAAACTATCAGTAATATAAGGAAACATGAGGTTGAGTGCAAAAACTCTAGGGTGAGTATGGAAATGACTGAACAGAAGGCATTAACAGTTGCACAGAAAGGAGCTGTATTAGTCTCAGGGAAGTTACTGACAATTTTACTCAAGAATCTTTGCAAGAGCATGCAATAGACAATACAAGGGAAATAAAGAAAGAGAAATACCTTCTTTTACAAGATGGCTATGAGCTACTAATGTGACATGGCTATGAAAAGGCAAAAGCTATAGTAGGCTGCACTGGGAGGAGCACATCCAGGTAAAAAAAGTAGAAGTAGTAACACTCTGTAAGGCAGAGGAGTTGTAACATTTTGCTATATAAAATGTAAATGTAAAATTCTGGCCAACTACATTCAAGTGAGATTAACCACAAGCCAACTGGAGCAGAAAAGTAAAGTGGATAGGAGCAAGAAAGTGTGTTTTACAAAAAGAGACTAGTAGGCTATGACTCTTACAGCCTATCAACAGAGGGATGAACGAGTGTATGACTACTGTCATCAAATATGTGACAATGAGCAAATACACAGGATGGAAACTCAGCACCTGGGAAAGGAAGATTAATGCGGTGAAAGAAGAGACAAACACAGACTATCTGGATATATACTTGAGCTAGAAATTTCTAACCATCAGAGGAGTGAGGCTCTGGAACAGTTTCTGGAAGGGTTCAGAGTACAAGAGACTAATCCATTTCAAAGTTGGCACATAGTTTGTGCTGCCTGGAACTGGAAGGGCTAAACTCAATGATCTGGGGGATCCCTTCTTGCCCTGAGCTCTTCTATGTCAAGGAAGAATGGGTAACATGAGGGGTGGACACAGGGACATAATCTCCATATGAATTGTTATTCACTGCCTTCTGCTGAGGATTTTTTGATTGTTATTTATTTATTTTGTTTTTTATATATTGGCAGTTTGAGCACTGGCTGACTGAGTCTTGGATGTGATGGCTTTTGGAGTAACTGGCACTCCTTTTGGCCCAGTCTTGCAGGCATGTCATCCAGCTGGGAGTGTGACCCTGAGCATGCTGCCCTGCAAGGATATGTCCAAAAGAGCTGGAAGAAGGCAATGCATCGGTTGCCTAAAGGCAGGTACGCAGTTGTAAGAGACACTTTGTTTTATGTGTCTGTTGTGGGGAAGAGGTAGTGTGCAAAGTACAGCAAATAAACTGAGGGTTGAGCACTGCTTTTACAATTACTAAGAGATTTCACTCTGCATCCATTCTAAGAAGACCTCTGGTCTTTAATCCAATAGCTAAGGTTTACAAACAACTTGCTACCGTAACTCACTAAACCTTCATGATTCCATAGCTCAGAAATGCAGTCCTGGTGATTAGAATTCAATAGATCTTCAGCTTCTTACACCAGGATTAGGTCTGGCCACAGTCATCCTGATGGCCTTTGACAAAGACAACATATTACTTTGGATACAGCATTTATCTATGCAGTTCAACAGAGTAAAGTTATCAGTTATCTGAATAATGTAATATGGAAGGGAAATACAATTTCATTTAGAGATCTACAGGGATAATTTAGTGTTCCAAATAGCCTCTTGACAGATACCTGCAAATTAAGGGTTACTCTCTCCCTCAATTTAATAATAGGGCTCTCCTAGATGCATCCATCTTAGTAAAAAAAAATAAATTAAAAAAATCAAAATCTAATTTAGCAACTCCCCACACAGTACTGGGATATTTATAAGCAAGTAACATCTGAATTACTTCAGCCTTTAGTAAGCCTATAAATATCACTTAGAGAAGTAGACACAGACTTCTGTGGGCTAGAATCAGTGGGCTACTACTGAAATCCTCCCCAATCACCCCCTTTAGATTCCTTGTTCCACAAGGGGCTACAAGAGATAGTCAAAACCAAGCTCATGATTTTGATTTATAGTAGTTGTACACAGTGTCTAGAGCATATTTAAAGTATCTCAAGATTTTCTCGGTTGGATTATCTTGAGTATCTCAAGATTTCCTGTATTACTGTCTTGTGGTAATAGGACTATCCTTTCTGTGATGTGTAGAAAAGAACTGTCACATCTGTCTGAACAACACTGCAGAAGTAGGAGATTTGCTCTCCCTAGCCCTGCCAATGTCATTATTCAGTGTCTTGTTCTTAGCCAGCCTAGGGCAAAGATGTGTTCCCTAAGGTCTTGGTGGAACCTAATTTTCTCTGCAAGTGTCTGGGGAGGTGGTTTGACTACCTGAACTTGAAAATGGATCCAGACACGTTGAAGACCATCACCATATCCAAACTTATAATGGCCTGGGTTGCACACTCAGCTGGGAAAAAACACCCTGAAACCCAGACCAGCCAGGTGAAACCCAGAGAAGCACTCTGTAAAGATGGTAAAGCTACCTCAGTCCTTAACCGGGATCTTTGGATGGTGCCACAGTTGGGGAAAGCCACTGGAAAACTTTTATTTTGTGAGGATGGCATGAAGAATACAGAAGTTGAATAGGACAACTCTTATATCCAGTGATTCTGTGAAATGATGCTGCCAATACTGGCACACCCTTTGTTTGGAAGGACATGAGTATGTCTTGGTGTTTATTTGGAGACAGCACTTAGAAGGAGGAGCACCACTTGAAAGAAAATGAGCAATCATTTCTTATTGTGCCATTGAAGTTTTCTTTTTTTTTTTTATTTTTTTCTTTTTTTTCACAGAATCACTCAAAATCACAGGAAGGTTGAGGTTGGAAGGGACCTCTGGAGGCCATCTGGTCCAACCCCCCTGCTTAAGCAGGACCACCCAGAGCAGGTTGCCCAGGGCCATGTCCAGATGGTTGTTGAAGATCTCCAAGGAGGAGACTCCACAACCTCTCTGGGAAACCTGGGCCAGTGCTTTGTCACCTGCACAGTAAAGGAGTGCTGCCTGATGCTTAGATGGAAACTCTTGTGTTCTAATGTGTGCCCATTGCCTCCTGTCCTGGCACTGAGCATCACTGGCTCCATCTTCTTTGCACCTTCCCTGGAGGTAATTATAGACCTTGAGGTATTTATTGGTAAGATTCCCCCTATGCCTTCTCTTCTCCAGGGTAAACAGTTCCAGCTCTCTGTCTCATCTCATAGGACAGGTGCTACAGTTCCTTGATCATCTTGGCGGTCTTCTGTTGGGCTGTATGTCCATGTCTGTCTTGAACTGTGGGCCCAGAACTGGACACAGTACTCAAGGTTTTGTCCTGCTGACTTGAGCAACTTTTACAAGCAAACATCATTTACTTGTGTGAAAATCTTGGAGAACTCAGAGAGGTCTTTTGAAACATCTCTCTGAATTTGTTACAATTACAATATGAAAATGTACAGTTAAAGGAAAAATGTAAGAGTTCCTTCACCACTGATAGTCAATATCCAAAAAAGATAAGATCTGAAATAGACTTCCATTCATCGACATTTAGGTTGCTATGCAATACATTTTTGCCAGCACAGTTACTTCACTTGTCAATGTGATGAGGCTGATTTCATGTAGAATTTGGTTTCCAGGCCAAAGGTCCTAGTTCATCTGCATTTACATGCCATTCATTCGATATAGATTGTTTTGAGAGAATTGAACAGTTGGAGACAGGAATTGAGACCCAGATCCTTGAAGGTTGTCACTCAACTCTTCCTCACTGTCCTACTGATGACAATATCAGTTTGTCTACTATGTTCAACCACAAAAAAATGCAGTAGCAGCACATAGAGCCAAGAACATACATCTCCTGATCAGTTATCAGGGCAGATTTTATCAGTGCAGATTGTTGTGTACCTTCTGGTCATAACTTGTGTCTTCTCATGTCTCTGAAAATGCCTTGCTTCAGTGACATTCTTTAGTGTGCTGCGTGGAGGTATTTGTTTTATGCATCTTCTTTTGGCCCAACTGCAGGGCACTGCAAACAAAGCACAAAGCAAAGACATTTGCTTTTCTCCCTGGGATGTAAACTCCTTTGAGTCACTGTCAGACAACATTTCTGTAGTCTTCCAGTTCACAGCTCAAAGCTGGGCTTCACAACAGATTCCAGGAAACACCAAAATTTTTAAAGTTCCTATTGAAAGGGACACGTACAGTGAGAGTCTTAACACCTATTCAGGTCAGGTACTTCTTTGATTCTGCTACAAAAGAGGGAAGCTGTGAGCTGCAATACCCACAGAGTTATTCAGTGTTTATCTCCAAAGGGGTATGGCACATGAAGCTTAGTAATGAGCACCCATCTTCCCAAGCAGACAAAGCTAAATGCAAATTTCATGGCAATGCAAATGCATAATTTTCAGTTCATGCTAGGAAGAAGGGAGTGGCTTTTTATGACCCGATCCAATTTCAGAGTTTTCCTCAACTGATAAATTTGATCTGATTCAAACTAGCTGCTACTGCCTTTGAGTGCCAGTAATCCTTGCTGTCTTCTTGCTGTTTCTTTATTTCTTTCCTAGAATCTGATCCTCAGCCTTCCTCTATCCCCCAGCACTGACTGTGTTTCAGTGCTTTGTGAAGTTCCTCCTTCTGCTCCCCTGGGGATCCATTTAGGATCTACATTGCTCATCTGGGACATGCTGCCCATATCAACCTCTCCAAATTCTTCTGTCTCCTTGTCTAAAGCCTTAATACCTCCATTACCCTTCCCATGCCAAAGCACTGGAAACAATTCCCATACTGGACGGCCCTGCTGGGTGGTTCTGATTGCTCATATAGCAGGTTGTAGGGAAGACAGCAATCACATGAGACATATTTTTATTGTGCCACCACTTCACAGTATTCAGCACAAAGAGCCCTGTGTGTTACACCAAGCAAGAGTAGCTTCATTCGGGATGCACCAGCAGTTTCCTGCCCCAGTGCGTCATGCTGATTGAAGCTGATCTGCAGGGGCGTGGGGAGGTAGTTTTGCCTTTTTGGTTTTGGTGATTCTTTTTTTTTTTTTTTTTGTCCCAGACAAATTTTTCCCTCCCCTTCCATTCCTACTTCCCCTTCCCTGTCCCCTTTTCCTTCCCCTCTCTTCCCCCATGCACAGCCAGCACATACTCATGCACATGTATTTGTTGGCTGGAGCAGCTCCTGGCTGGCACGGGGCAGCTACCCAAGGGCACTTATGAAGTCTGTGGTAGAACAGGAAACCAACATCCCATCAAAATGCCAAATCATCATTTTTAGAAGCTAAAATGTCATTTTTGTATTCTTTTAGCTCAGAGCACAGGCAAAATGCAAGGCCTGACATGCCTGTCACTGGGAATGGAAGAGACACTTTGCTGACTCTGTACAGGTGCTGCTGTCCTTCCACCACAGGCAAGGCTCAGGGTTCCAACACCGGGATACAAGTGACCCCTCCAATGTGCAACTGCGGTTTCTTAATCCTCTAACAGAGGCACAACATTGCTTCATGGTGCCAGTGTAGGGATTAGTTAAGTGTTTATCTTCAATGATGCCCCCTGAAATTAAGGAGTGGAGCTTGCCCAGCCCCTGCTTATCAATCATGAAACAAAATGCGGCCACTCAGATTTCAGGTTCTCCACATTTGCAGGAAAAGTGGTGGTGCAGAAACCTTCCCTGTGGCTGCACCCCATCCTCCAAACCACAGGCAATGAGGGAGGGCAAGGAAAGGGATTCGCCTGCCCTGAGCAGCTTGTGTAAAGCAGCACAAAACTCTCCCCAGCTAGCCCACAGCTGGGATGCGAGCTCTCCAGAAGCTCTCCCTTTGCTTCAGATATGGGCAATGCCATGGCCCTTAATCACATTCCTCCCCCAAGCAGCCACGTGTATAGGCTGGGGCCTCTCACTGCAGTGTGTTTATTCCCACTAAGCCTGTGGTGCATGTGTGAGGCACTGTCTTGCTAACTATTCCTCTCTTGATAAATTATTGATAAAGCTGCTCCTTGACAGATTACAAAGCCAAGGAGCCCTGGGCAATTCTGCTCCTCCCCTAAAATGTTCTTATGCTTGTATTTATCTGAAGAACATATGCATGCTTTTACTGATGACTTTGCAGCTTTTGGGATTGTCGCCTTCTTCAGGAACACAATTACTCTGGCTTTCTGCAGACAAGAACACCACTTTTCTCCCTGCTCCCTAACACTCCACTTTTCATATTGTTTTTGGGTTTAATGGGGAAATATTCTGCTGGAAACGTGACCAGATTGCTTACCGACAGATCACAAAGTATGAATTCCAGGGTGACAGCTGGCTTTGGTACAAATGCTCAGCAAAGAAGTGAGTTAAAGCACAGACACTAGCATGCAACTGTAGCTGGCTTGTGCTGAACTCTGCTCTGTGACCTTACTGGTGAGGGAGGAAGACAGTGCTATCTCCAATCATCTCCTTAAGGAAAGCCCTTTGGACAATGTGAATGAGTAAATTGGATAACTGTAAAATAATTAAACTCTATTGGTTCTGGTGCTATTGTCCTTCTGTTTGTATGAGTTGGCCATATACGTACTCAGTTTCACCCTTTGCAGAACTGCATACAACCTTCTAGCACACCACAGAAATGAGCTGTGGCTGTGGCAATAGTCTGGGAGTCAGGATGATCAGGTTTTATTCAGGAAACCATCCCTGTGCCAATGTATGATACAGGAAATTCGTTTAACACTTTTTTTTTTTGCTCAGCCAATCCATCTAAAACAGCAAACAGTGTTCAATGCTTTTTAAGTCTTGAAAGCACTATGTATAATTAACAGATGTGTGCAGAATGTATGGCAGTTCTTAAAGGAGAGGCCAATGCCTGACGGATTGCCTTTATTGCTACTGATTGTATTGTTATGCCTGGTTCCCAATAGGAACACACAATTTTTCATCAAGGTGGGGGCAGTGTTTTGTGGGTAGGTGACGATCGTGTATCTGTACAGCTGCACATCCATCTGGTCATCTAGACAGCCAAAAAACTTGGGTTCAATCAGTTTCTGTAACTGTAGGACCTTCTCAGGACAGTAGGAAAACATCATTTTAGTAGAGTTTTTCCAAATACAGGCTCAAATTGACCACCTGGGAGCCAGCATGGATGATGTGAGCTTACAGGAGAGTGCCTGTGGAGTGCCTGCCCCAAGTAATCCTAGTGTATTAAAAATCATTAAAAACATTGGGCAGAAACACATTACTGCTGGAAACTGAGCTCCCCAGGCACACTCTGACTACAATAAGTTGCCTCTGAGGTGCATTAGCAGCCAAAACCTGACTTATCTCTTGCAGCAGACAGAGTAGCCTTCAAATGGTAAAGGAGAATACATTTTACTGTCAGTGATGGCACAGACAGGACTCATCGTCCCAGCCACAGCCAAGTTCGAGTTGCGTTCAGGGAACTCTGCAGTGCTTGAGCCAAAGAGGCAGGCTTGGGGCAGGCAGCCCTGATGGAGTCACATCCATGTGCAGGTCATGTCGTGTTTGCAAGTTTGGTTTTTTTTTTGATTACTGGAAACTGGTTTACAGTTTTTAGAAAGTGGGGTAACTATCAAACTTCAGATTCTTTCCACTTCTCTCAAAATCGTCTTTCTAAAATTCTGCACCCATCTACTGTGCCAAAAATATTCTTAAATATTCCTTTTTAAGTCAGCAAAATCTCCTTCTATTTCCATATTTCACTTCTGTGTTATTTTTGTCTACTCTGCTTTGCACTTCTAGAGTGAGGTAGAGCTTTTTTTGTTCTGTTTGAAAGATGCAAGTGATCCTGTGCCAGTCCTACTTTGTGCTGTTTTCAAGGAGAAGGCTCCTTCAAATTCCCTGAGGAAAGGGGTGTAGAAGGGAGGAGGGTTGGTAAAGAGCTGTAAAGACTGGAATATGGTCCACACTTATCAGCTCCATTTCTGAATGGTTGGAATCATAGAAACATGGAATCATTTAGATTGGGAAAGACACTTAAGATCACCAAGTCCAACCAGCCACCTAACTACCAAGCCCACCACTAACGCATGTCCCTAAGCACCACGTCCACACATCTCTTAAACACTTCGAGGGATGGTGACTTCATAACCTCCCTGGGCAACCCATTCCAGTGCATAACCACACTTTCTATGGGTAAATTCTTCCTGATATCCAATCTAGACCTCCCCTGGTGCAACTTGAGGTTGTTATATGAGAATACATATTTTCTCATTTGAAACAATTATTGCTGTCAATGGCAGTGCTTGAAGGGTAAGAGCTCGCACACTGCAGGTTTGATTTTTCAAATCTGATGTAACTTTTCTCTCTGTAAGTCATCAAATATCATACCCTAATGGACATTTTTTCCTTGCACCAGAGAAAAATATAATCTTGGTTTCTTTCACCTGTCTTGCTGGGCCAGTCCATGTTTCAGAATATGAAATATCATAAAATGTAAGTGACTGTGCCATTTTTACTGTACTTTTTGCCATTACAGATACAACTTCTCTGGCAAAATCCATGTTTACTAGCAACCATTTTTTTTTCCTATTTCCTCTCGAGCCACCAGACCTGGTGGTCTGGCTCAGTTCTTGATTTCTGGGTACAACTTAGGGGTAAGGTCCCTCAGCCTCATTTTCTTGTTATATATCCCCTTTGCTGCCTGAGACCTGCACTTATGCTAGTCCAGAGTGAACTGATAGGAAGAGCATTTACTACTTGCTAGAATAGGTATTTCTAATCCATTGTCATCAAAGGTATGTTTCCTTAATCTTAAATTACAGCCATTTTTCTGCACACCTGGAAGAGAAGGTTAATATTGAAAATAAACTAACTGGAGTGCCTGAGGGTAACCTCTCTAGTAGCAATTACCTTCCCTGTGAGGTGATCCTTCTGTTCAGTTTTTAAAGGTTATAGTTTTCAGTGCCAGGGTTTTTTGAGGTCTTT
The DNA here is from genome assembly GCF_040182565.1 of Anser cygnoides. NCBI lineage: Eukaryota > Metazoa > Chordata > Aves > Anseriformes > Anatidae > Anser > Anser cygnoides. Next base: position 8,028,887 of record NC_089874.1, read on the forward strand.
ACTCAGGATTATGAGTTTTCAGGTATCTTGCACTGCAGTTGGGATCTCTTTACATAACTTTTTCTTTTTGCTTCAGTGAATGTTTTTAAGTTGCCACTGAAACAATCATGCAAAGGACACTGACAGAAGTGGAACGTCAGATGCCCCCTGATCTGTTACAGATATTGTGAAGCACTTCTATGAACACAATTTCTGGGTTCTGATCTTGAGAACAAGGGGCTTATTTCTGAAGCTAGTAATGTAAAATTAATCAGAACAAAATTCCCCAGTTCGAAAAACTCAAAGTAAGACATCTTCTCATTTATTTTACAGGTTTCAGGGAAGGGTTTCTCATTCTTTCCTGACCACAGCCCATTGGCAGTTCTCATAGTGTCTCACAGACCTGATTGCATCTCCCCCATTCATGCCCTCGGTGAAAGGTTTGCAGACGCAGATGTGCCAGCCAGCTGTGCCTGAGGCTTCTGGAGTCCCACAAACCACGACTGCGGAACTGCTGGGATTGAACTGCACTGGCAAATGCCAAACAAACTGAATATAAGCAAATTCTGTATAACAGGCTTAGTCCTCAAGAATTTGCAACCTGAAACTGATACCTCATTCTAGGGACATTTCCAAAGCTGGAAGAGTGATTTCACTGCAAATTTTTTGTCTCAAATTGTATTATGTCAAACTGTGAGACACAATATAGTACAGAGGAAACAGTGGCCAGCAGTGACCCATGTTGGAACTGGACACACTGCAGTGCAGCGCTGCGAGATGCCAGCTGAGGTCAGTCAGCCATACAGCTGTTCAGGCTGTGGTCCAGCCAACCCACTCTTCATCTCCACAGGATGTAGCAATACAGATACTAACACGTCTACTCAGTTTCTAATTCTGGTACTACCTTGGTCATCAGTTTCACAGTGACTATTTTCATGATGAATTCTGCCATTTCCCTGCCATGTCATCTATTTTCCAGTCATCTTGGCACTATTCCAAATCAAGCTTTTTGTAGTTCTGGCTATAGAAGTTGGATTTTATGTATTATTTTTTTCCATCATTCTGGGTTGCAGATTTCTCAGTTCACTGAGAATACTAAGATCTCTGGACTTGGCTTCTGCCTGGAACATGACTCTACTCTTTTTCATATGTTCCATTCTCCTGATTGCCTAGTTTTTACCAACCATCCTAAATCTTCCTCCTTACTAAAACAAGAAACACAATGCTCATTTCATGTTTTGTCCAGGGCTTTAGTCCACTCCCAATCCATACTGGCCCTGTCTTATTTCTTCTTTTTTCCCTTTAATATCAACACCTTTCACTAGCTCTTATTTATTTCTTTTGACAGAATTAACTCAGTTTAACTCTTGGCATTTCTCATCCTGCTGATAGCATTACCAGATTGAATCTTTTGCTAATGTTTCTGTCAGGATGGTCCAATTTGCCTTTCTTGTTCAGGTTGGATTATAAAAGTCATTTGCTAAAGTCAAATAAACAAGAACTCTTTACTTGTAAACAAAACTTAAGCTGTAATAGAATAGAGAACAATACAGTGCCCTTCTGACAAAGGAAGGACCGTTACTTTCATGTTCATTGAACCCATTTAATTTCTATAGCAAGAAGGCTGCAGCTCCCAACAGACCTCTGGAGCACACCATGGGAAGGTGACTCTTTTTGACACATGCATTTAATTTAACATCCCTCACAAGGGGCTGTCTCTTGATTGTCCCATTTCCCTGTCTCCCATCTTACATGTCAGCTCCACTGGTGTGGTGGTTTTACTCTGCTGGGCAGCTGAACTCCACCACAACCGTTCTCTCACTCCCCCTTCTCAAAGGGAAAGAGGGAGAAAATGCGATGAAAAGGGCTCAAAGGTTGAGATAAGGACAGGGAGATCACTCAGCAATTATTGTCACAGGCAAAACAGACAGCATAGGGAGATTAATGTCATTTATTAACTAACAAACTAGAGCAGCAAGATACTAAAAAAGAAACTGAAAACACCTTTCCCCCATCCACCCTCTTCCACCTCCTCACCCCGAGTGACTCAGGGGAACGGGGACTGGGGGCTGCGGTCAGTCCGTGAGGCTTCCTCCCCGCCGCTCCCTCACGGTCCCTCTCTGCCCCTGCTCCACGCGGGGTCCCTCCCACGGGATGCCGTCCTTCCCCAACTGAGCCTGCGGGGGCTGCCCACAGGCAGCAGCTCTTCAAGACCTGCTCCCACACGGCTCCGTACCACGGGGTCCGTCCCCCAGGAGCAAACTGCTCCAGCACGGGTCCCCCACGGGCGGCAGCTCCCCCCAGACCCCCTGCTCCTGCGTGGGCTCCTCTCCACGGGCTGCAGCTCCGGCCCGGGGCCTGCTCCTGCGGGGGCTCTCCGTGGGCCGCAGCCTCCTCCAGGCCACATCCACCTGCTCCACCGGGGGCTCCTCCACGGGCTGCAGCGTGGAGATCTGCTCCGTGTGGGACCCGTGGGCTGCAGGGGGACAGCCTGCTCCACCAGGGGCCTCTCCACAGGCCGCAGGGGAACTTGTGCTGCGTGCCTGGAGCACCTCCTGCCCTCCTGCTGCACTCGCCTTGGGGGCTGCAGGGCTGGGTCTCACTCCTCACTCTCCCAGCTGCTGTTGCGCAGCAGGTTTTTCCCCATTCTTAAATCTAATCTCACAGAGGTGCAAACGACTTCTCTTACTGGCTCAGCTCTGGCCAGTGACAGGTCCCTTTGGAGTGGGTTGAAATTGCCTCTGATCTGACACAGGGCAGCTGCTGGGCTCTGCATACAGCGACCACCCCTGCAGCCCCACACTGCCAAAACCTTGCCATGTAAACCCAATACACCTGGGCAGGTGAGACCTGTATGTTTTGTGTGTGACCAGCACTCAGCCCTGGGGAAGCGTACATCACCATAGGGCTCTTAGGTGTCACCTTGTCCACTGAGAAAAGGTGGCAGTGTTTAATCACCATCACCTCAATTTCATGAGCATTAAAACCATCCAAACTGTTTCCAAGTAAGTCTAGCTAACAGGTTTTGTTTGTGAATAATGAAAAGTAGGGTGAAATTAAATACCTTTAAAATATTTTGTCAGTTCTCCCCTCATGTTCCAACTCTGCTTTGCACTGACAGACAAATAAGATGCATATGAAAATAAAATCACCAATGAATAACTCATCTATTCAGGAGAGCATGCAAAGTCAGGAAGGTTGTCTTTCCCATTTATGAGTTTAAAGCATGAATAATTTAGCAACATACTGGCACACTAAATATTTATTTGTGGTACTGTTCTGAGGAGAAAAGATTAAAAAAGGCACAGAAAAAAAATTACTTTGACCATAAAGATAAAAATAGGAGATTTAAAAACAATCTTAAATGATTTAGGAACAGAATTTATGCTTCTAAATCACTGCATTTCTGCTGGAAATGTCCTCCAGCATCCTATGTGGTTCCTAGATACTTACATTGGTTTGTCTTGATGTGCCTTATATTCTGCCACTTTTTGAACACAGTTTGTGCTAATATTCTGGAAGTAGCACTTGAAAAACACACAGTGGATACATTGGTTTTAATTATAAATACATTTTATGCAATAATAATCTGAGCCCTTGTTTGGCTTCGTACAAACCAAATCATGATCACCTCTCCCTGGAATCAGCCTCTGGAGTAAAGATGAGGGCAGAAAAAAAAAGGATATCAGAGACAATTTGCTGTAAATATGGAGGAAGGAACATGGCAATGTGTTTACCACCACGTGGTTTCCAAAGACGAAAAGCAAAAAACACCCAACACCCAGAGGCAACTCAGGATCTCTGTTTTCTCTCCCTGTTCTCAGATGTCACCCTCTGAGGTGGTACTCAAGCTCCTAAATTTCTGAGTTGCTTTTCTGTATCAGTTTACAAGCAGTGCGTGGGGGGACAGGACAGACTGGATGACATGTTTGGAGACAGCTCCATGTCTAAGTTCTTGTCTTTATAGTTAATGTACCATGATTTTAAGACAGAGCTGGGTGTGTGCAATTTTAGTTAGAGACAAGCAGTATAGTTAAAACTGTAAGGAGAGACCACATTTTAAATACAGAAGCACAAGATGACAAAGCTATGAGTGAGCATTCAAGTATTTGTTTTCTGAGTCATATTAGAAGTATTTTTCAAAAAGCTTTCTCCATATTCTTCATTTCTGCAGCTTCCCCCCCATCTTTTTTTTTTTTTCTTTAATAGGCTGAGCATATTGTTTCTCTCTGTGAAGTGGTAAGATGAACATCACATTTTCAGGCTGGTAAATGAGCTGCCTGCATCCTGCAACACTGTGCCTAATGTTATGTTAAACCAGATTCTGCCAAGCCTCCCACACAGGAAAAAGTACTTTGTGGGCTATGCAGGCTGCCATTGAAGAGGATGGGAAACCCAGGCTCCAAACACAATGTTAGCTTCCAGAAGAGGAGCAAAATGTTTGAAGTGTCAATGAGATGAAAGAAGTGTCCTATTTAATAGTTAGGGCATGCATATAGAAATTTTTGGATGGGATTATGTGATGGTATTATGGCAGATGGTTGGAGTCAGACTAGATGACAATGGTCCTTTATGGTCATATAAGCTATAAATGGCATGAAACAGTGTATATTCATATTACACCCACAAAATCTATTTGAAATAATCACTAGGATTATGTGATCAGGCATACACCAGCTAAGGAAGGCCAGAATTAAGGGATGACTGCTAATTTAAGAACAGCCACTATAATTGTCTTTTAATTTCATAATTAATTATGCACATTGCTCTGTAATGTGAGGATCCAGGAGGAAAAATGAGTTCTTTCCAACCTCTCCTGGGTAGCTGGTGGCAAGCTAGAGTGAGCAGACCTGTGGTATCGTCCCCTGGAAGCAGCTGCAATGGGTTTTGGGAAACCTTGAGCTTGGGAGCCCTTGAGTTTGAGAGCCCTGGGAGAAGGGACTTGGCTGCATCAGGGAAGGGTTGGTCTTAGGCTTTCCTCCTGAGTGAGTGCTCCAGCTTGCAAGACTCTCAGCTTCACACCAGCAGACAAGCTTTTGGTGACATTCAGACCTGCAAATATCCACTCTATCATTGGAGTAGACCTCAACCTTAAGGTCCCAACTGGAAAACAGAGGCAACATTTATCAGCCACAAAAGAGAGCTGTGAGAACAAAGAAGTCCATTATGGACATACTGCAATGTGCTCAGATAGCAATAGTTAAATAAATGGAAAATGTCTCACACAGGCCTGTCAGCTCCTTCACTGATCATCTCCAGAGTGGAGGCTGATAATTATAGCCCTGTACATTAAACTCAATCATGAGTTTGTTAAACAAAGCATAAGTTAATTAATTTTTACTTGTTCTCTGTAAGATTCGTACTGAGCTCATTTGTGTTAAAAGGACGATGCCTTAAACCACTGCCTTTAGTGTTTTCCAGCCTCACTGTCTTGGTTTAGGTACAACTCAGATCACATCACTCTGAAGCTTGTACCAGCCAAATGTGTAAAAGCTGATCTGTTTTATCTGTTTTTTCATATGTTGTCCAGTGGTGGGTGACTGCCTGTCTGAAATTAGAATCACGCCTTTGTTTACTATTCTGAGTATAAAATTTTCCTGCTTGAATTCCGTTTTCATCCTTGATGTGATTTCAGGCTCTTTAATTATTCGACACAATGAATATTTTCTTCTTCATTTCACAACTCTGTCTATTTTAATCTCTTCTCCTCTTCTAAAAAATAATTAATAAAAAGTATATTATTTATTTTGCCATTCAGAATAAGTAGTCTTCTGGAAGCTTGAGAGTGTCCCTCTCTCATCTTTCATCTGTAGGTGAAAACCTACAGCTGCCATGAACTCATCGGTGGCATGTACTAATGCCAGTAGTGTTCACAGTGGGAGTTTTCCACCCTCTCTCTCTGAATCCTTCTTGCTTCTTGCACAGCCATCACTTCAGTTTGATGAACTAATGGCAGTTTCATTGGCATATCACTGTTTAGATGGGTGTTGTTTCAATATTTTCTTGGCAAGGGATACTGTGGTACATGTCAGGTTGGGAATGTGGCCGTGGTCCTGCTGTGCACGTTTACAAACACCAGTGCCTTGGACAGCCAGGCTTGAGGTAGTTTCTCAAGAAAGAGTAGATTCAGGGTGACAGCTACCAGTAGGGGAAGGAGCGTTGTCCACCTACATCACGAACACCACGCTGGGCTCCGAGTTTTGACCTTCCTCTTTCCCCTTCCCCCTGTTATGGCAGCAAGAGCCTGTCCCAAGTCTGGCACGTTTGTGTCAGTGAGGTAGCAAATCCATCCCTGGAGAGCTGTTCCCCTGCTGTCTCCTCAACCCAGCACCATCTTCAGCCCTATAGCTATTGCAGTCCCCATGCCCAGCCCCGAGCTGCTGGTAGTTTTACTTATCTATGTTTTCCAATCTCCAGGCCCGATATGACAGTTCAGAACTGGCTTTTTTGAGTGAGGGTCTTCAGGACAGCTCATTATCAGCCTAAACGCATTGGTTTCTGTTGGGTGTTACCTGTCTGTTGGAGGTTTCCTTATCCTTTCACACCTCTCAGTGCTGCATGCTTTGAATATTTTTCTCTAACACTTTCTATATCCTGGTACTTGGGCTGGTGTGATTTGCACTAATCCTAGAAGGACTTTGTACTATATTTTGTCAAAAACTGGATTTAGCTCTAGAATCCATACATACTTGGCAAAAAAGAAACAGGCTTCTGAAAAGTGGAATACTTATTACCCAAGCATACATTTAGAAGTTAAGCTTTAGGACACTGTGCTGGTAAAAAATTGTTTCATTTGAGAACGACTTACCTTGCTTTATTTTGGGTGCCATGATCTTCGTTAAGAGCAGCCTCTCCTTTGTATGATGACTGACTGAAACCTACAGAAAATGAACTGAATGAACGCTCAATCCAGAGCATTCAAGAGTGAACCTAAATAACAAGAAATCAGCTCCTAAGCTAAAGTTTGCAAATATTTAAAGAAAAACATAGAGTTACTCCTGCCTACGTAGGTTCAAAGTGATTTTTTGGACTTAGTTTACACTGTCAAAAATTGTCAAAAACAGAGAGAACTTTTTTCAGCGAAGGAAGAGAAATGGTTAAAATGCAGCTTTTTATGACATTCTAGGGATAAAAGATAAGGAGAATGTTCCAAACTTGTTAGTGAAAGATGAACCAATGACAAAAATGTAAGAGAGACCCAGAGACCACAAGTGCCTTTCGTCCAATACTGCCCAATCAATACAATGCTAAACAAAATCTAGACTGCTGGGGTAAAAATAACACAGTCAAGATCACTTTGGAATTTAGACTAAAAATAAAGGGTAGGTTTCCTTCTTTTTCTTTATTATTATTATTATTTTTTTTTTTTTAATTGCAGTCTGGTTTGTTTAGCTGAGGTTTTTCTGTGGGAGGTGCATTTTCAAAAAAAAAAAAAAAAAATTTAATAGGAACTAGCGAGGGAAGAGGGTAAATGTTTTTCATCCCAGCTGCTTATTTCTTTGATGAGGCAGCTTCCAGCCCTGCAGCCCTCCCCAGCCTACCTGCAGCTGAGCTTTGCTCAAGGCAATAGGATCATGCTTTTGAGAGGAGCTGGAGGCATGAGCTCTCTGGATGCAATATGTGTTTGGTTTTTTGAAAGCTCTAACTTTTTGGCGGTGTTCAAAGCGAAAAGATACCCAACAGTTTAGTTGCCAGCTAAAACAGTCGCTGGGGAAGTTGGTGGGACTGAGGGGGTGGATGAAGATTGGCTCAGTACTCTCTCTGCCATGGGCATGGGGGTTATCTCCTGTTGGATTAGCTTATCTGAAGGATTTAGAGCAACAAAAGTGCACTGGCTTTGTCACGTCAGTCTCTTTCCAACCAACTCACATTAAGTCGTGTCCCAAGCCTATGTTGGAAAGGAGATGGCTTGGCAGTTGCTGTTGAAAATGGTTTCAGAAAAATTTCTATGAAAAGAATAACAGAGAGCTTTCTAAACAGGGGTGGTCTGGTTGGCAGAAGAGATGCTAACCAGCTATTTTAAAATAAGTTAGAAAGAAAGTATACTAGGCAAAACATATGCAGTAACTTAATAACAAAAAGCTGACAAATAATAGGGAAAGAGGGGAGCTGCTGTGAACATGCATACAAAGCAAATGTTTTGCTGAAGTGAGGTTCCTGCCTCACTGTGGGAATTCAGAGTCCAAATAAATAAATAAATAAATAAATAAATAAAATTCTGTCTCTGAAGCTACTATGAAAAGTAGCTTTTAGCAGTAAAGTACAATAAACTAATTAAAAAATGATACATCTCATGGTGAGTTTGGAGAAAAGAGAACTGTCTCATCTGTTTTTGAGTACTAGAAGTCATACTTCTTCATGATTTTACAATATGAATTCTTCCATTAGAAGATTTGATGCCCAAGTAGAAGAGTAATGACCCTAACGGGATAACCAAAAATATTTAATATCAAAGGAGATTTTACAGAAATTTGAAGTTTAGTTTGCTACTGCTTTAGGCGCCTGTGTCAAACAACCAAATTTGTATTGTAAGTGTAACTTTGTATTTCAGCATAATTATATTCCTTCCCTACTACTGACTAGCCTGAAGGCATTTTTAAACTAAATTTTGCTTACTTTGCCTTAAAAAAGGTGGAAAATGTGAAGTTTTAATACCTCATATATATGAACTTTAGTGCTTGATACACGTTTATAGGAAACAGGATGTTCAAGTAAGAAGGAATGATAAAATTATCTGCTCTACTGTAGCACTGTGTTCAGCCCGGGTGAAACCTGACAGCGTTTTGGAGAATTTATTAAAGTTATGCCCAGGTTGAATTCAGATTATATCGTCAGTCTACTTAGCTAAATCTGAAGTGGACTGTTTAAACCTTCCACTATATGTAAATGCTTTAGGGAATTAAGTATTTCTAGACATAATCTGCCAGAAAACACACACACTACTTCAACCTTTCAGCTACCAAAATATCTTCTATCTGGTACAGCCTGTATTTTTTTTATTTCTTTTGACCAACTCACTGACATGATTGTGATATTTTAAAATTGGTCTTGAAAATTCTTTTAAATGTGTTCTTACGCAGTTCTTACCACTGCCCAGTTGTTTATCAGTCTCTTATTGCACCACTACTCATACATAATTGTGCACTAAAATTGGATGTATGAGCTAAATCTGATTCTCTTTCACTCCTGTAGATGTAGAGGTAGGTACAAGGCATTAGCATACTTTAAGGAGAGCAGAATTTGATACTTTATATGTGGCTCACTAGCTTTCTGTGGGTAAACACTAAAGAAAGTAAGCTCTTCTCCAAGAGATTCATCTCCTTCCAACCCACATCCACTAATTGATTTTTCTCTGTAAATTGTTGCAGTTCTGGAAATAGTTTTACTATCTACTGAGGTTTCTGATTCACTGCTTTATCTGAAGTGGCACTTTCTATTTCAAGGCAGTCTCTGATTCAAGCACTTCTGCAGGTGTTGTATGAAAAAGGTTATTACGATCATCATTGCCTGCATGGGAGTCACAATGCTAAGAAGATGCCACACAGATTGGATTTGTGCTGTTGCTCTCATCACCTGGATCATGTTCAAACACTTTGAGTTGACAAATGGCTCAGAAGTTCAGAACATCAGAACAGGAGTGTTGGAAGCAGATATCTATCTCTCTGCTCTAATGAGCTCCTTGGTTCTCTTTGATTATTTCCTCAGAAATAGAACAACTAAATGCTTCTTGCAGCAAAACTCTTCCTTCTCCAGTGATAAATTAGAATAGAATGGTTGTGACTTGATTATGAAATGCAACGTTACTGAGGAGACCAAAGAAGATGTGAATCATTATTAGGTATGGCATTAGGGTGTTAGGTGATAAGGTTTCTCAGCAGTAGTGATGTTAAAGGGAGTGTGCAAATTATATGCTGCAGTTTTAGTATAACTGCAGAGTGAAAGGAAGACATATGACTTAACAATTTACTGCAAGGAAATTGAGTGGTTAGGTCTGTCCTAAACTCCCTGGAGGAATCACTGAAAGAAGTCATTTGATTTCTCAAAGTCATAGCATCATAGTGTTGGAAAGGCCCTCAAAAGGTCATCCAGTACATCTGCCTCCCAAGGCAGGACCAACTTTATCTGAGCTATTCTTATCAAAGCTGTTCTGGAAGACGTCCACTGCTAACGATTCATATGCTCCCCAGACAGCCCATTCTCATGCACCCTGACCTAATCGTAAAATGCCTAGAAAGCTGTTTTCCTGGTTTACAGTCTGTTGGTTATTAGTAAAATATTTTGAGCTTGGCTTTTGAAAGTCACTTTGTGGGCTTGGTGGGAAGACAGCTTGTCAGGACCACAAGGCAGATACCTAATTCCTGTTGTAATACATTGCTGCAGAAGGTCTACTGGTTTAGTTCACAGGGTTTAGCAGATGTACCTATGGCAAAGAATTATGGTAGAGTCCAACACCTGCGTCTTGCATCATACTGTAGCACATATTGAACTGCAGTTTTGGAGCTCAGTAACAACATCTACCCATTAGTTCTAATAAAAAGACCTGAGATTTGGATTTCATTTTTTTTTTATTACTTTGTATTTTACTTTTCCCTGAAAAAGACAAAGCTGGAGGATCTGTCCTTGCTTTTATAATCCAGCAGATAGGGAAATGAATGTGGGTTTTCTTGTGCCATTTTCAGACTCCTAGGACCTGTCACCCTACTTCTTATATAGTCACAGTCAGTAATTTGGAGGATGACTGGAACTTGAGTTGTCTCAACAAGAAGAAAGGTTATTTAAAACTTTTGCTGTGTATCTCCACGAAATTAAAGTTGATTCAGACTCAAGTTCATTTGTTTTTATTATGTGAACACATAATAAAATTTATTATGCTGAAGCACTGCAACATTTCAGAAATTTTTCAACATTTTGTTATTTCTGCAGAAAAAAATGTGTTGAATTCAACAGATGCAGAAAATTCAGGAATAGTTCCAGACATCTCAAAACAACATTCCCAGAATACAAAGGAGTCAGAAAAGTAATACCTTTGGGTTTCGGGTTTTTGAAGATATATGGGAAAACAGCTTGTCTGCTTCAGAAAACAGGGAAAGCAACACAAGGGATAAATATAAGGCTTTTTTTTCCCCATTTGTTCTTTTTTTCTTTTTTTTTCTTTCTCCTTTTTTCTTTCTTTTTTTTTTTTTTTTTGTAATTGTGAGATTCTTGGGTCAAGATCTCTGATTAAATTCTTGGCTCTAAAGCACCTCATGCAATGGAGCACTGCTTTAGTTATTTTTTTTTAAGTATCATATTAGCAACATGTAAAAGGAATAGAAAAACTGTCTTGATGTCCATTTGCTATGATCCAGGACAGACCCATCAAAGGTTAAATCCCAGGATTTTATAAGAATTTAAATTTTTTTTACTGTTTCTAACCACTTCCTTCCTAAGCATGAAGAACTTAGCAGTCATGGACAATTGTTCTCCATGATCCAAAACAAAACACATCTCCACACCCTTTAGCCTGGTTTCCATGTACTCATCTTAAAAAACTGAAATCAACTGAAATGGACTCCAGAATTGCAGTTTGTGTTATTTTTGTATCAGGAAGTTGTACCGGAACCCAAGATAAAAAGCTAACACAAGAACACTGGTGTTGCTGCTGCTGGGGATTTCTTCTCTTCTTTCCACCCCAATCCTCTTTTCTCTACGCTCTTGAGAATTTGCATCCTATTTCTGCTATTCCACTGTCTTCACATGGTTACCCATGCAAACCACAGTCTTTCTTTCTTGTTATCATAACTGTCTTTAAAGTGGGCAACTATCCGTCATGGGATAGTTATGAAGAAATATGGCCTGGTAGGTGAAACATTTAGTGGGGAGATCTGGTTTCCTTTATGAATACGTTTGGTGTTCATTGAACAGTCCCATCAACTCTCCATGCCTCAATTTTCCCAAGAGTAAGTAGAGATAACAATGCTTACCTTTCTTTTCTCAAATATATATATATTTTTTGTCTGTTAATGATGTACGTATCAGGTAATAGTTGTTTTTACAAGTGTTAACAGTAAAGATTATATATTGCATATGAATCTTAGGGAGCAGGGAGATAAATCCCCTCAAAAAACAAAACCTTGTCTGGAAGAACTGGATTGTTTTGAACTGGAGGATAGGTAACTATTTGAAACCAGCGCTTGTATGCTTGTGGATGGAGGCACGTGTCAGGTGCTGTCCTCCAGACAGTTTTCTGCCTGCTGTCTACAGCTGTGACAGAATTTCTCTTCCAAGTGGCCACTGAGCACTACCAGGATATATCAGAAGTGTATTGAGACAGTTCATCCTGGAAAATGTGATTTCACAGTTAGTAGAACATTAGACATGGTGATAAAAAGGCTTAATATGTGTTATTTGTTTTTCTGGCAACAGTGATTTTTTTATTGAACGTTTGAAGCTGAGGAAAATGAAGTCTCTACAAGATTTTGTGAGTGACTCTGTTTTGATTTTTCATCTGGAAGAGTATTATTTCCTCAGACACTACAAAAAAAGAACCACAAAAGTATCTTTTGTGTGTGTTCTTGACAGTAATAGGCACAAGCCCTGTGCACTTTGGCCTTGGACTTTGTCACAGAGAGACAGCTTCTTCAGACAAAAAGGGCTGCTTTGGTGTTAACCTCTATAACTATCAAATAAGGAAAGTATTTTAATAGCTAGGTTATGACAACCTAAGTCTGCACTGCCTTCTGCCCCAGATGCCTGCCATGTCCCAGTAGCAGTGCTCCCAGCATGGCAGGTAGAGCCAGAGGAGCTCTATCCAGTGTGATGCTGATGCAGCCAAATAAATGATGAGGCTTCATCCAGAGCAACTCCCTGCAAATGCACAGCCCTGGGCAGGGAGAGGGATGAGACCAGCACTTTTGACAGCAATATCAAATTATATAACCACATTTTCAGGTTCGTAGGCAATTAAACCAAGACTGCTGAAACCCAGGGCATTAATGTGCTGGTGGTGATTTGCATTAATCCAGAGGCTGTGAGCTGTAGTGCAGGGGTAGCTACACACCTAGTTTAGATACGGCAGTGAGGAGGGAGGCAGAGAGCTTAAACTTCAGCTACCCTTAAACTGACTGTGAAATGTGATTCACAGCCTTGATTTAATTGCATTATGGCAGGGAGGTTCAAAGTGATGCATGACATTTTACCTCCTAGCTCTTAGCAGTAAATGCAACAGGTTGGGATGCAGGATGGTTGCAGGATGGCGTTGTTAATATGTGTGTCCTGTGCTTAAAATGAAACATTTTGCCCACCTGGCATGTCAGTTATCTTCTAAGATACTTCATATGTTTTCCAATGTCCTTTTTTTTTTTTTTTTTTTTTTTTAAATGTGAAACAAAACTAAGAAGAGTTTTATGCATTGAAGCTGCCCATCACTACTGTATCTGTGTAGTGGGGACTGGGACTGGGACAGGACTGGGGTGGCAGAAGTGACTATAGGCAGAAGGGGCTGCCAGGAGATGTATGCCAACTCCTGTTTTAATGTGGAACATATAGGAACAAATCAGAGTCAGCTCAAATGGATTTGACCAAAATAAAAACAGCAGTGAGGAATGAGCTGAACAGATAAGTAGAGAGGGGACTGATAACATGTTTCTTTGAAAACATCCCTGCTCTTCCTGTATTTGCACTCGGGACAAGCGGGCATTCTTCATGCAACTCCGAGAACCTTCCCGAAAGTGAGGAGAGAACGAACCTCTTCAGACCCACAGGGAAGCAGAAGTGTCAGAGAAGAAAATCACTTGATCAAGGACGTCAAAGACAGAAGGCGAGTCTCTGGGAATGGGAACAGATGAGTAACCTCAATCCATCATCACGAGTGGAAATGCCTCTTGGAAATGCCCTTGCTTGAAAGCAAACTGAAGTCTCACCTGTCCAGCAAACTTCAGGAAATAACACAAGCCCCTGAAGTGGCAAAGGATTGCTTGTAATGGTCTTCTGTGAGATAGGACTCAGTTTAAGGATCTAATCTGTGTATGACCCCTGCTTCCCACTCTCATCAGTTATTAGATTCTGGGTGCTACTGGGAAGCTGTGCTGTTTCACAGAAGATTGCTGAGCTGGATGGGGGCAGGACAGGTACAAACATACCCCTGGCTTTTTGAAGGGCATCTTGGAGAGCCACTGATAAGAGATTGACGTCTGACTATGCAAGTTGTCATGGGACAGGCAGAAAAAGGAGGGGATTCCTTTAAATCCAGATAAATGATTCAGCTTTTATCAGCATCACCCACACAGGTGACAATTACATAGAGCTTGGGGAAGTGTCAAAGCACGGTCTGTTAGGTGCATACAGAACATTTATGTGGATATAGTTGTACATTGTATAACAAAGAAATGCAGTTGCTTTCAGCTCTGTTCTTGATTGGTGACTAAATAAAAGAGAAAATTTCATCTAGTTTGTATTCCTTAAAAGAGATGCTCTGTAATATATATATCTTTTTCTGACCCTATGCTTGTTTTGGGTAGGAATAGGTTTGCCAGTCTCTCAGTAGGGAAGATAATCAAGACAAGAGTTCATATGTACAATACAGTCATTTCCAATTCCTGTGATGGAAAAAAAAATCAATATTTATAGTCAATGAAAACAGGACTTTATCCAGAATGGGTAACAATCTTGAGCTGAATGTTGGGATATACTTTCACATATAATGGTGGCATGAGATAGTAAAAACCCTCTGTCTAGTTTATTAGTTAGGTCTGCAGCTGAGCATCCATGTGACCTCCAAAACATTTCTTTAACTCCCTGTAACTCTTTCTCACATTTTTTTTTTTTCTCTCTCTAGCATGTGGCCAGGTTGCAAGGCGAGGGGGCTGAATAACTTTTATTCGGCCTGCAGCACAAGATGCCTCTTGTCCTGGTTGTGGATCTCAAGACGACCATATCATGAGCATCTTGATCAAATACATCAGTTACCATGAATGAGCCCAAACTCTCTTCAGCTAGCCTTGCTAGTGCTTTTGCCTATCACTTGAGGACAAAGAGAACTTCTGTAGTGTATGAGCTGTGGGGTAGTTGGGATCTTTCATCTTTATTTTCTATACTTTTGAGATTTTTTTCCTTCACCTGCTCCTGCGCACTGCCTTCAGAGGCAATAAAGCACATTTCATCAAAGTTTCTAGTGGGATTAAACACATTTCAGTACTCCAGATTCTCCTTTAGAGTTCCGCTTTTGTTGTCATATTGTTTATCAACCATTCCTACCACAGAGGCTCACAATGTGAGTTCATGTTGATCATTTTTTAACACGAGCCTCTGCTCTATACAAGCAGTTCCAGCTGGCTCAAAGCAGAGCCTCTGGAAGACCCCAAAGCCAAACATAGTTTTCAATAGACATGACAAAATGTGGGTGATTTTATTAATTAACCACTCGTTCCTTATCAGCTTCAGATGACTTGCCAGTGTATACTTTGTCAGTTCATTTATCATTCTAATTACTGCATACTTTTTATCCCCCACAGTTCCTTTGTAGAAGATATCTTTCTCTGGCATCTCACTCTTTAAACCTATATACACAAGTGAATTTTAGAGCTGCATGAGAAATGCTTTAGCAATATGTATATATAAATGATCAAGATTTTGTTCAAGGAGACAAATAAATAAAATTTAAATAATTTTTTAAAAATAAATAAAGGAAGCAAAGACTCCAGGTGGGGCCTCACAAAGGCAGAACAGAGGGGGACAATCACCTCCCTCCACCTTCTGGCCACTCTGTTGATGCAGCCCAGGATGTGGTTGGACTTCTGGACTGCAAGCACACACTGCTGGCTCATGTAAAGCTTTTTGTCCACCAGAACCCCCAAGTTCCTCTCTGCAGGGCTGCTCTCAATGAATTCTTCTCCCAGTCTGTACTCATGTCTGGGATTGCCTTGATCCAGGTGCAGCAGCTTGCACTTGGACTTGTTGAACATCATTCAGTTCACATGGGCCCACTTCTCCAGCTTGTCCAGGTCCCTTTGGATGGCATCTCTTCCTTCTGGTGTATTGACTGCACCACTCAGCTTGGTGCCATCTGCAGACTTGCTGAGGGAACACTTGATCCCACTATGTCATTGATAAAGATCAGGCTGCTCCAACTGGATATAAGTCTTGTTGGGCAGTCAGGATATAAACTCAAGCGCTATCCAAATAAAAGTATTGGTTATGAACCAAACAGACAATACATCTTCTCCAAGAGATGCAAAAAAACACTCGTTAAGTGTTGATAGAAAGGTTGGTAGATTGTTTAGAAATGTGTGTTAAGGGCACAGTATCTGCTCTGCTCATATTTAGGCATCACATTAATCAGCAAAATCTTTAAATAAGGTTAAGGACTTAGATAATGAATTCTTGCCCTAAAGATCTCAGGGGAAATCTCTATCTTCCCTCTTTCTTTTTCTCTCTGTCTTCATAGCTCTATGTCAAAAGGAAAATGCAAGGCAGGTATGCTCAAGTTTGATGAGTCAAATAGGTGTTAGAGTGCTTCCCTGTAGAGATATGAATTTAAAGTACAGAAGGGGTTGAGATGCTCTGACTTACACAAAGCCTCCAAACACTCAAAAGCATTTCCGGGGCTGCTTGCTGCAAGTGCCTTCTGAAAATATGGCCACATTTACAATTGCTGGCCACCAAGATCTCCTGAACATTAAGTTCAGTAGAAATTAAGACAGAACATTCCAGAGCTTGGTGCTAAAAAGGGGACAAGATGCCAAGCAGATTTTTTTCTGATGCCATCTGCTGCCTACTTCACTCCTTTTAGGAGCTATCACCTGCTTTAATATTCTCAGTGATTAATGTAGGCCATCCCCAATCCTCAGGCAGAAGTTGTTGCTACTTGATTAATATTAAATACTTTTGGCTTTTTAACGTAATAATTTTGTTTTTGCCTAATTATGATCTTTAAAGGATTATATATAGTTTTTTCCTCTCCGTTTGGCAGCCCTAAGTGCTCAGTAGTTATTGATCAGACCTTCAACATGAATCCTAATGGAACCACGAGAGCATGTGATACAGCTCTGATCAGTCTCCGCATTGCTAATGAATGCACTTCAAGCGAATGAGATTTGTTTCAGCTTTGTGCAGCCCATACAGAGGCTTTGAAAATACACAAAATAAGAGTCCCCATGCTTATTTTGACATTATCAGAGATAAGTTTTATCAGGACCTGGGGTACTAGCCTATTTATGTTTTTTTCTTGGAAGCTGCCAGTGTAAACCCATAACTCTCTTCCGAATCAGCACAGCACATTTGTCGTGCTCTGCAGTAAGAAGAGATCAACAAGAGATAATGGACCATGATACCACCACAGCTCTGGGAAATGGGGCAATGGAAACAACAGCAAATGATGATTGAAATGCCTGTGTTAAAGCTCAGCCCTGGAACAGTTTCTTTGCATTGTCTGTTCAGTTTTTTCCTCTGAAAAATAAAGCACTGTCTACTTCAGACAATTCTCATGGAGCTCAGAGAAGCAACACAATTTTTCTGATTCTGGATGGAGGGGCAAGATTGGAAATGGTGGCCTGACATCTCTTAACAAAAAAGGAAAGAGGAGCTTAGTCTTTCTAAGTCCCTGAAGGAGGATCGCTGGAGTAGTAGATGCTCAAAGAGAGTCTTTACTTACACATTACACATTTGACTGTGATGAGACCAAGCCCAGCCAATGTGCAAGCTGAGTATGGGAGATATAAGAATCAGAGCTTGCCTGTAGGTGGCTGGCAGGAGACTACTGGGGACCAACACCTCTGACAACTAAACCAAATTCCTTATGCCCAAAATTTGGATATTGACATTTGGCAAACATTTCTGACAAAGAGGGCTGAGTTATGACTTCTAGTGTGGTGGCAATTTGTAATTCTCTTAACATGATCTCAGGAACCTTGCTAAGAGCTTGCACTGTCCATGCACTTTTTCTTCAACCATGAATGGCACAAGTCTTTATATTTCACACTACTACGTCTTTAGGGTGCTATGAGGTCAAAAAAATCCTCAATGATTGGTCTTTGGACACTATGGTAATGAAGCCATATTATTTGCCAGTAAACGTGTCAGTAATTGACTGGTGTGATTTAGCATGAAGTGGAAGATGGCTTATTTTTAGGAAAGATGTTTTTATCCATTTTATCAGTATTTTACACTTGCTCTCAGAACTTTGAAATTCTAACAAGGACCATTTTAGAAATTAAAAATGTATGGCATGAGGCTATTTGATTTTACCATTAAGGCACTCCACTGCTGTATTCCTGAGTCATCACGGGAGGAGGAGGGGGGTGTCCTGCAAATTAGCAGCAAGCTGTGCATTACACAGCTGCACAGAAGGACCTTGAGAGCATTTTACTCAGGGAAAAATGGTAGTGGTGGCTGGCAAGAACTACCTTTTATAACAGAAATGGTAAAAAGCCATTCAGTTTGCAATAAAAAGAGATACAAACCTCTGGACATGACACGTCAAAACATTTAGACTATTTTGATACTGAATCCCAGTCACTTAGAGAGCCCAATATTAATGAATGCACCTCACAACATTCATGCTATTTGCTTTATGTGTTTACCCGTTCTTTTGGAGGGGTATTGCTCTTTGCTCTTCTGATCCACATAATTTTGCCCATGTCTTGATATTATACAACCTCTAATTCCCTGTGCAGATGGCTTTTCTGTGATTCCTGCATTGTGCGAGAAGAATAGAATTGGAAAAGTCAAGGGCTCGGTTAATTGTACTGCTGCTGTTTTGCAGGTGTTCTCAGCACTGCCTTTAAATTCCTGTTGGCTAAAGGGTTCAAAGGCAGGTGGCTGAAAATGGGCTGCTACCTCTGTATTTAAACACTTGCATGTTAATGGCCTGACCCGTGAGGAGCAATGGACACCCACAGAACGCCCCCATCCTCCTCTGCACACATTTGGGGCATTATCATAAAATGACTCGAATATTAATCTCCCATCTTAGAGTCGGTTAACCCCAAGGGCTTTGTTAATGTTAAAGGACTAAGCCCTGTGACTTTTCTGTTGGGTAAATATATTTATCATAGGTGAGCTGCAACATGGGGCAAGATGAGGTCACAACAAAATTCATGCCTTGAATCACTAACAGAGCTGGAAAGAAAACTTCTGTAACCATTACAATCAGTCTAGTTTCTTGCTATAAGTCTCCCTGTGGTAAGGTCTGCTTGATAATGGCTTATTGGTGTTCCTTATTGCCATTGTTTTGCTCTCTTTAATTCTGCAAAAGCTATCACGTTCATTCTTTGTCTGGTTGTCTTAAGGAGTGGAGGTCAGAGGATCCTGGTGTAAAGTGGAGTAAAAGACCTTCATTCATCTGCAGGTGCTGGAGCACCTTCTGATGGAATGCGCGACTCTGAGCCCATGTCCAACCTGATGGAAATGAACCAGTCTCTCCTAGGCCTTTATAAATGTTCCTCAGACTTTGCCCAAGGAAATCAAGCTTTGGCAAGTACTTAAAATCATCCGGATTGGAAAAAGCCTTTATAGTCACGAAGTCCAACCATCAAAATGACCTACCAAGTCCCATCACAAACACATGCCGCAATGAAGTATTAATACTGCATTCTGGTATCAGGGACGTGCCCAGATTAGTATCTGAGGGTTTGACTGAAGTACCCCAAATGTTTGACCATTTCCAAGAATAACTTTGGGTGAAAGAAGATGACGTGTCATCTTGGAGAGTTATATTAGTAGACTAGAAAAATATCTCTGCTGTACACTTCAATAGGAAGATTCTGATACCTAGTGAAGAAAAAAATAAAAATCTCAGGTTTTAAGAACTGACATTAATGCTTAAATGACTGTCATGGTTTGAGTTGGGACAGAGTTAATTTTCTTTGCATAGGCTCACTCAATGCTGTGTTTTTGGTGTTTGATGAAAATAGAGATGATAACAGACTGATTTATTAGTTGTTGCAGAGCAGTGCTCACACAGAGCCAAGGACTTTCCAGCTCCTCATGCTGCCCTGCCAGCTAGGAGGCTGGGGGTGCAGCAGGAGCTGGGAGGGGACACAGCCAGGACAGCTGGCCCAGACTGACCAAAGGGATGTCCCATACCGTGCAGCATCATGTTCAGCAATAACAGCTGGGGTGAAGACGAAGGAAGGGGGTTAATGTTCGGGGTGATGGTGTTTGTGTTCCCAAGAAACCATTACACCTGATGAGCCCTGCTTTCCTGGAAGTGGCAGAACACCTGCCTGCTGATGGGATGTCACGAATTCATTCCTTGTTTTACTTTGCTTGTGCATGTGGTTTTTGCTTTACCTAGTCCTTATCTCAACCCATGAGTTCTCACACTTTTACCTTGCTGATTCTCTCCCCCATCCCACCTGGGGAGAGTGAGTAAGTGGCTGTGTGGTGCTCAGCCACCTGCTGGGGCTAAACCATAGCACTGAGGGTAATAGCTCACTGTAGTATGACATGAAGACCTTCTCTTCCTCCCAACTCAGTGTTGCATATGATGATTCATCCAAATCTCCTTAAAAGCTCACAGTGCTTTTAAGGTGATCTGATGCCCATGATGCCCATGATCTGGTGCCCATTTGTGCAGCCTCCCCTTGGGCCGGCTTCACTCCATGATAAACTCTTCTCATGTTTGCATTTGGCTTCAAATCAAACATGTTTGAAAGAGCTTCAGCACATTCCCTCTACAGCAGCAGGAAGCGGAAGCTGTATTTGCTATGAAACTTGTGATGCAGTTCTTCTTCGTCCACACATGAAACACTAAATCACTGGAAGGCAGCAGGAATGGTTGTACTGTGGCTGCAAATTTGTTAGCACTGCTGTGATGAGCAAGTCATACTTAGTTAAGCAAACTTTTTGTTTTCACTCTTCCTGAGCAAGAGGTCAAGAGAAGTTCACTGTAATTAACAGTTAGGAGATACACGGGATGGAAAAGCATGAGGCAGTGTTTATTTAAAGAGCTATAAAATTGGTAAGAAAATAATTTTCCTACCAGAGGGGGAGCTATTAGGATCAGCTTTCATTAGGAATGGTTCTGTAATAAAGAGTTGTAAGTTCGTAAAAGAGTGTAAAGCCATCTGAATAAACCCAAGGAGCAGATCTCAGCAGCCCAGGACCCACAAGGGAATGGAACACCAAGTAATATTCATAGGTCTTTTACTTTGGGCTCATGTGCATTTAGAAAGCTGCATTCCTGTAAATGCCCAATGCATTATGATCTTCAATGGCTGGAATGGAAATTTAGGAGTCCCAGTGGGGAGCTATCCCTCCTGCAGCACCCTTGTGAGAAATGCTGAAGGGTCTTTATAGTGTGTGTAATATCGCTCAGCACACTGCTGGGCACCAGTTCCTTCTGGCTGCAGCTATAAAGTGGTGATAATGTTAATAACCGGAATGCCAGGGCAGATAATCATCCTTGGCTTGGGTTTCCCAGGGTGCAGGGCTTTTCATACCAGTAGTCTGAGCACCTCAATAGGCTGTTCCTTCCCCTCATAGGGGATGGGAGAGGAATGAGCAGGGTCAAAGCCACAAAATTCAGAGTAGCTGGGTTGGGCCAAAATTTCAGACAAAATGACTTGGGAAACATGCAGATCCTCAGGGCATGTGAGCTCAGCTGGGGGTGCTCCCAGTACCTTCCTCCTGGGCCTATTGAGAAGGACTGCAAACATGCTGTAGAGGACAGCACAGGACACTGACCCCAAAACTATTCAAGTAGTATGATACCAGCAGTAGCACAGCTGTGCTTGGCTACTTTGGGGCCATGTGTTTATATTTTAATTCAGAGCCAAAGCTAATGTTTGAACAAAGGATTTTGCTTTTTGGAAGGATGCTTTAAAACCTCTCATGTTCTTGAAAAATGTTATCTCAAAATGCAGATGTCTACTGGTCAGCACAGGTATATTATTTTGGGGGGGATTTGGTTAATATTTAATTCCTGATAAGTCTCATTTTTAATTTGCTTCTCTTCCCTTCTATATTACCAATCATTTCCTAAGGTATCATTCCTACTCTAAGTGACCAGAAATTAAAAATAAAATAAAATAAAAAATAAAATAATGCTCCACTGAAATTAAAAGCGGAGGAAACATTTGAAAAATAACAAGGGTTGGAAAATGGCCTGCCAACATCTAATGTGGACACTAACTTTTATTCATAAATCAAACGGCATTCTTAAGGAATTTGTTCTGTCTTCACTCCTTTGCAAGCATTCACCACACCTTTGGGTGCTGTAAAAATAATAAATAATAATAACCATCACAGTCAGATGTTGCCAAAGGTAGTAAATGTAAGTTTTACTTGAAAATTATAGGTTTTGGTTCATTATCAAAGAACATTTTCTACTTCACACCATTATATGAGCTTTTGGATTTGCGAGGAGAGTACAGAACTGAAAATAAAATCCACTCTCTAGAAGCTTAGATTTCACACACAGTGCTTTATCTTTATTGCTTAGTGGGATAAATTTCTAGCTAAAATTTACACAGCATTTTATAAACCTAGTAAGATATTTTCTATGCTTCAAAGTTCCCCAGTCTTAGAAAAAAAAAAAGTCAATTCATGTAGCTGAGGGAATATAGGAACCTTGCCACCTGAAGTGGACCTGAAATCCGTCTTCTCTACTATCCTGGCTCTGACGCTGACCCATAGGAAGTGCTTCAGAGAGAGACCAGAGAGCTTGGCAGCAGGCAGATACAGGCTAATTTGTTTCCACATACTGGCCTCTAATCAAAGAAGATTGGCTTAAATCCTGATGGATGAGGTTTTGAAATCCTCCAAACCCCTTGAGCACAAAGCCCTCTATGGGTGAAGGAGGGAGATGGAAAAGAACAAAATGAAGTTGTGAAGCTCACAGGAGTCCCGTGTAGGGAAATAGTGGGGAATGACTCCAAAAACATCATGTAGTGAAGCTGCTGGGAAGGCAGATGGGGTGCAGACCACAAGACTTTCCTCTGACTTCATGTGGACACTGGAGAACATAAATGATTTGGTTCAGATGACACTAGGGGACCTTTGCAGACCTACTACCCCAAATCAGACCTTTTAGGGTCCACGCTGGGACCTGTCCTCCTAACAAGGAGGACAAACATTTCTAACCAAATATCAAATCTAATCAGTAATTTATTCAATTTATTATTAATAATGAAAGTATTCACATTTCAGCTGGCTGTGCTGATCAGGTTTTAGTTCACTGTCTAACTATTTCAAAGGGATTTTGAAGCCATATATTTCCAGAAAACTAAAATGGCAGACAAGTCACTCTTTCAAAAACTCCAAGATAAATCCAGACATTTCTTGATCATCTTTCATTTGAAGAAATTAAGACAATGAATTAATTAGGAGGGAGTCAATTTATGTTCAAGGTGTTTGAAATCATTCTCTGAGGCTGTGTTTGGAAGATATTTCATACGTTCTTTGTTTTCCTCTCCCTCTTTTTTAGTAACTCAGCAACCTCCAGACCTGAAGATACTGGAAATAGCAGTATGGACAGATGTGACATCTGCTGCTTGGAACTGTTCATTTTCACTCGTATCCTTGGAAAACAGAAATTTGCTAAACCTTGTTCAGTGTGAATTAAGCCCATGATCACCCCTTTCCCAGGAGGACATGACTACAAGGTGACAGGTCTGGCTACTCAATAACATCTCACCCTCCCTTCTGTGCCTGTCCTCACAGTGCAGTAAACGTTGGGTAATTTGGGGTACTTTCTGCTCTGTGGGTGAGCTAGTCCTCAGGCATGAGCACGGTGCAGGCAGGGAGGTGGAGAGAAAGCACCATGTGTGGGTATAACCAGTGTGCAGTGCTGCTGGGTTTGGTGTTAGCCTGGGTGTAGGAGGGAAACAAGACACAGGATGACTTTTTTGAGCATTATAATTCTTATGGGAATGAAACTACAGTCCCCAGGGTAAGAGATTAGTCAAGAAAGTGCAAGAAAGATGTTAACAGGCTGAAATAATTCCATTGGAAAGGCCCTAAGGTAGTCAGGGCCTAAAGCGTGATGGCTAAGCCTCTACAAGGCCAAGCACAAGAGCAAGGACTTAGAGAGTTGTAGACTCTCCACCAATCGAGACATTCAAAACCTACCTAGACAAGACCATAAGCAACCCTGTATAACTTTGAAGCAGGCTCCCTTTGTGCAGGGGTTGTACCAGATTAAATCTGCAGAGATCCCTTCCATATCTGAACTTTTCCATGGACCTGTCATCTAGATCCCAGCAGCCAAATTAAGGACACCTTGGATTACAAATTGCCAAGAGAAAAAAAAGGGTCAAAGGGGATTTGGATCTACACAGTGCAATCTAAACCACCTGAATCTTTTTGGGGTGCAAGTTCCTCATACTTCTAAGAGAAGGAGATTGCCAGAGGTGAGTAGCTGCCAGAAAAAATAAAAATAAAAAATGTATCCCCTAGCTCATAAATCTCAGAGCAGTCACTCAGGAAGAAGGTAAGGCATATACCCAGTTGGAACTTTGTTTGGGTAAGTGCTCAGCACTTGATCCTGCTCTCAGAAGCACACCACCATGAGTTTTAGTTAGGGAATGAGATTATCAAAATGCTTAGAATTATGTACTTCACAAGATCAGAACAATAGTGCTCATCATCAGCCCAAATTGAGCCACTGCATAAACTTACCTTTGTGGCAGGGATTTCTTAAGCTTAAAAATAAGGTCTCTCAGAGACATATATATATATACAAACATACATACATTGCACTACATATATTATGTTGCAGAACTATTTGCAGAAGTGTGTCATGTGGAATCAGAGTGCCTTATTTTTATTTTATTTTTATTTTTATTTTTATTTTTATTTATTTTTATTTTTATTTTTATTTTTATTTTTATTTTTATTTATTTTTATTTTATTTTTATTTTTATTTTTATTTTTATTTTTATTTTTATTTTTATTTTTATTTTTAATTATTTTTAATTTTTATTTTTATTTATTTTTATTTTTATTTATTTTTTTTCCTTGCATCTTGGCAAGAAGAAACAGAGATTGACTTTGAAAATAACATTTGAAAGTCCCCACATCAAATTTGCCTCCCTTTGAGGTGCCTCATGAATGGCTGTCAGGTAGAGGTGCAACAGATTTGATTCAAGTGTGTAAGAGGAAATGTAAAGTGAACTTTTTTTTGAGAGAGAGAAAATATGTTTACCTTTATTTGTTTCTTCTGCTAGATTTTATCATGAGCAGTGATGAAAAGAGAAAAAGTTTTCCTTAGCTGGGTCCACATTTTCATTTGCACTTTCAAGAGTAGAGGAACAAAGGGCAGAAATGTTTTAAAGCAGAACTATGTAGATCAGGGAATTTCCATACTGAGGGAAATGTCAATGTCTTAACATTTGCTTTCTCTTCAGAATGAAACAAGCTTATGTTTGAAAATCACAGAAGTTCTGCAGAAAATTGATTTTAAAATTCTGGAAAGGAGTTTATTTCACAGTTTCTATGAAAATAAAGAAGCTGTTTAGAAGTACCAGTATTGCAAAATATTGATTCACAGGGAAGTACTTCATTCTGAAAATTTCCATCAGAAAATATAAATTATTCTTTTTTTCCCTAGGAAGAACTCTCCTGCTTCAACTGATTCCTCTGCCAGCCTCCCCTTTCCTCCTGTGTCATCGAGGAAATAAAGTTAACTGAAAATAGTGGCCACCTACACTTATTACAGATCACACACAGTAAATCACTGCGACAAAACCAGTGTGCAGAGGCATTGGGGGACACTACTTCTGGCCTCCCTCCAGCCATCATTTCTATGTTTCGTGGATGATGGACATTTTAAACTTGAGCTTCTATTCACCTGTTATTTTGTTGCTGCTGAGTCAGCAGGAGTCTTGCAATGGATGTAAACTCTTCGTCCTGGGAGAAAAATTACCTGTGAATACTTCTTTTTACAAACGTGTTGAATTTTCAGGTCAGTGTGGAGATTGTTCCTCACTAACTGGTAGCTGCCAGCAGCATGTTCAGATTGGTAATTAGGGCAGATTTACAGAATGGATTGCAACGGGGGAAGGTTAAAATATATCTGTCTTTTAGCCTGTTTTTAACTCCAGCTCTCAGTTTGACTACATCACTGCTAACCAGGCACTTTCCTGAACCAGAAGTTTCTTACAGGGGCTTATTTATTAAATATATATAAAAGGACACTTTTTTTAAGAAGTGAGAAATATCATCTTGTTCCCCCCACTATATTCTTCCCAGAATACTACTGAGTGATCTTACAGACAAGAAATAGCTCCTATGGCTGTGCTTATAGACAGAGTAACTGATATTTATGTAGTTCTCAGAATAACACACAATTACTCCTCTTTAGCATAAAGAGCTCTATATTAGCCATTATAATGCATACTGAACTCGTGTTTTCTCTAGGAATCATAAATATTGTGGAACAACTGGATCACTATTGCAGTGGCTGTATCACTGGTGATGACTTAAATTTAAGAGAGTGATTGATTCACAAACAGTTTATTAAACATTAATTTGATGCTTTTTGTAATGTTGGCTCCAGTGCTGTTTTCTCTCAAGTCCTATTTCCTTTGAAGTTTTGTCACTGTCTTTTTCAATAGCAAGATCAGATACTTCTTCTGCATAAGTGTTGCTGCTCAGGACAGTGCTGTGCAAGACCTGTTTTCTTGATCAGGACTTTCTGTTTACTTATGTAATCCATTTGTATCTATTATACTGCTGGATATCTATAGCTCTGTCACTAAAACTGAAAGACTTTTGTGATTTATTTATTTGTTTTTTCCATTTTGAGAGTGTGGCATTTGATTCACGTTTTTAAAATCCCGTACTGGTTAGGGATATTGGAGCTGGTAATATGTATGCAGTTAAAAATATTTCATGCTTCACATCCTTTATTCTTACAGTATACCATCATGAGTTCCCAAGAAAATCCCCAAGTATCTTGATGGCAGTTAACAAAACATATATCACTTATCTATGATTAGACCTGTCTTAATAGAATAAAAATTAGAAGTTTGATTCTCTTTATAAACTTTTCTCTTAGTCACAGGGAACAATTTTGCACTCCCACCAAGTTAACAGTGTTGCTCTGCTGTTTTCCAGTTTCATTGGCTTATGACAAGACTTGCATTAGCATATTAACATTTTCTTCGTCTAATTTTCCTTACTCTGAAAATATTTCTCCTTTGGATATCTGATAGTATTATTGTTATTATTGTTATTGTTATTATTATTTAGATTGCTTTTATTTATTTATTTATTTATCTTTATTTATTTATTTATTTATTTTCTTTATTATTTAGATTATTTAGATTGCTTTCCCGAGGCAGAAAAATCATGCAAGTGTGTGTGTGTAATAATTTCTGAACCATTGCCCAGTTTCAGTCAAATTGGTGAGAGGTGACGAAGTAGAAAGAATAGAGAAATTAGAAAAGATTTTGTGGAAATTGGAAACCAAGCTGCAGACTTTAGTTGCCCCCTTTGAGTTAAAATGCGCGGTCTGAAATTTCATGGTATCAGTTATCAGAAAACCCAAACTGAAGAGATGCAGGAAAGGGAGGAGACAGAAGAGCTCTTTTCAATATTCCAGTCACAGGTAAATCTGAGTGAGGGCTTGTACTTTCTTTAAGAGCCAGCCGGGCATACACATGACAAGATGGGAAATGAGACTCCAGTGCTCCCAGAACTGCATTATTGCAGTTAATGTGCTCATAGAGCAGGACCACCACCTCTTCTTGCTTGTCCCTGTTCAATCACATGCCCTGATGAGGGGAGCTCATAGTACAAATAGATATGACAGATACAGGAGTTAAAGCTACAGGTGGTAGTAGGAACAAAGAGACAAAACGTGACATTCCTGGAAATAAGTCTAGAAGCTTATCTTCTCCAAATTTTGATGTTGCATTTTTAAAAGGAATTTTGGTATCTCACTCCACTGATTTAATGATTATGTCCATTTTCTTTATCCCATCTCCTGTGGTCAGTGCAGCCCCACATGCTCCCCTCAGTTATATTCAGCTAGTGGTAAGGTTATCATTCAATATGATGAGAATATTGTTTTGTTTCTCACATTTCAAACATCCAAAACTGCAGAGCTAAAGAACAAAATGTCTTCAGTTCCTCATTTATCATTTATGCTCTTGTAGGATCTGTCATTGTGAAATTAATTTTCTAAGTGAGGTAAGGGAGAAATCCCTTTTAATTTCTAAACTTTTTTATTTCTTCTCTTATTAGTTGCAGTGAGATACATGAATTACTTCACTGTCTATAGTTCATCAAATATCTCCATAAAGTGTCTTTTTAAAGCACTTTAATTTTTAGTAATACTTTCCCCTTTTAGGGATAATGTGATGACAACATAAGAGGAAGTTGCCAAAAATGCTTTCTGGGGGGTTAATAAATCGATGTAGTAAACATCAGTTCAAGTAATATTGAAGGCAAAAGGCTCAGTGGAAATTTGCCATAAGTAGGTATGTTCTTATTTGCATGGATATTTTGTTTGTACAGCTATCATATTTCACTGCCAGCGTGTTATAATCTAAATCTTTTCAAAACAATAAAAACAACAGTCACACTCATTGCTTCCAAATAATTTGCAGGTTGTTTTGTCCATTTTGCCATTTTCTTAGAAAATCAATTCCATGCCTCTTTATTTTAACTCTGGTGAGCACCAAGACTTTTGTCTGGAAAAGTGCTGGTATGCCAGGATATTTCATCTCTGAGTGGGATCAGCATCTGCCAGAAATGCACTGTCTTTCCAACCTGTAAACTTCAAATATATGTATGAACACACCTGGCAAAGAAATACATGTATTTCTTCATCTTTGAGGGGAAAGGCATTATGGAAATGAAATATGGTTACTAGTTTGTAACATTATGGTTAAAAAACAAACAAACAAACAAGCAAAAACACACACACACAAATCAACAAGCAAACAAAACCCTAAGGAATTCACCTTCTTGGAGTATTTTTAATTTTATTTTTATTTTTAAGTAGGAAGAAAAAAATTACCCTGGATTAGCACATAGTGACTCCTACCAGTCTCTATACTAATGGTACACAGGAAGTTACACTACTAGCGTTCAACATATTTTGGTCATCCAAAGAACCAGGTCACAGATGACTTGGCTAGGATACTCTTGCATAAGTCTTTATAAATATGCAAAGCCAACCGTTTTTAGCTTCAACAAGGTATTTAGCTTTTAAGGGCCTTAAGGCAAATAAAGAAGCAAAAGCACAATTTCAGAAACACTTTGTGCATCCCTAGGAATGGCAAGTCCTCTAAGTCTTGCGCAGGCTTCAAAACGGTACACAACATCTTAGAAATGAACTGGTTACCCTTAATTTAGGGAGGTGTTGCTCCTGTGCCTTCACACTGAAAACCCACACTATCCAAATCCCCCCTGTAAAAGTACAGCTTCTGCTAAGTTTTCCAGTTGGAGAAGGAGTCATTTTTTACTTTTGGTATAATCAGGTAAATTCTGATGCCAGCTTTCTTTTTAATTAAGTATTCTGGCTTTACAAAGCAGGGAGTCAGGTCCACACATCAGACTAAATATCCCCAAAAATAGGTGGCAACCAGTGATGCTCTGCTCCCACTATTCCTTGAGGTACGGCCAGAACTCAACACGGATAACTATGATCTGCAGCAAAACTCCAGCCACAACAGGAACAACATTTTCTTTATGTATTTGATGTTGAAAGACTGAAGCATGTATGCAGTGTTAGACATAGCTGCAACTGGCCACAGTGTTCAAAACTGCAAAGCTACAGCAGGAGTAGGAAAGAGTTGTAGGAGGACCTTGAGTTTCACAGCAGTGTCTGTATTTTTGTCCTGGAGAAGACAGCAGCACATAGGATCACAAACACTTCAGTGCAGGAGGTAGTGTTGGGTGGTGTGCAGCAAGTGGTGCACAGGCAGAGATTTAATGGAGCAGAAAGTGGGGCTGGAAAAGTAGAAATAAAAGACAGACCATCTTTAGCTCCATCTTCACTGCTCCACCATCCCTGGCATCAGCTCAGGGACACAGTAAAGGCTGTAGGGCTTGGCAGAACCCTTTCTCCAGCCCCATATTTTTTTTATTTTTTTATTTTTTAGTGTTGGTGTCTGCTCCTGTGGGCATCTATTTACACTGTAATCATATTTATTTTGAAATTTTTTGTTTCATTTGGGTGGGCTATAAAAACCTTCTGATTTCTTCTGTTCTTTAAATTTAGATCTGTTTTTGAATGGAAAATGTAGCTTCAAAATGAAACCTCAAAAGCTTCATTTCAAAAGCTGTTGAAATGAAATGTTCCATCATGTCAGAAATGGAAGAGTTTATTTGGGAAACATGGAAACAAAACTTCAGTATTTCTAAAACTTTTTTTTTTTTTTTCAGCTGAAACAGGAAATAATACATGATTTTGCAGGGATTTTTGCTCTCATACATCTGTATTTCAATTCCACTGAATCTCCTGTCTTCCCTCAATTTGATGGTAATAAGGAAAAAGAAACTCCACTCCATATTTAAGCAAACAAACAGAAGGGAATGACAGCAACATCAGTTGGAGGCTTGGGCCAGGGACTTAAGAGGATGCCAGCACTTCCAGTCTTTTTTCCATTTCTCATGGGATTTTGGCAGCTGCAAAGATATCCTTGAAAAAAAAAAAAAAAAAAAAGCAGCCTGATTTACAGAAATGCACAATGTTTGACATTCTTAACGACTAAAGTGAAACATTGCTAAACTGAAAGAAGAGACACTTTATTGTAGGTGGTTGGTCCACCAATGCTCAAGTTGCTTTATGTATTAGATGGCAGCTGTAAGGCTCAATTTCTGTTACTAATATGTGGTCTCCAATCTACAAAGAGTTAGGTGACCATATTTTGGAAAAAATGAGCAGTTGTTCAGAAAGGAATATGATGCTTTTACAAAGTAAAAATAAATAAATAAGTAAGTAAGTAAAATTACTTTACTATATGTGCCCAGTTCCTGGCCTCAGGACTACTAAAGCAAACACTTTGGAAATTCAAAACTAAAGAGGTCATGTTAGAATGTTTTTTTTTTTTTTAAAGCCACATTTAACAGTTATCTCTTATTTTTCTTAATTTGTATTAGCTAATTGCTTTTCAAATCAAAATGAATAGAAGTATAACTCCTCAGGGACTCTGGGAGTGTGCTGGGAACATGTTGTGTTACATCTGCTCATTTCACTTTGAATTGCATCAGATTTTGTAGTCTAACAGACTGTTAATGGGTGCTGTCACATGCAGTTTGATACATTCGTATGTCTACATTATCAGCTTGCAGTCTCGATCTTGCTCCCACTGGAGCCATGAGAAGAGGTTCAGTCCTTTATAGGGGGCATAGACATGTCTATGCATTTTGGAAGAGCTTTCTGAGGTTGCACTATTGCATAACTGCCATTGGACAAGATCACTGCACGTGGAAAGTGTACATGGGTAAAACAGAATGCAGGCTGAAAAACAGACTCCTATCTTATATTTAAAAAGTGAATGAACTACTTTAAGGAGGTGAAAACTATCAGTGGATCAGTCCATTCTGAAGAACATCGGCCTACCCATATAGATCTTCAGGGAGAGCTATTCGGCTTCAGCAGAGAGATGTTCATTCACCCTGAGAGCCCTGCTAGAATTTTGCCAAGCATTAAACTTACATCTGTTAGTTACACAGTGAACCAAATTCTTGCCTTCAGCAACATTAATTCCAGGAGTTAATCTGTGGAGTTGCTGTGAACTACAGCTAATGGAAATGAGAGGCAAATCTGATATAGAATCTCATGTGGAAACTGGCATTATAGAGTCATTGAGACATTATTTCAGAAATATTTCATAGTCGATACTATGACTTCAAAGCTCAATGTCATCTCAAATCTCTTGGCATGGATATATGACATTTATTAATAGCGGTGCTGAAGGACTGGCTTCCAGTTGATGTCATCAGACAAATTACTTCTCCATTACCTATTGATTACAGTTCTGCCTGGCAAAGAAAATGTGCTTACTTTTCATACCAACAAGAAACAGAAAAATGTAATAGCTGACCACTTTAGATAATTATCCAGTTCTTGAAATGTTTCATCTATAGCCAGATTGAAACTGCAGCTTTACCAGCATCCAGTAATCTGTCTTCTCATCAGGAGTCCCAGAGAACATATTTCTCATGTTCCTCACATTTCCATGGATATTTTCCATTAGATACAAGGTTCAGTTCATACTTCTGACCTGATTTCACACAGATGGGGCACAGTTAATCAAAGGGTGACTTCATTATGTCTGATCAACAAGGTAAGAGAGAATCATTAGTGAGGCTTATGAAAAAGTTTAGATCCATTAGGTTTACACAAAAACTACACATTTATTTAAATGAAAATGCTTGCAAGAATATGTCAGTTTTCGCAAAATATGTCAGGGAGAAATCAAAGTGTTTTTTTTTCTTGTTTTGTTCTCATAAAACAACTATACTTTATTCTGACTGTATTGTCCAGATTCATTTTGCCTAGGCTGCTCTATCACACGCCAATAGATGTGTTTTCGCAACGTTGCAAGGGCATCACATAACTTGATGTATTATTACTTTATCTATGCAAAACATTTTGGCACTACTGAAATTAAAAACTTCTGTAGTCTCAAAATCAAACCCATATTGCTGTGTATGAAAAGTCTTTTTGTTTCATTTTGGTTTCCTACCTTTCAGGAAACCACCTAATATGACTGCAGATGTCCTGGTGATGTAGTAGTATAACCTATTTCCTAGTCACAGATGAGAGCATACTTAAAATATCCCCCCTGGTTCTTCTTCTCAAAGAGCAGACCCTTTTATATGGAAGAAATACCATACCTCTCCATCCCATGAAATAAGCCTGGTTCTGTTGCTTTTACATGGAGATAGTGTGGAGGTGACTGTTTAGACCTAATTACATCTATGATATAGTAGATAAAACAGTGAGACAGGAGAGCCAAAGGACAGCTTATTGAGCTAGGAATGTGATGTTCAAGCCTTCAAGGTGCAGCCCCGTGAAGGGAGGATGGAGGCAGAATGACTGTTCTAGATGGGTGATGAATGAAACGTCGTTAATTTACAGGCATCATCAAAAAGGCGATTTGTCTTGTCCAGAGTCTTGTGAGTCACTGCAAAGGATGCAGGGCAGCTGAGATTTAATTCAGACCTTCAGATCACTCTGCAAATCCCAAAGGGGTGGAACTGGGAGGGACAGTGGCACTAGGGTGGGGAGAGAAAACTGAAAGTTGTAGGAAGCATGTGGACAGCCAGCCTCTTGGTGCCAGTCTTCAGCTGTGGCCCGGGAGGTGATTATTTATATTTTGGTGCTTCCAAATATCTTCTTCAGAGGAAGGACATGAAAAGGTATTTCTGTGGGAGCTAGGGAGCAGCTATACAAGAATACACAAAAACCATCTCAGCAGTGCTGCGGACACCCATGGGTGTGCTCTGAAAGTCTGCACAAAGGTACGCAGGCTGTTATTTAAGACCTCTAAGATTTACATGAAAAGGACTTTGAAGATCTCTGCCCTGATTTACATGTTTCACAACTCCAAACCTTCAGCCAGCTTCCACAGGGAATAAATCAGAACAGGATTTGTCTCTCTGATTATTTAATTACTCTGGGGCTGTTGAGCAGCTCTCTAGATTGGCACAGAGTGGCTAGGGGACTTCAGGAGACATTTTGACTTCTTGCAGAGCATGAATTAAAAAAATATATATATTCCATCCACTCTCAAGGGAAAAGTGCTGACCCATTGAAAAAATGGTCAGTGAGCTGGATTTTATCAGTTAAAAAAAATCTCAAAAGTTAAACAAGCAAATAAAAAAAAATCACAAAAAACTTATATAGAAAGCAGAAATTCAGACCCATTATTAGAATTCATTTCACAGAAGAAAAAAAAAAAAGAAAGCTCAGTATCTGTACTTTTCCTGCAATATTCCCCTTTTTCAGACAATAGTGAATCCACTGCCGACTCCTGCTTTCCTGCTTCCCAAACCGGAGAGAGGAAACACCCCACCTCCATGAAGTGAGCATCTCAGTTATTTCCTAGTCTCTGCTTTGACAACATCAGATGCTTTCTTCACATCATGTAGCTGTCTGAACACTGTGATTATTTGTTAATGTTATGAATAGAATCACCTGTAAAAAGCTGAATGAACTCTGAATAGGAGGCAAAATTGAGGAGCTAATATTTATTATATACCAAGATCAGCTCTCTGAACATGAGTATGAGGTCAATGGGCAAATGCAGAGCTACAGCAGGTGTGTGTTTGACAGGGTGATGCTTTTCTTTTTGTGAGTAGGATTGGGCTGTTCTTGCTTGATTGCCTTCATCCATTTTGACCAGGGTGACATTTTTCTCAGTGAGGCTGAAGTTCTGGACCTTTTGCAGTTAGGCACTTTTATCAGTAATAAGTAATAATATGTATATTTATCTATGTTCACAGTCAAGAGTTACCCATACCTCCCAGTGGTGTGAGGGAGAACTCAGGCCATCTTTCTGGTCCAGAAGATAAATAAATGAAGAGACATGAGCTTTTTATTACTTCTGCAAAGTCTGTAAGTGTTTTTGGTAAGTGACTACAATTTTAACAGAGGAAAGTTAAGCAGCCTTAAAAGAGAGTACAGTTTTGTGTTCGCTGAAGTAGAAAGGATAACTTTTCTTGCATGATGGAGGTTTCTGAATGTTATTACAAGCCCTGTGAACAAGTGGTGTTTTAAGATTACAGTTCCAGAACTGAAACCTATCGAGGGATACATCAGGGACTTGAGGCAGAAACATAAGCCTTGGGTATGTCTGTTATCAAGGATCAGGCATGTATGGCATGTAAACAATATCCAAAACATGTGAACAAATCTTTTGAAAGGAATTTTTGCTGCAAAATTTAGCAGAAGGGGTGGAGATTTGTTAGTGTTTCCAAAGAATTTCCCTCCATGAAAAATTGATAGCATGCTAAACTAAGTGAATGAGACATGCATTTGTACTTCATGTAGCCACCACCCTTCCCTGGTCTCCTGGCATGGGCTTGCAAGCAGAAAGAGGAAACTGAAGTTGATGGAAGTTTTGACACCATCTGCAGCAGAACCAGGATTCTGGTCTCCAGTTTCACACAGTTATTGCACTTCTTAGGAATGAGAGGCTGAGTTCAAGCACTACCTACCTGCTTGCCTAGGTAGGGGAGCTATGTAAGACTTTGGCATGAGGCATTTGGAAGAGGCTTGTTGTGTGGCTGTGCAAATTATAGAAAATTGCAACTGGCACATGAACCCCAAGGGTGAGACTTCATTTAATGTAACCATGATACTTTACATAGAGTTCCTTCTACAGTTAATGAATAGAGAAAGATGCCTCCAAAGGATAATGGTGCAAAACTGCTGGTGAACAAGCAGAAGTCTTCTCTCTTCATTTTTACAGATGGATCTGCTGCATTTTGACTGCCTTCATCTTTATTGCTCAGAGCCCAAACCAGAAATAATGTAGCGCTTTCCAGCTGACTGATAAGCAGACAAAGCGACCTGGTCCATGTCTCTCCTGTGATGCTGGCTTCATCAGTGTGATGATATCCACAAACTGATGATTCCCAGTTCTCACTGAACCTCCTTGGGTAGGTTAAATAGGACAGACATTCCTGTTCTTGTTTAATAGCACTTTCTGCAGATTGCCTCCTCAGATTAACATCTTGCCTTTGTTCAGCTGTCAAAAATAATTCATGTAATGGTGCAAAACGTATTTGAGGCAAATAATAGCACAATAATGAATATAAACCATGTAGCATTGCATTGCACGTGAAGCAAAGGGGGAAGGAGATGAAAGAATTAATAACTACAAGTACTGGATACTGATTCTTTTTTAAAGCTAAACATGGAGTGATAAATAGTCTAAAAAGTAAATGTCTGTGCAGCCTGAAACAAGGTGTAGACAAGCAGAACACAACCTCCCCCTAAAAGCAGTAGAAAAATAATTAGAGAACGTCTGCCAAGGGAAACTAAGTCATTTTTAAAGACTGCCAACAAATAATACATAATGGATTGGATTACATGCTTTGGTCTTTGCATACCCCAAGCTTTTGGTGGTATCAGAGGGGGAACTAGCAGTCATTGGTGTGAAGTGAAGCCCTGAATAGGAATCCAACACAAATTCTACATTGTTTACATCATTCCCTGCCATGCATAGGATTATAGGATTTTATATCATTGCTCATCACCTGAAAGCAGATCTCAGCAGGACTGATTTACATAATGTTACATTTAAGCTTGTTTATCTGGAACAGCATTGCAAGTTTGCTTGAATCTTTACTTTTCCTCCTTTCCCTTTCCCTTTCC
This sequence comes from Anser cygnoides, assembly GCF_040182565.1. Taxonomy (NCBI): domain Eukaryota; kingdom Metazoa; phylum Chordata; class Aves; order Anseriformes; family Anatidae; genus Anser; species Anser cygnoides. The sequence goes on from NC_089874.1 coordinate 8,065,128, forward strand.
CTTTCCCTTTCCCTTCCCCTTTCCCTTTCCCTTTCCCTTTCCCTTTCCCTTTCCCTTTCCCTTTCCCTTTCCCTTTCCCTTTCCCTTTCCCTTTCCCTTTCCCTTTCCCCTTCCCTTTCCCTTTCCCGTCTTCTTTGTCTTTTTCTTCTTTTTGCCCTTTTTTGTCGTCTTCTTTTCTCTCTCCTTTTTCATCATGCTATTGAATGAAATATATGTAGTATTGAGTTTGCAAGAGAGAAAAACTGAAGATTCATAAAACTCCATGAAAGAGAATTTTACCAGCCAAAGACCTGATTTAAGCACATTTACACAAGTCCTTAAATCCCTCACTGTCTAAAGCATCACTCAAGCAGGTGCTTAATGCAAAGTATGTTCTTTCAGCCCATTGACAACAAGGTCTAGTAAAAGTATTTGACTAGACATTTTTTCCTAGTTGTACGAAAGTATATTTTATTGTACAGGTTTCTTGTTCCTTGAAATAATAAGCCCAACAAAAAGGAAGGTAACTTAGATCATACTACATTGCTCTCTAGGTGGTTAGGACAAGCCAGAAAAGGGCAGATCTCATCAGGCTGGAGAAAATCAATGACTCTTACTTGATGGTAATCATACCCCTGTTGAAAGGAGATTATCTATTTTGCTTTCAGAGGAATTTTTAGTCATTTCTTTTTAGAGAATTAGAGGTAGTTTTGATCCAAGAGCTCCACTTGTGGAAAGCAAACCAAAATTCTCATAGATTTGCTCTACATGCACATTATGTTTAAGCTATATTAACCCCTTGCTTTGAGGAATTATCTAGTCATCTCAGGGGCCATAAAATATTTATTTTCCCCATTTTTAAGCCATAGTTTTGCTGCTGGGAGGGAGCCACAATGAAGAATGATTATGGTTACAAATATATGGTAGGGAGGATGTGCTGGTGCTCCTAATAGCAATAGTATTTACACCTATGATTATTATTATTTATTTATTTATTTTTCTTTTTCTGCATTGAGGTTCCAGAAGGGTTTTTCTCCTCAGTTTGTTTTCAGGAAAAGGAATTGATTACCTCTGTAATACAGGCTGCAGTTGTTTTCCTAGTGACACTTGGGAGTAACTTAGCAAATCTTCTGCTAAAGAAGTCCAAAGCAGGGAGCCAGCAGCCATAGTCTCCATGTTTCTGATGTGGCACGTGTGGATTTTAGTTCCCCTGTCTGTTTTTGGTCAACATAGCATGTTGGAGAAGAAGGTCTGTGGGGTGAGGACATCTCTGAGCCAGCTAAAGGTCAAAAAAGAATGTCATTTAGGGAATGTGGGAATGAATAGTTTGGGGTTTGATACCTTTCACTTTGTCTTTTGCCAAATTTGACCTGAATTCAGATTTGGCCAGCAACAGTATATCATCAGTTAGAAAGTATTTCAGATAGTACTCTGTCTGTTTTGTGACCATGTGTATAGCAGCTTTCCTAGACAGGCCCAATTATACATTACCCTCATGAAGTCCTTTCCATCTGGAAACCTTCACCCACTTTTCAGAAATCAGAAATACTCTTCCTTTCAGACAAATGAGGAGTGACAGCACATTGGCTAGCAGTGACCAGGTGCCACTGGGTGTTAATATGAAAATTAATAGTGAAAACCTGACTAACCATATTCCATGAAACGCACTTGGCTGATCTTTGGGTCCTGCTTGTCTTTGTTTTACTGGTTCCCAAGTGTGCTGCTGCTTTGCTGTATTACAGAACAGATATAGCTTTACAATGGGAGCCTGTGAGATAACATAAAATGAGTATAAAGCCCTATGAGGGAGACTAAAGAGGACCATATCTATCATCTGATGGGATTATAAGGGTGGGAAAGCTTGAAAGATTTAACTCCTTTTCAAAGGGAATTGTAAGAACACAAATTTATTTACCACTTCCTCACATACAGAGCTGTTCAGAAACAAGAAGCTTTGGCTCCTTTTAGATGGAGGAGAAATCATTTTCCACTAAGCTGTGCTTTTCTTATTAAAAAAATAATATATATATATATATATACATATGTTTTTTCTATGTCTAAGAGAAATGCAGACTGGATATTAAAAAGCATTTTTTTTATGTTGGTATTGAATGGGGTTTGCAAAGTACCTTGACAACTAATTTTCTTTCATTTCAATGAGTGCCAGGTGATTTAGAAAATGCTGATAAGTACCACTTACCTCTCTATAAATATCTTAAAATATCTGACCTGCATGACCTATATAAAAGCAGACAACACAGTTGCAATTTGGATGCTTTGTGGATGGTAAATGATCCAGACTGATTGTCTGGCTTCTCTCCACACTGGAGTTTCTCCTTCGATGGTCACCCCAGAAAGGACAGAACTTTCTGAGGTCAACCAAAGTTATATGCATGAGTAAGGGAGTGGAACTGCTCAAATGGAGGGGATAGCCTTATCTGACAGCTGGAAAGATCCTCCTGACATTGTAGGAGTAAATCTGGGAAATGTTTCCACAGGGGATGGATGTTGACATCATCCCAGTCACTTCAACCGGGATTGGAAACAATCAGGGACAAAGTGAACTTTGCTGGGAGATAAAACACTGTGAGAATAACAGTCTTCCCCAGTCTGCTCTCTTCTTGCCTCAGACATATCTTGAATATTCAGTCCATATATTTATTTGCATAATATATGGATTTGCAAATGTTATCAAAGGGTTTCTGACATATCATTTGAAGAAGTTCTGATGCTCTAGAGGCTCTTGCCATGTTGTTTTTATGTCCTTCTGTGGAAAGACTTAGTGTAATTCTTCCATGTCACATTCTGTTCTACTTTTTGAGAGTTTCTTAAAGAATAAAAAGTTTTGGACTTGGACTCTTGGGAGTTGGGGAAGTAGGAAACTCAGATTAAAAACTCTTCCTTCAGTTCTTTAACTCTGGGGAATTTTTTAGTTTGTTAGTAGATGCTTTGGGAACAGTGATAGGAAATATCCTTTGCTTTATCACAAGACAGAAAATGTCCTGTGGAGGGCTGAGAAGAAAGATCCATTTAGAAAACATTTTCAAGAAGCACGCATCACCAGTGAAGATGTCCCTTTTCATTTCCCTCTCTTTCTTTTAATTTTTTTTTTTTTCTATCCAAAACTCTCTCCTTTTCTCTTTCTATGAATCTATGGCACTTAGCAACAAGTGCCAACTCATGTGTCAGGAAACTGGTGCCAGGAGCTATTAACATTTACATGTCCTTGAATGTGTCAAGGAGTGTTTCCTTGATATATATATATATATATATATATATATTCTTGTTTGATGATCTGGCTTATAAAACTGGTGAGAGCAGACTGGAAGAGAGTGAATACTTCACTTTCTTTCAAGCTCCTGTCACCTACTGTTGTTAGAAGCCATAATGTAGCAAACCAAATGCCACAGTACAAAAGTAGAGGTATTTTGTTCCAAGATCTTTTTATTCTTCTCCACTGCTAGCTCATGAGTTGATGTTGATGGTTGTGCCCTTCAGCCTGACTTTTCACAGATCCTCTTTACTCTTACTTTTCAAAGAATGCAAATACTTTTTTTTTTTTGCTTTTTTTTTTTTTTTCTGAATGTACTCCAAACACTGTACACCACTATAAGGTTGTTCCTATCATTCTAGTTGCTTTGAAAACCAAAACAAAAACCAAAACAACAACAACCAAAATGAAACAAAACAAAACCCACCACCACAACCACAAATTACTGTTTCAAACTCCTAACATCTTTCAGAGATGTCCTAACTTTCTGCCCATAGACATTCTGGTTATTGAAGCAAAAGTTATGGGTATTAATTGTGGTTTTTACAGCATCACTGTGGGAACAGTGAAGCAAAATACATGTTTGCTAGACTACTGGGATGCCTATTGGAAAAGTGCACTTTAGGCATGGCTCAGGATGTGAAGTCCTGTAAACTGGTTGCACATTTGTGGAAGGAGACTACCATGAGGCCTCCGGGTGGAGCACAGGTTAGAGTTGAGGCTTGCCTCTTCCCTGAACTGGCTCAAAGCTTCCCAGTGTTGTGGTTTAACCCGGCTGGCAGCTAAACACCACACAGCCGTTCGCTCACCCTCCCCCCTCCCTCTCTGGGATGGGGGAGAGAAACGGGAAAGTGAAGCCGGTGAGTTGAGATAAAGACAGTTTATTAAGACAGGAATATAATAATAACAATAATAATAGTGATAATGATAATAGTATTAATAATAATAATGTGTAAGACAACAAGTGATGCACAATGCAATTGCTCACCACCCGCTGACCGATGCCCAGCCTATTCCCGAGCAGCCGGCCCCCCACCCCGGCCAGCCACCCCCATATATTGTTTAGCATGACGCCAGATGGTATGGAATACCCCTTTGGCCAGTTTGGGTCAGCTGTCCTGGGTCTGTCCCCTCCCAGCTCCTGCTGCACCCCCAGCCTGCTCGCTGGCAGGACAGAGCGAGAAGCCGAAAAGTCCTTGGCCTGGTGTAAACACTGCTCTGCAACAATTAAAACATCAGCATGTTATCAGCGCTCTTCTCATCCTAATCCAAAACATAGCACCCTACCAGCTACTAGGAGGTAAAATTAACTCTGTCCTAACTGGAACCAGGACACCCAGCTAAGACAAATGCTATCTGGCAGCAAGAACTGGATGTGGGAGGAAAGATGAGACAGCAAAACACTCACATGTGGGGAATATAAAGCCAGAGGCAGGTGGGCCAAGACCCTATGAGCTCTTCCGGTTTTGCTGAAGTTGGGGTTGGGAGTGGACACTGATGGAGCTGTTGCTTAGGGAAATTATCTCCCAATGAGCACAGTAGGTGCTGTATAGCCTGGATTAAGCACTGGAGATTTTGTAGCCAAGAATCTCAGAGGCTTATCCACACAGTTAAGTAAGAATGCAAGGGCACGTGCTCTGACCCTGAAACCAGATAGTGTGGTACTGCTTGTGTCTGTATAGCTTTTTCCCTCAAAAGAGAATGGCTTCCTCCATGCTGCATTTTGGGACCACCACTGACCTACATGATCCTCCAGGAGACTAACTCCTTACTGCCTTGTGGAAGCAGACTGGGAGAGGTTACAAGACAAAACTTGCAGGAGTCCACCAGCAGTGGCAAGCATGGGCTTGTCCCCAGGCTCTGCTTGTTCTTATAGTCCTGGGGTCTGTGATCCTGTAGGCTTACTGACTGATGGCATGTAAAAAAAGTACTGTATTGTCCCAAGACTTCATAGCACTTTCAGAATTATTCTAGGAATCTGTATGATATGGATGAAGTATGTATATGGGAAAAGAGGACTGAAGGCACAAGTAAAGTTAGTAATATGTGCTCCACAAGCCAGTCATATCCCTTGCTATTAAACACATGGACCTTCCCATCATCTAGGGATCATGTCTTCATTTGTTTGCATTTATAAACTTCAGTAAATTCTTTTCTAACCCTGGAATGGCCTCTGAGATACTGCAGCTACAGAAGTATCTGCTGAGCCCAGGGAAATTCAGGTGGGTTTACACCATGCTCCTGGAGTAGAGGGAAATATGTTCATGAGACTGTAGAATGCTTCATGACAGGCCTGAGTGTGGGAGGTAAGAAAGATCATGAAGGAGGATGGACCTTAAATCATCTCTCCGAGCTTTGCCAGGCCTGAATTGGCCAAGACAAAGTTGGTTGACAGATAAACCATGTCAATTTATCCATTGGTAATGAATAGCTGTCAATAAATTTATTTTCACTTTGGGCTCCAAAGTCAGTCCTCCCAAGTGTAGATTTTCATAGGCCCAAAGGGCAGCTACAAATGCCAGCAGAAGAGAATCTTGCTTTTCTTCACACAGAGGAAACATCTCTTCTGTGTGCGTTCTCAGATTAGTTTGCAATTTCTTGTGGTACAGTAGTGCTTTTATTTTAGTAGTGTAATAGAACATCTGACAATAATCTCTTATGTAATTATCAGTGCTCTGTTTCCATCAGAAAATCCTAGTATACCTGACTTCAGTAGATAAAGCTTTTTACTAGATAGGATAGGACAGTTACATACTGTCAGCAAACACTGAATCTAATATCACATCTATTTTCACTGAAGTCAAAATCATTATTTTAATGCATTATTAGTTGGTGTTTTTCACCTAAATGTCACACATTAAAGCATATCATTTAGCACCCAGGTGTTGTCAAAGTAAAGATATGAAGTCGTGCAACATCACCTGCAAAAATAACTTATAACAAGAGCATTGGTCATGAGGATTTCAGTTATATTCTGGCAATAAAAGAAGACAGTGAATATGATATCTGGGAATAACCATGTGGTTGAATAAGGAAGCCAGTGTGTGGAGCAAGGGACTGTCTAACTGAATAAGTGATAAATGTGGATGGCAAAGGTATAATGTGATTTCTGAGTTGGCTTGGGCAAAGAAAATGTCAGGCTGCCATTGAAACAGGCAGTTTCTGCTCATCTCTGCTGACCCTTCATCACCAAAGTTCTTCTTCCCTTTATGGTTCATGTACTTCTACTGGGTGACTGAAATTCTGTGAAGATGTTTCTTGATGTTTAGTTTGGCATTCCCATTTCAGAAGATATAGGATATTTCTCAGCTTCCAGGTATAGATATGTGCCTTCATATCCTCACTCAGGACTGAGGCAAGGTGGAGGTACTCATTGGATTTTTCTGCTTCATCCTGATATCCATGGGAAAGAAACCTTGGTTCTTATGCCAGATGGGCATGCAGTAAACTGGTAGATCCCCATTTGGACATGAGGGCCACAGAATCCTGGGGTGGTCTAAGTCTTTGCTCCTCAGGTAGAGACACAGAAAAGAAATGCACAGCTTGTAAAACGTCATACATGAACCCTGTTGCAGAGCTGGAGATAAATCTCTTAAATACCAGCCAGTAGTCTCAGTCACAGGGTCTTGACATGCCTTCAGCATTTAACACTGAAATATATTACCTTTACATGTTCCTTCCCTGACAGTCAGGGATATTAAGGGCTCAGTTCATGTGGAGTATTTCAATTGTCCATTTTAGGATGAAATAAATGATGTCCTGAACTGTACTGATCACAGTGGCTAGATTTCCACCGACTATTAAAGGAGCCCAAGGTCAACAAGCTTCTCTACAGACAGGTCACACTCCCTTGTCCTGATGGGACAGCAAAGCTGAAACATTGCTTTTGACATGACAGGCATCCAGCATGTTATTAGCCCTAATATACCAATAAGAGGTACACATCAAGACTGAAGCTGTTTACAGATTCCAGCGAGCTCTCTCTGTACTGGGCAGGATTATTGACTATGATGACTTCTACACCAGTAAGACAGCCAGCCTGGCCTGAGATCAAACTAGCCAAAGGAGTATCACTGTCAATAAGTTATGGTTTCCAGAAGCCAATGTCTTTTAACTATTCTACCACAAGAGTGCTACTGGGACGTGTTTTCTATTATCTAATTTGGTAAAGCCAATCCTTATTTAACATTATTTCCAAGTTTAATATAGTTTGTCTTTTCTTAGGTCACAGCACCCACAAATCAATATGTATTGAGTTAGCCAACCGCAAGGAGATAGTTAATTCTCATCCACCACGCTTTGAGCGCTACTTGCATCGACTAGAGAAGGCAGAACTGGCTTTTTACACTGAAAAGCAAGGGAAAAAAACCACTAATGACAATGTGAAGAAGTGACCCCAAGTTATTTAAGTTAGAATTATCACTAAAATAAACCATCAGTTCTTCCACAGTGACTTTTACAAAGTCACTCATAGGCTTTGAAGCTTCTAGCTGCATTGTATAGTTACACTCTATATAGCCAATTTCAAACACATTAAAGGCAAGAATGATACAATCTGAGTTACACTAATGTATTTTCTTGTAGTATAAATTACACATTTCAGTATTTCTGTGAAAAATTTTTATATAAAGCAGCCAATTTTGGTGCCACAGGTAAAAAATAAAGTTACTGCAGGGTGTTTGGCTACTAGAAAATATCATAAGAAGACTGTCTACACAGCTAATTATTATGTGCAGACTTTACCAGCTGGTAGCAAATGGTTATCATACCTTTAACAATGGGGCAGTTTTTAGATGTACGAAGCTTCAGCAGTCATTGTCATTTTTTTGAAAAAGCTCCAAGCACTCCAAACACAGCATTTTCCTTGAAACCCTAGAATATAGGTGATCACACATTGCTTTTCTTTTCCTCTAATTAAAAACAAATATGTTAATGGGGTTATGATTAATGGGAAAACTTGAAAATGTCATTATTCACAACTTAAAACTCATAAGTAATAATCCTAATACATTTGATTTCAAATGATCAAAGAAATATGTGGATAAATACGTGAACAAGCAAACAAACAAAAAAGAAACCTGAGACTGGTGATGATGAATGGTTGGCCTAGAAAGGGAACGTATGTTTCACTCAGAGAGTGTGGGGACTTAATCTTCTCTGCCCTACAAAGGTAGGATCCCAAACCCAAGTAATGATTGTGGAGCGTTACTGATACACAGAGATAATATAATTTTTCTAAGTGCAGTGTTCAGAATCTCAGCATTGTTTAGTAACACTGAACAGAAGATATTGCCTGAAGCAGATTTCAGTCTCTGGGGGATTCAATCTCTGAGAGACCAGAAAGAAGTCACCCCCAGGAAGTGTACCATCCTGCAACACCTCAGGCAAAGAGGTGCCAAGGTGTGACTTGCGTGGCACTGATGGCACCCAAACCATGTCATGGCTATACCTGACCTGGCTTCTCTTCCCATGTGTGGAACTGGCTTCTGCAACTGCCACTGACTGAGGATTCTGACAAAAGAAGCTTGTGGACTGTTGTTTATGCAGACGTGGGAGTACAGCCATTTTAAGTCTCCTTTCCTTCATCAGTTCTTTATAACCTTTTTGATCCAAATTTTCCATAGTCAATTTTGCTTTAAGCTGCATTTATGGAACGATTTTAGTTAAAGGAGTTCTGCTATTTCTGACAACAGAGGTGAGCAATTTTCCAGCTTCTCTTGAGACATCTTAGTATGTTTAAGTGTTTGGGTTTGAGATCTGAGTATTTTAGTGCATTTCTGTATGGCGGTGTACATCCATGCAAAGGCCATGTTTGATGACAATTACAGGTTCCTTCTTGCAGTTGCTGCTTCTCTGGGTTTTGGAAGTATGTAATTTTTTTTTTGGTTGTTTGTTTTTCTTCTTCTTCTTTTCTTTTTTTTTTTTTTCTATACAATTTTAATTTATGAACACAAAAGCAGCGAGAAATATGACTCTCCTATGATATCAATATTTTATTCACAGTATCATAAGGAAATAACATTTATAATAGAATCCAGCCAAAATTACAGCAAAGATTTTTTTTTTTTCTCTTAACATTTCCCAAGTCAGGGAAGAACATAAATTTACTGTTGACTTTTTCCAGTATTGCTCTATGCCTCTATCTTTCCATCTTTCTTTACCATAATTCCTAATGAACTCTGCGTGCCTCTTATAAAGGACTATAGAGTAGTTTTCCTGAAACATTTTTGTCTCCTCCTTGTATCAAACTTTGTGAAGAGGTAGGTAAACAGTCACACATATAGAAATGTCTTCCTACAGAAAGATAGGAGGGAAGACAGCAAATAAAAACTTGGTCAAAAAGGAGAGGAATAAACAAAATATCTTTAAATAAATTTATTTAATGGGATAAGCTGCATAGAACTTGTTGGTCAGGATAGTTAGGTTATAGTGATAGTATTAACTCCATGTGGCTGGGACCTTGTACAAATTTCTTAATTGCTACCTGTTTTTTTCTATCTGCAAGATGAACTAGCATCGAGTCCAGATGGTACTGTTGAGGATTTACTTCTAGTTACTTTTGTGAAGTAATCCGAATGTGTACAAAGACCTGTACTAACCATACTGTTCATTCATATTCCATACCATGTGAACGTTCTATAATTGTAGAAGAGATTTTTGCAAGATGAATTCTCTCAGTTCCTTTTAGTGCTGTCAAAGCTGTTCCAAAATCTTTCTCCCGTCCCTTGGATCTGACACTTCACTTAATACCTAGGAGTTTTTCTGTTGTTTTGTTCATTTGATTTAATTACAAGCAGTGGTAAAATAAAATTTACAGCAAACTTAATAGTTTAATGTTTTGTGCATGTACTATTTCCTGAAAGTATTAGCACCTTTCTCCAAAATTTTATACAATTTTGTGATTAAATCCCCAGAGTTTAAGGGTGAGGTTAGAGAAGACCTATTTACATTTTTTATTCCACTTGAAGGATGGTCTCTTAAATGCATGTGTCTCTGGTTTTGGTTCCAGACAAGGTTGTGAACTTTGGTTAAAAGTGATGAAGACCCTTGCAGTGCTCTTTAACATTCTGCTTCTTCAAAATTTGGACACAAATGAAGCCACTGCTCTCATGGCCCTCTTTTATTTTACCCTGTTCTCTTCAGTGTCGCATGTGTACACTTCCAGGGACACTTAAAAAGGGAGGGTTCACTCATAGTCCTTGTTCATAATGACCAGCTGATGTGGAAGAAAAATTAACATGAAAGAATTTTCCTGGAGATCTTCCAGGGAAAGCCTCAAGACTGAGCAAATGAGAAAGGCAATCTCCATTAGTTACACCTGACTGTTCAGAGAATTAAGCTTGTAATGGGAATGATAACAAATGCATTTTCTGTCAGTGGGAGGTTTTCTGGCAAAGATAAAGCCAGAAAAGGAACTCAGGCTGTACTGAAATTGCCTAGTTTAGTGGTGTTGCAATCCATACCTGCTGCAGATTATTTGAGCTGTCATTCATGTTTCCTTGCTGGTGCTGGCAGTGTTGTTACGTGCTCTCCTCCTACAAAAACAGGCCAGAGATGCAGCCAGGAGCCAGGATGATGTTCAGCAAGCCTGTCCAGCAGTCCTGGTTATGCCACCAGTCAGCTGAATAATGCAATTAAGGCATTCTGTTCTGTGGTTTCCACCTGGTTTTTGTCCCATTTAGAGACAGCCTTGCCCACACCAGGGAGACGGGGTGCAGCTGTGTTGTGCAAGGGACTATAAAAAGAGGTAGAAAAGTAGGTTTGTACCTGAAGAGTATATAGTGATTGCAACCTCTGGTGTTGCTGTAATGCAGTTTAATCACAAAAATATTTGATTATAGCTAAATTTAACCTTCATGGTTATTGTCTGTAGGTTGATAAATAATCACAGACAAAACCACACAGCAGATTTTTGTTCCTATATCCTGTGACTGGATGGATCCTGCTGGATTTTGTAGGACACTGACCGGTGACAGAAGGGATGTTGGGACAAGTTCACCCTGGCGCCTGAGGTAACCAGCAGCTCAGATGAGGTCCCCATGCTGTGATGTTCGGGATGGGAGGGGAGGTCAAGCGAAGGCAGGTTGGCTAATCTGGCCTTTAGTAAAATATCTGACCATACTACTACTTCTACATCCTAAGCAAAACCCTAGAAGGATTAAATCATAAACAAGAGCAGCAGAGATGGAAATTTTTCCATTTGGTTGATACCTCCAACAAGTCTCTGCACAGTACTGTTTATATCTTTTCTCTCCCTGCTATGTGGGTCACAAACAGACTTACCTGCTCCTAAAAAGTCATCTCATGCTTTTATCTGCCATCAGGACCAGACACGCTGCTGCAGATCTACCTTGCTCTGGCTCACGACTGTTAATTCTTCCAACACACAAAATGTGCCAGCAACTGCGTTTTCCTACCAAACTGCATTATTATTACAGGCATAAAAGAACTGGAGGATAGGTTGCATAAGCTGCACATGGATGAAAAGGAACAGGTCATATCTCATTTGCCAGCCTCAGCAATTGCCCAGGTTCCCCTAAGGGCAGCTTTCCCCAGCCTGCCTCCCTCTTTGCACAGAGCAGGGTTGGTCCCGTAGCATCCAGCATCTGCTACCTGCTGCGTGCAACTTCCTCAGCTGCACCTTCCTGCAAAACAGTCTGCACACAGCCCCCCTCTGCTGCTCACTGTCCGAATTCTGCTCCTGTAGCACCGTGGTCATCATAAGAGTGTTCAGATCTGTCAGCAACAGAAGGTGAATTTAGCCACCTGTCCCAGGACAGCAGTGTCTCAGCCCCTCCTTGGCTACAGCAGCCAAGATCTGGTCACTTGTTTTGCTCCCAGTGGGAATATTGTTATTTTCTAGTTACCTACTAGAGGAGAAAAGAGTGTGGCACCTACATGTATCAGGAGAAGGACTCCAGAAAAGTGTGGGCATGAGTTATTCCAATGTGTTTGCAAGATTACAGTGAGGACTAAGACTAACAGGAATGCCTGTAAAACTGTCAATATAATGCCAATACTGGCTATTAAATTATTAAACCAGCATACTTCACTGTTTAAAATACTTTAAAGTGTTTGGAGCAGAGAGATGCTTAATTTGTATTTTAGCTAGGACAAATAATAGGCTATGAGTTGTTTAGATGTATTGCAAATTCTTCCATGTATTCCTCCATGCAAGCACCCAGAATTTATTTACCATAGCACACCAACACTGGTCAGCTGGTGGCTGTGATGCGAAGGGGGGACTTCCCTTCCTGGCTGTTAGGTCCTTTTGCAGAAGCTGATTCCTGTCCTCAGCCTGGTTTCCTCCAAGCAAGGGAGAACATTGGCTAAAATGCACCTTGTCCAATGTGCATTGGTCTCCAGCTGGTCTAGACCAGGACCCAGAAGACACGGAATTATGTCCAGAAAAGAGAAGGAAGGGCACTGAAGCCTTTCAAAGGCCATTCATGGCTCCAGGGTTAATCCAAGAGCCTGAGAAGTTCTTCTGGCATGTCACTAGCATCCAGTCAGTCATGTTACATTTGAGGTCCTTCGCTCAGGGAGAAAGAGTTAAGAGAAAAATGAGTAGTCAGCACATCTCATCCCTCAGTGTATCAGCTCAGCTGTTCTTGCCCGTGGCACATCAGCTTTCTGTCTTCCTGCCTGCTGGAGGGCAGAGCTGCAAGATGCCCTCACTTTGCATGATCTGTTAAATTCTGCAGCTGAGCTCTTCAGTAACTATTAGTAGCTAGCACCTACCCAGAAACACAGATTTGGCTGCAATATGCAAAACAAGAGAACAACAGCCTTGGGTGATCCCTTCTGTACCTGACTATCTCAGCAGCAGTTTGGGTTTAATAATAACTTCAGCAGCAGATCCACACTTTGAGAGCTTTCCTCCTTGGTCTTCTTTTTTAATCTGGCCATCATTAGAGCACAGACTGTCAATGGTCTTCAGAGCTGTGCAGAACCATTTCTGTGGATATCAAACTTTTCCTTTTCACTTCTTCATTTCAGTTTATACACAGGTGGTAAACATACCTGAATCCTCAGGATATTTTTGGAAAATTAAAGAAGAAAAACATTGTGTTTATTTTGAGAAAAAAAAAAAGGCACATGTTCTTAAACAGAGACAAGGTGGGTGTTTAAAATATTGATATGGATACAGAAAGTCTATTGACAGAATGATAGTTTGGCTTTGTGTGTATTTGTCATTCCCTTTGTTCTCCAATGAGACAAGCCTGGTTATTTATGCTGGGGGGAAATTCTATTGTACAGAGTAACAAAGTTAAGAATGAATTATTAACTCATTGGACAGGTGAGGAACATGCAGTAGCTCTCCTTGGCTGGAGACTGCTGCCTTCAGTTCAGCTTGGGGTGCAGGGATGGCAAACTGCTTGGGGTGGGACAAAAGAGCCGCCTTCTGAGCCCTGCTGTGCTCAGCCACCTTGGGTGGATTTAATCTCACATGCCTTTAGAAATCTACAGTATCACCCTGGGCTTCCTTTAAATCAGCAAGAGAAATGGGTACCTGCAAGCAAGTGCACTTCTGAAGCAATATTATAGATGCCTGATTTTGAAGGAGGTAACCCCCTCCCCAGACTGCTGCCTGGATCTCCATTGACTCCAAAGAATGCCTTGGGGCTCTAGAGTAGCTCAAGATACTTAAGTGCAGATATCTACGTTTAGCCAGCTGAGTGCATCTTTGGTGGATGGAGGGATTTTTTAATTTCTTTCTTTCTTCTATTTACCAGAAGTTCTTTTAGCTGTAAATGTATATATTCCAGCTTTTTTATCTACAACCGTTCCCTGGAGGTGAGAAAGTATGTGTAGCAAATTTAATTCTTCTTGAAAAGTGAGCTTGTTTTTCTTATTTACTTTTATCTGATTCCATACACATAGTCTCTGACTTGCCAAGGCCCATGGATGACCAGGTATAAACCACTGAGTTTTAGAAGTTGTACTGTAGGTGAAGCTATGAAAATAAGCTTGGTGACAATGTTAGTGGTTTGTACTTTTTGAACCAGTGAGGCACCTCCAGAAAAGGTTAACAAATTAAGGGATGGAAAAGTAAGAAACAAAATTTTACTCTCCCTACATGGACAGAAGTGGGGAAAAATGGTTTCCTGACAGTACTCCTGGTAGGTTTCATCAAAGCAATTGCTGCTGACCTAATTCTATTTGCCAGTAAACCAGGTTCTGACCTTTACAATAGCAGAGTTAAGGCAGCCTGAATGTGTAATACTTTTCTCTATCACTGAGATGAGCATCCCTGGCATCCCAGGGGTCTCAGTCCACATGAATAATTTTGCTTCCCTTAGACCCAGCTTGACTTTATGTGTGGGAACTATTTAATCTCCAAGTCCAACCTCTAATGGAGAAGAAGAGACCTCACAGATGCTTTCATGAGCCTTTTCCTTATGCATTATACCTATAGCCTAACAAAAGGCTGTCTTGATTGAAAAGCATGCAGTTTTTCTGGGAAACTGAAATCCCTCCATTGCAAGGTGGAGATAAGAAATAATTGTGCATCTGTATTGTAAAGAAACAGAAGCATTCTGCTGTTGCAGTATAAAAATAATGACTGGCATAAAGAAAAGATTTTGAAAAATCAAGCAGGGGGAGCAAGACCGCATGCGAGTGAGCGCACATATTGCATAAAAGGCCGAGTGAGGATTAATATTATATTAGTTATTCAACAACACTGAATCACTGCAGTTTTCATTTAATGTTTCTCCAAATGACTATAACCTTAAAAGTCAAATACATGACAGATGCACTTAATCACCTCAATGTAAGAAAAATAATGCTCATGCCTGTTAAATAGAAGAAATGAAACATGACTAAGCTGGTGTTTGTTACAGTGCCTAGTTTCTGACTTTTCTGAGCTGTTTGATGGTAAGGCGAGTCTGTAAGGAGTAGGTAGTTGGTAATGTCTTTTCATCTTCAGAGCAATAGCACTCATGGTCAAAGCAAGGGTTTCTGTACAATTCTCCATGCTGGGCTTGGGGTTGGACCAGGTCCAGACCAGGATGTTCCTGCCAGGAGATCTGGGAAGAAGAAAAGGGTAAAGCCTTAGAGCACCAGGCTGTCCTCCCCACTGTTGTCATCGGGACTGGGGGAACCATCTGCTCCAGACTAAGGTCCTGTGTAAGGTGATGAAGAAATGAATAGCTCTGGAAGGTTTAAACTGGAAACTAATTAATTAATGAATTAATTAATTCTTGTAAAATATAACACCCAATTCTTCACTTCCATGGATCAGCATTCAGCTTGCACCAGTAAACACAACACAACACAACATGTAGTTTTTGTAAGCCAGCATAGCTGAGTGTCTTACATAGCGATCATTACCAGCAGGGTGAAATGCTTAATGACATAACTTGTGTTCATTTTTGTCTGTTGAAAATAATTTTAATTTTTCAAAGAAAACTTGACATTAATGGTAAATCTATCTCTAGGCTGCAAAAATGTATACCTTTCCAATGCCCTTGGCTACTCCATCAGAATGCAAGACTTCTGATTGGAGTACATTTTTATGTAGTGCTTCTTTCTTCTTCTTCTCCTTCTTCGTTTTACCCAAATTTTTATTCATTACAAAGTCAAAAACTGTTGAGCTGAAAAATTATCACGTTTAAATTTCTTTTATGTTAAATGTTTCAGTGAAGCAGCAAAGTGCTTTTTGTATTTCTCCATTGCCTAAGGCATTTCTTAAAGCCTTTTCTCATGAGCTACTTTTACCCAAATGCCCGAGAAAAGGAAGAAAAGAAATATTCTGAATGAATTGATTTATGAACACAGCTATTGGTTTTTAGCACACCTTTCATTTTTTTGTCTTTCTATGCTGGATGAAAGATACTTAGTCTATGAATATTGTTGGCTCTAAAACCCTTCTCTCATATATCTCATATAGTCACAGAGATTAGAGAGAGAGAAGACTTATTGGGCCATTTAATTCATCTCCTTACTACTACAGGACTGATATCTAGAATATTTACAGTACTTCGTTCTGTCCAACTCCAAATATTTTGGTAGAAGGCGACTTTGAAAAAGCCTAGAAAGCAGTTACAGTGTCTCATCAGTCCCAAGTCCACCAAGACCAGTCACGATAGCCAACTTGGACTAGCATGGTCACAGCACAACTCTTTTTCTCCCTGTACGGGAGCCAGTGATATGACTGCAACATCATGTGGCTGCTTCCCCAGCCCACGCATTTCTGCATGTCTCAGGCTGGGGCAGCTTTTGCTGTGAGTCTACAGCAGTCCTCATCCTGGTACCTTTGTACCCTTTCATTTCTTGCTGCTTGAGGGCTGGGGACAGGAGACAGTGTTGCAAACCTTTCATGACCTAATCATTAAGGATGCTCTGCATACAAGCTTCCTCCAACAACAGTGCTTATGACTTTCAGAGAGACCATTCCCTGTGTTTTTTTTTCATACATGTTGCTACCGTGATTTTTGTTTCTGGAGACAGCACCTTTAAATCCCATGGAGCAGAGTGCAGCAGTAATTGGCTTTTAGTAGACAGAACATGAACACCGAGTACTTTCTGTATACCAGGGACTTTGCCTCAGTTTTTTGTGTTTGCTCAGAATGTTAAAACTGGTGTCTTCTGGCTGTGTCCTAAATGCAATTGGATATTGGTATCTTCCTTCCCATGATCTGTTTTTTGGGGGCAGATAAGATCCGAGTTGAAGCACGTAATGGCTCTATTATATCTGAGTGCCTTTGGCATATTTTAATACATTTATTTTTTTAGGCAGAAATGATTAAAACGTCTTGCAAGAGCCAGATAAGGAATTTGGATTTGGTCCTGACAAAGTGCATTACTTCTGGACAGAAAACATTGTAGAGCCTTACCAGTATAAATGTTAGCTAAGGTCAGTATATTCTCAACAATAATTTCTATTGAGGTTTAGCATTATTCTAGTTTTCCAACAGCATAAAACTCAAAAATTAACATCGACTGTCCTACTTTCTTAATGGGACTGGAGCCAGACCCATTTGCAAAGACCACCACTGGACTGAGTTTCCCATGATGCAGGGGGCACTGTCCTAGTTGTGTTTGCAGCTGAAAAGAGGTCTCTCATGCCACAATGTGTGGCACATTGTAGCACAGTGATTACACTGAGCCTACACCAGACAAGGCCATTTGTTCTAATACCAACTAATTTTTAACATCTGAAATATCCAAGAATGAGGAATGAGCAAAAAATGAGCAAAAGCAAAGTCTTTCTGACAAGCAGGCCTTTGGGCAACATTTTGTTGAGAGTGATGAATGGAGTGTTCAGGTCTTCCTATTTTACTGTTTACCTTTGTTTGCTTGTTTGTCAATATGAAACAAAAGGATGGCTTCCATATTCCTCAAGCACTTCCAGAGGATGTTTTTAAGCAATAAAGTGCCTGCTCCTCTTTTTCAGCTACTCTTCAGCTCCACTGGAAATGGCCACACCAGCTGGAGTCCAGACAGATTGCTGTTCTGTTGCCAGCACAGACCTGTCTTCTTTTCCCTTTAGTGCTGCTCCAGCTGCAACCCATCCAAGGGCTGTCTCTTGCCTGTCAGCTCAATGCACCAGCCCCAGGAATCACCCCCTGCTGGCACTTTCCTGCTGGGAGGTGACCCAGGTGTGTTACCGGGGGCTCCTTGCAGTCCCTCTGGACCACTGGACTCTGTGACAGACTTTGCATTTTTCCACACTCTGCTGCATGAATCTTCTACTTGCTAGATCATGTGATGGGGGCCTCATGTCACATTAAAAAGTCTTTTGTTGTTTGCCAGCTTATGTGATGGAAGTGCAAGGTATGAAAGAACAAATGATATGGCTGGGGACAAAATCTGAATATACAGATGGGAATTTCTAGCTAGTGAGAGTTTCTTTGAGGGCAAAACCTTGCTGTCCTTATAAAATAGCACCATGACTTCTTTGCTTACTGGAACCTCACATAACAGCTACGTCTGATAAGGGGATTCTGAGATGGAAAAGATTCTGGTAAGCTCCACTGGGTGCCTTCCAGATCAAGTAGTTTGCCAGAGGAGCATGGGGTGAAGACCTAGATCCAGTGCAAAGGTTATGGTGAAGTCCAAGAGAAGATGATGGGCCATCACTTCCCATGGAGTTACTCCTGTGGGGCTCCAGAAGGAGGAGCCTTCAAAAGGAAGAGACTGTTTAACTCCTGCAGACGTGTCCTTCCTGTGTGCTTTCTCATCCTCCCCACATTTAAATTCCACCACTCTTCTTAGAGTAGCCCATAAATTAGGAGACATTCCTTCTTGGAAGTTCTTACTGCTATACATGCTATCTTCTCTTTTGCTTAATTTCTGCTCTCTGCTCTGCCTTCTGCTGCATTTGGCTCTGATGGAGGAGTGGGCACTAAGGCAGCACATCTCAGTGGGACAGACAAGCTAGTGAAGCATTTGTGAGATTCTGTGAAGCCAATAGAAAAGCCCAAAGCTCTGCACCTGAACCTCCCATTCACAGCAAGGGGTGATGGAAGGACAAACAATTTGGCTAGTTTCATTCAAGTTGTGATGTGAAAAGCAGCAGTAGAAGAGACAGCAAATACTATCGTATTATTATTATTATTATAATAATATTTTTAATTTTAATTTTAATTTTAATTTTAATTTTTTAATTTTTTTAAAAAAAGCTTATCCCTCTGATGATCCATTAAAATCATCAGGTATTTTGTTTGTTAGAATGTCAATTGATAGCAGAACTGGTGATACAGGTACACAGAAAGGTTTCTTCTGCAGATCATTGTGTCACTGAATTTTTTTTTATAATTTTCTGATCACACAGGTTATAAAAAGTGAAGGTTGAGAAGAATGGATTCAGGCAGAAATTAAAAGAGTATTAGTTAGACTCTTACTTCTATTAATCATGGGTCCCAAAGGGCCCCAGAGACCTTTGCTGGGAAACTAAAGCTTGGAATTTAAATAATTCAATGTATTTTTATAGATGTGTGAGGACTTGGTCTTCTTTCAGTCTGTTTTTTCACCTGTAGCAATCTGTCTGACATCATCAGGATAGTTTTTCAGTGCAAGTGAGATGAGAATCCAGTGTTAGAAAATTTGGTATTAAAATCAGCTGGCTAAATTCTGTCTTCTGTCTAAATGCAGGATCCTGCCGAACAGCAAAGGGAGATAGATAAGAATGAGAGAGTAACTGATGTACCTTCATGTCTATTCTTCATTAGTGCATCACTGAACCCTGACACAAACATTTCTCCATGGCTGCGTAGCAACACAGCTTCCCAATTTTTATTAAGGCCAGTTAATGGCTCTTCACTACCCTTGCTGTTCACTGTTTTGAAGTATTGGGGCTCTATCCACATCACTTAATTTTTGGCCTAGGAGATGGTGGCTGACTGGCAGATCCCAGCACAAGCTGTGTCAAAGCATGGGGTGGCTGACAGAGTTTCTGCCAAATGTTATTAAAGGAACAATTGCCAGTAAAGGCTAGTAAAGATGTGTTTTGCTTTACTTTTAAAGAACAGCCTGCAAAGTGCAACACCCACTCATCCTACTCAAGCAAGTCATGTCTGCTGAAAGATAAGCGAATATATGTGAATAATTTCATTGAAATCTACATTCCTGTCTGGATTAATGTTTGCGCTGCTGTACCATTTGGAAGCTGCAGTCAGAAATACATACTCCCAATATTCTAGGTGCTGTACAATGACAGGAAAATGAAATTTGGGGTGTTACCATCATGTGTTTTTTTTTTCTTTTTTTTTTTTCTTTTTTTTTTTTTTCCTCAGGGTCTTGTCCTCCCTGTTCACCCTTAGGTCAGGTAATCTTAGCACTTTCCTAAACAATTACTGTTTTCTCTTGGACTAGTAGCCTTGGCTGCAATCCACTTTGACTGTTCTGGATATTATATTAAACTATTACTGAATAGCAGCGTAGAGATTGAGCATCCTTGGTATTGTCCTAGAAATATTGCAAACATTGGCCAACCAATGCAAATCATTGGCTAAGTAAGGGTGGAACAAGAGGTCACCAAGTTAAATATCAAAGGCAAATTAAGCAATAAACAAGATTAATAAGAAGAATGAATGGAATAACAACTAAGCAGCATAAAGCTAGGAGGCTCTCCTGTTAATAGGGGATGTGCAATACAAACTTTTCTAGGAATCTTCATTACTCCCTACAAAATACCAAAGAAGTGGAGAAAGGGGGAAATATTGGAAAAGCAGAGCTTCTAAGCCTTCTTGAGGGACAGCTTGAAATTCTGCCTCCCTTGTGCAGCTGCTCTTCACTATAGCACAGGACTCCATAACCACGCCTGTAATTCAGCCTTCTCGACTCGATTCTGAGCAGGGCACTGACAATATCTGGGTAATTGCCGATTATTTGCAGATATTCCTTTGCTTCCAGTTTAAGGTCTCTCACAGAAACAACAATAAAATTGCTTAGACTGTTACTTCAGAAACACTCAGAAATCATTGGTCTGCTTTCCACAATGCTCCCTCGAAGCATGATATTGCCATTGTTCATGGGGAGGCACAATGAAAGCCAACGGTAAGCACTGAGATATGCATCTGTAGCGGTGAAGTTCTGAATGGGGATATGGAACACAAGGAGGAAAAAGAGATGGAAAACTGCTTTCTGCAGCTCTTTGTTGCTGTTATGAATAGCACCACAATCTCTCTTAATGAAGCAGATGTTCAGATAAACAGATTTCAGGCTACGAATACTAAAATATAGAAACTTCCCCAGGGCTTGAGTTCCAGCTCTGTTCCTCTTGTTAAACAGTTGCCATGCTCTGTTTGCCACACTGTAAGCAAAAGGCACCTTCTGGATGGAGAATATTTTAGAAATAGAGCTATTAAAGTTTCTTAGGCGCATTGTGCTGTAGTTTCCTTCATCATTTTGGATGTAAACTTTGTCTTTCATGTTTGTGATCCCAAATGCTATTTCTCCTTTCTTTCTCATGTGGGACACTATGGCTCTAATGCACTGCTATTGTGAAATCAGGAAATCACTTTGTGTAAAAGAGATGAGTTTTCATTTAATTGTTTTTAAGTCAAATAATGTGCCAGTGCTTGCTAACTGGGACTGTGTCAAATAATCTCCAAAGCCTCAAGAGAAAATTGTTATATCCAAACCAAATTGTACCCACATTTGGAAACACTAATATATTTACTTTGTGGACTGTTGCTCATTTTTGGATATACAGAGGACAAAATTGCAAATGAGAGCGAGAAGGAGACCTTTTTGAGGAGAGGTCTGGTTTGTACTTGGAGAAACCTGGATCAGCTGTGGGTCTCAGTGTTCCCAAAGCAGAATACAAGAGATGGCTTTGGAGGATACCTCAAAGGACACAGCAGCTGCTGAGAAAGCTTAGTGAACAAAGCATTTGGTTCAGGACATAGACCACTGGGTCAAAACCAGCATCCTCACTGGGAACATCTGCTCTAGGTTTGTTTCCAGCCTTGGACACGAGTCCAAGCAGCCACCTGAGAAATGTCCGTCAGGGGATGTCAGCCACAGGTATAGGCAAAGTAAAAAATCAATCCTGTGTACATCTCTCAGAAATACACAATTATTTTTAAGCTCCTATTGTTGATTTTGAAGTGGCCTGCCTGGCTTGTTCACAAGCAGGAAATTGGCATCTGGAAGCGTAAATCTGGCTTACGAGGAAAGGTGCACAAATCTCTGCAGAAACAGAAGCTGGCTCCGTGCAATCTGGAGGCAAAGCAAAAAACATCATGTGCACTGAGGTATAAAATGAACCAAAAAAAAAAAAAAAGAAAAGAAAAGAAAAAAGAAAAATTGGACCATAAAGGGCAGCAGCATTGACTACAATATATAGCTTGTGCGCTTCTGGCCTCCCACAGCCCATGTTAGACAGCACAGCTGCTGTATGTACTGCTCCTCTCACGGTTTTGACAGGGGAGTTGAGTGTTTGCCTTGCGACGTGGAAGAGCTGTGTGATGTGGTGGCCAAGACAGTGTGCCAGGACCTGCACAACTTCTGTTTTCATCCAGCACACGGCTAGATGGCACATCTCCTCATTGCAACAGTGATTAGAAAGACACAATCCACCCCTCCCAATACCCCCACCAACTTGACTCATATTAAAAATTAATAAGGTCTTGAGTTACGAGACACCTGTAGTGAAACCTCTGTGGAGGCAGCTGGAAACAGAATAAGTCTTCTCCAATAACAAGGGGTAAGAGTTAGCCTTTAAGCTTCTGAATGCAGCAGCATTTGTGCAGGCTCTGTGGATACACATGTGCATGCCCCAGAGTCCACAGCTGAGCGTGGTTTTGTTTCCACACTGTGAGTCCTGGTCAAATCAGGCGTGGGAATGGCTCTGTCCCACACCACTCCTACGGGATCTGCAGTGTAAAGTGGACATTATATAAAGCTCAGTTTAGCACTCTACAAGAGGAAAAGGATCATGAATGTATAGAGGGTAGAAGTCATGTGAATTACCTAATATTTTGTAGAGCTAGTGTTAGTTTTTCATGCTTACTCCTACATATGGATGTTTGGTGCTCTTGTGAAGACAGACTGAATGCTGAGGCTGGTTATGTGCAGGTTTCTTTCCTCAGCCACAAGAATGTGGTTTTCTGGAGTCTACAAATGCAGGGAAGAGGGAATTTCTGGCCTGGAATCATAGAACCATTGACTATCCCAAGTTGGCAGGGACCCACAAGGATCTTCAAGTCCAGCTCCTGGCTCCACACAGAACCACCCCAAAGTCAGACCCTGTGTCTGTGAACGTTGTCTAAATGCTTCTCGTAATTTTGTCCTACAGCTCCTGCAGCTTCAGGCCTTTTCATTTAAAGATCACAGACTTCTCTTGGGCAATGGTAGTATTTCTCAGGGAGATGGCTTTCCTATGTGCATCTGTGTCAGGGTCTGCAGTCCCATATCTCCCTTGTTTATTATTTTAGTGATTGACTTGAGATGGCTTCAGAAAAAGAAGGGTACATGAATAAAAATGACTTTATAAGAACTAAGTATGATCACAGAGGAACTGAAATGACTTTCCCCATTCAGACTTTTCAGGAAGATCTGCATCTGCATCTATAGGACACTTTGTTATCAGTGGAAAGAAAAAGGTATGTTAAGAGTGGAGGTCATCTGACCTATTGTAGATGTCTATTTTAGAACAATAATTTTCCCCCACCTCTGTCTTCATTGACTAGATCTCCACTGAATTTAAAGGAAGCCTACCGTAACCTCAGCTCAGTAACCTCAGCCTCAGCTACAGATGTCTCCATTTAGTCAGCCAAATCCACAGGCTGATACAGAGAATCTGGGTCAGAGATGTCAAGTGCGAAACTAATAAAGAAATGAACAGACACATTCATCAAACTCCTTTATCGGACAAAACGCCAGTGCACTAGCAGTAATACACAGCTATTTCTTCCCTTTCATTAAAGTGTGCTTAACTTGGATTGCAATTCACTTAAAGGCCTTTCTTCATATTTTGCCTCTTCCCTTAGAATTAGCCTCTGAACTCAAAGCATTTTCTCTGAACACCATGACCTCCACTAAGAGTACATTATTTTTTTATTTTTTTTTTACCAGGATTGCTCTTGTGTAAACAAAACTGCATATTAAGCAAAATTAGGTCAAAACACTAATTCAGCTTCTATTTGGAGGGGGTGAGGTGCATGCGTTTGGGATGTTTAAATGATGTTGCAAACCTAATTAGATAAATCCAAGGGACTCTGAGTTTTCCCACTAGAATATGCCCTGTGCTTCTTGCACAGAGGCTAATGGTCCTTCAGTCTCCCAGCCACCTCTGTGTCCCTCAGTAGGTGTGAGGCTCTGTGGAACAAGCTACCTGCACAGGAGAATTAAATGTACTTGCTGCTGACAGCAGCCTCCTAACAGTGTGCCCAAAGCACAGGACTCAGACTGCTTTCTCTTCTTTGGCTAGGTGCTAGGTGCCAAGCACTGTCTGGAAGTCTAAGGGCAGTGATTTATCTGGATGCCTCATTGCAGCTGTGGGGTGATGGAAAGAAGTAGCAGATGTGGTACTCTGGCATGAACAGCAGACTACTGCATTTCTGTCAGAGAAGGCTTTGTCTGGCAGTGCAAGTTAAGACCCTTTTCAGTCATTTATGATAAGCACAAGAGCCAACAACATGAAGAAAGCTGTCAGGAAAAATTCTTAACACCGTGGAACTCAATGATAAGACAATGGCCCGTAATTTCAGGCTCTGAGAGCTCTCCCAGCCCTGGCACAATAGGAAATGACTTCTGTGCTTCATTTCTGTCAAAGTGCTACAATTTCCTGAAGCCAGGAACAGCTCGAGAGGCCAGATGAATCATGCCAGTGGCAGGGCCAATTGACTGCAGTCTGGAACTAAATTTGCAAGGAGTGGAGTATCCCCCCCAGTCGTGTTCACCTCATGGACTGGTGCTGCTCCTCAGAGACATGCTCCATGCCTTCTGGGGGACAGCATCCGAGAGGCAACCCAGAGATTTTGTAAATCTATTCGCTGCTTGGCCTGGTCTTGGTCTTGAATTTTAGGTGATGGGACCCTGGTGTGCCAGGCTGATTGCAGTAGAAATAGCTTCAGAAGATCCTCGGTTTCAATGAACATATTTCTGAATGTATTGCCTCTGTTATTGGTTCCATGTGAGACCTCACCGTGCTAGTTTTTATATAACCAGCAATCCCTATAAACGTACAGAGTTTTAACATCTGTCCTCCCTTGCTTTTTTTGTGCCAAAAAGCTTTTCTGGCTATCACTGCCAACTGCAGGTCATCTTTCCTTGAGTCTGTCCATGCCTCTTACCAGCAGTTTTGTGTAGCTGCCATAGATAGTCATACTATGGTGTTGTTTGAGTGTGGCATGGCTGGGGACCTGGGCACTTTGTACATCATTGACAAGATGTATTTGGTAAGATCACATCTGAATGTTAAAATTTACTGCTCTGTAGGGAATTAAAGCCTTGTTGTGAGTTACATTAGGTGTTAGCCCAGTAGTAGCTCTGTTCAGGATGCAAGAAGTACTCTTTACTTGAAATATATATACTGAAATCTTTGGAACCAAGTTAAAAAATAAGATTAAACTGCAAAATACATCAAAGATATCCTTCTTGTCTACTTCCTCATCTCACCTCTCTCCCTTCAGGTTATCTAATTAGTCTCTTTGCCTAAAAGGGTTGGTTTTGCTTCTGTGCTTCTTCTATGTTGCCCAAAGGAATGTTAAGACAGTACAAGAGTTAAGATCTTCTTCCACTGCCCTGTACATTGCCTTCATCTCCTTTACTTACAGCTAAAGAAATTTGCCACCTTGTTTCTGATATTGCCACCCTGTTTCACACTGCAAGATTTTGGGAGTACAGTCCAGCATCTTGTTTACCTTCCTTCCCCATCCTTGTCAAGACTCCTTAATGTTTCCGTTGTAAACTATATTTCTAGTTGCAGGTCATTTAGCTTCTTGCCTGCACACTGGATATAATCTTCTGAAGATGTTTTGCGAAGATCTTAATCCTTAGGTTACGAAAAATTTGAAGTGCCCTACATTTTCCCTGGCTTCACACCAGTTTCGCTTTGTAGATATTGACTGAATATTATGCTCAAAGAACAAAATCAGTACGGGGTCCTTCATTTCAGTAGCAATCCCTAACCCTTTCAAACCATAGGTTGTATGGGATCTCTGCTCATCAGAGTGTCAGCCTGTGTAAGAAAACGATAAACAAATAGCTTAGCCAATATCCCAGTTGTGCCAAATGTGGACCTAACTAATGTGGTGTCCAGACCACAGCTAGGTCTGCTGGATCACACTTTTATCTTCAGTGGCACTTCCAAGTAGCTCATTTCTGACTGAGCTGTGAATTTATCAAAATATTTCTGCTGATCAATTTACATTTGGTTCCTTCTGCTGGGCCATAAATCATAAAGTTGCCCTCTCTGTTTATACTGTGCATAGCACAGATGGGGCCGTGACCCAAGGCTGAGGTCATTAAGCCTCCTGTAATGCCAGCAATAATAATAATAACAAGCTTAAAAGAAATCCGTGCCTTCCTAGAGGTGCAGGGAAGGACATCTGCTGTAAGCAATTCTTTTGTACAAGCTGCAAAGAAATACTGTGAAAGCTGTGCTTGTGATTTGTCACTGATTTCTGTGCAGTCGTTACCCTTTCTCTCACCCAAATATTTTCATCTTCAATTGTTCCTACATTGTTAATCTCTTTATTGTTGTCGTTGTTTTTGTGGATACAACTTCTCCTCATAAGTGACTTCTTATTGTTACAAGCATTGTTTCATCA
Organism: Anser cygnoides; assembly: GCF_040182565.1. Lineage (NCBI taxonomy): Eukaryota > Metazoa > Chordata > Aves > Anseriformes > Anatidae > Anser > Anser cygnoides. The sequence goes on from NC_089874.1 coordinate 8,091,606, forward strand.
CCACATTGTGTTGTACAGCTGCTATTTTTCCTAGAACTGCGTTTGTATCTGTAATTTCCTGTTTAGTACTTAGTACAAAACTCTGTTGTCCTTGCCTGTAATTTTTGCTTTTTCTCCTTCTCAGTCCTGCTTTGCTCTTGTCTGTGATTCAGCCTCTATAGCCATGTTTCCCATAGTATCCTCTTCCTTCTCTGTAATTTGTATCTCTTGCAATATTCAGTGTGTTCCCATTTCAAAGGAAAGTTGCAGCAGTTTTATTCAGATTCTCTATTTTCTTACACATCCTTCTATTCCAGATTCAGCTATCCTTTCTTTTTCCTAGCATTTCGACTATCATAATACCAGAGTTTCTTTCTGCTTTATTGTAATGCATTCTTTCCTGTGGTTTAATTTTATTTTTTGCTTGTGCCTTTTGATGCTGTGGAGTGTTTCTCTACTTTCAAGTTTTTGTTCTCTTTCCAGCACCACTTCCTTGATTTACTTATATTTTTTTTCTCACTCCCTAAAGCAATTTCTGTACTTCTCTGTAATGCTATTACAACTTGGGGCTTTTACAACTGGGCAGGTGCCAGGTGACTGCTGGTGGCTGCGCTCAGAGCAGTGAATACAGTGCTCAGGAGAGACTCTGAACCCATGTCTGTTAGTGGGTGAAATGCCCCCACTGCTGGCAGTGGGACAGGGCTCGCAGAATCCACCTGAGTGCTTCAGAGCAGCTGCTGCCAAGAACTGGGGGCTATGGGGCTGTTATAGGAGGGCGACCTCAGGCATGAGAGGTCTACAGGCAAGCAGCATGAGAGCTGAGCTATCACTGGAGGCAGCTGGTGAAGCTGCAGAGGTTTGCACAGGGAAGGACCTGGAGGGGTTTGCAAGCCGGTGCTCTCCCTGCAGGTGCTGCACCCAGCGGAGGGCAGGAGACACAAACCTGTGCTGCTCCCTCCCTCCCAGGGCACTGGCTGTGTGAGCTCCTCCATCTCCCAAATACATCACATCACCCTCTTTTTTCCCCACAGAAACGTGGCTGAGCCCTGCCTCCCATCTTCCCTCTTATTCACCCCTATCAGCATGGTTTTCCCCTTTTCTTTCTATGCCTCCCTCCACACACGTCTCTCTCACAGAGCTACTTCATGTCTGCCTAAGCACCCTGAATAGTGGGATCTAAATAATTATTTTGCTGTCAAATGTTCCATTTTCTTTTCCTTCCCTGGTCTATAATTCTTCTGTGAATGGTGACTGCATAGTTAATCGCAATTCATTACACGGCTGTCAAAAACCCAAGCCCTGGCTTCTCTTGATATATTTAATCAGTGTCCTTGGCTTGTGCGCAGTAATGTGTAGTGGGCTTTAGATTAAACTGTTATTGTTTTTTAACAGCTTATACATCTTCAAATGGAGTCATTGCAGGACCTTGGGGGAGCTGGGTGGATACAGCTCACAGGGATAGAGTGAGCAGCAGGAGAAAAAAACGGCTCCTGAGCATGATCGAAGGAGATGCAGCACAAGCAGAGGCTGAACCAGGACTGATGGGAGGAGGCAACGACCTGCGAGATGTCTCCTGCCTTGTGTGGCCAGGCAGGGCTCGGGGACCTCGGCCCAGGCTGCAGCCAAAGCAGAAGGCACCTGCTGCAGAGTGTGAGAAGGGTTCTCCATTGAAATGTTGTAGAAATATCTCTGAAGCTTCATGGGCCGAGGGTGTAAGTGAGGCAAGGTTTGTGGAGAGCGGTAAAATCATTTTCTGGGTTGGTTGTTAGCACTGGCTGAAGCAGGGGGGCTTTTAGGTAGATAAGCCTTTCTTCCAGCCAAAAATAAATGCACTCGTCTTCAAAGCTGAATTAAGTTGATGGTACTGCTTAAATCACCTCACTACTGCCATCCTTGTCATGAGGGACATGCACCAATATCACACCCTTGGTGACAGCACAGCCTGTCCTGTGTGCCTATAGCCCACGCTGAGGACCTGTCAGCATGAGGTCAGGCTTCAGGTCAGGCCAAATATACTGCCAAGTTCATATTTTTCATAGTCACTGCCAACACAGTGCCTCCAGACTGCGTGAACAGCTATAGGCACTGAAGTGGCTCCATACTGCAACTTCACTGTTCAACACTTAAGAGGTTTAAACAACCTTAATTTGAAGCCAACTTTAGTCAGCATTTTACCTGAGAATCGCAGATGGCATCTTTATTGTCTGAACTGAAAACTTGGATTCACTCTCTGGTTTCTAAGGCACATTCAGTACACTCCAGTCCTCCACCAATCTCCCGAACACTGCTGTGGCAGTACCAAAGTCCAGCAAACTATGTCAGCATAAATATGGTAACCAAAACCCCATGCTATATAACAATGTGCAAGTCAGCACACCCACCTACACAAACCCAGCAGTCATTTAAAACATATCAAAACAGCTATAACAGGCTGTCAGGCTTTCAACACCACCAAATCTGCTGTAACGAGAACCTCAACAATCTAAAGAAGCTTCTTGCCCAGCAAAGACATTCAACAAAGACAGTAAAATATGATGCAACTTTGAATTTTTCACAGAAACTTGCTTCACAAAGTGTCAGCTGCACCCTAGATCACCAGACTCATTATTAACAGCAAAATGCCACAGAATAACGTGCACCAAGTGGAAACATGTTGTGTCTGAATAATAGGTATGAAAATTGTCAATATATTCCCAATCTTAGAAGTATCCCCCTATGACAGCACTTTAAAATCCGTGAATCCTACATCTGCTCCTCCCAGAATGTAATACACTTCACCCACTTCACAATGTCCTCAGAGAAATTTTATGGATGAAGCTAAACAACCATGAATCAGAAAGAACTTGAACAGGCAAACAAAAAAAGACAAAACCACCCAAGTATTAGTAGAATTATTTTTTTACAATACAGTCACTCCATTTCTGCTCTCTCAGTCTTGATCCTCAAGAGAAAGCTACAAAACACTTTCCAGAGGTGACAATCAAAAGACATTACTCATGATAAGAAAAAAAAAAAAAATCACAGCATCAACAGAGACAAACATTTATGGCATGTTATAATTCTCCCCTTTCATCACCACACGACAACTCACTTCTCGGATAAACCAGCCATGGTCCATGAACTATAAATTCTCTCTCCTTGTTCTGTAACTCTGTCTTTCTCCTTCCAGTAGAAGATATTGCCATGTCACCTTTCACTTTGTAATATCCTTTCTTCTGTCCCAAAGGTACCAAATGTTATTTTTTTTCCTAAGTGATTAAGAGAGTCTAAAGCCATACCTTGCTCCTCAGCTCATATTCACCTTTGAAGTTCGGTGCACCTATTTCTGACCCAGTAAGGAACTTTTGAGCCTAAGATGTCTGTTGCAAAGTAAATCAGTTGCTGTAACAAAAGATGTTACCTTCTCCCCACAAGTTTTGCCTAGCTTCATGAATAACTTAGATCAGTGCTGAAAAAAATGCATCCCAAATATATCTTTTTGTAAAAATATTATTCAGATTTGGTTTTCAGAGCCCTATTTTTTTTATTTTTTTTCTCTCTTTCTCTCTAATCTGGGAGTGATCTCTAGTGGGGTAATATTGTCTGCTTTATTAGGAATTATATGAATTGGATTACTTTATTTTTGAAAAATATGTGCAGATGTGTGTGAACAAATCACCTCTGATTGGCCTGGGTGGTTTGCAATAGCAAATTAATGCTTCATGGCTGTTCCTTTCATGATACACATATAACTGGCTCAGCGTTTACATGTGAAATATCAGTCTTTTAAAGCAGTATGTCTGTGTTAAGCTATAAGATATGTGTTTGTGACTCTGACTCATGACAAGATCCCCTAGGTGCTACAACGAAGGAAGGTATTACGAAGCAGGGCCTAATCTTGCCATTCATGTGGTGTCTTGAACTTAAATCAGCAAGGCACTAGATATGCTGCTTGGCATGGGGATTGCAAGCAGGGCTGGGCAAAAGACCTTTCTGAAGCACAAGTCCATGAATCAGAGCAGAGCTGAGCTCCTCGTAGCAGCTGATCATAGATGGAAAGCCCCCAGGTGATTTGCGCAGTCTGATACCTGATGGTGAACAGCAGTTTTGAAACTGGGAAGGTTTTGCCCTTTCTCCCACAGAGCCCGGTGCGTGATGTGAGTGCAGGAACATGCCTGCTGCTGCTCAGGGGGTGGAATTGGTTTGATAGGAAAGCAGGCAACAGGCATGAACACTTGAATTCAGGACCCTCATTTATGCTGCTACTGAATTTTAAGACTGCTAAAGTGACTCCTCCTGAATTACTGCTATCATTTCACAAGGATTGTATTTTATCTTCTTTTCAAAAAAGACTTGTTTTCTTTCAGTCAGTAAAAGCCCATCAGACTATAAATCACTTCTGTACTCCTTGTGTCATTAATAACAGCATATTATCTCCTAATCTCTGTGTATGAAAATGCAGCCGGGAGGCTCTCAGGGACAGAAATTCCAGGGAAATATTTCTCCAGGTGAACTGAAGCAGTTGGGATGGCAGCTTTTACTGTAACATTTAACATGAGTGACATTTCAGCTCTGGATAACACGTACCCAGACCTCTCTCTGGGTTAAGTGAAAGCTGCCTACACTGCAGACCTGACTAATAACACATTCAGTCCTGCTTTCCTCAATCCGACATGGATTTTGTATGTGTGACACTGTTGCAGAGTCAAAGTCACCTGCATGCTCTCAAATTGCAGAAAAGGCCTGGAGGTAAGGTAAGTGCTCAAGAACTGATGCTGTTTTAACTTCACTAAATTTCTAATGTCACTTTAGCTTGTTATAGTACCAAGAAATGAAAAATCTGAAAGACCCAAATGTGTCTTTGCCAACTGTTTATGCTAAGGACTTGTGGCTACATGAGATACAAAGGGGATGCTACTGGAGGTTATTTATTTATAAAAATATATCAGCTGCAGTAGCTCTGACAAGACAAGTGCCTGTTTCCACCTGGGTGGAGGCAACCAGCTGCACAAAACCCACTGGTTAAGGAGTGCTGGGGTGGGCAGTGGTGCTGTGGAAAAGGATTTGGAGATGGAAGCAGGCCCCAAAGCAAATGCATCAATGGAGTCATGTAAATAGCCATCATGCTGGGATGCCTAAAAATGGTGCCATGGGTAATCCTCCATATAGCGCAGAAAAAATACAGATTCAGCTACAGCACCGTATTCCGTCGAGGCCACTCGAACTATAAAGTGGACCACTACTAGAAGTTCGGAGGAGTTAACTGGAGTTGTTTGGTCAAAGAAGAGAGAAACAGCCTTCAGAGATGCAAGAACTTATTATGAACAGCAAGGGGAGAAACTGGTCATCTTGTTCCTTGTGAGTGGGAAAGAAAAAAACAGCATTAGGCTGCAGCAAAGGAAACTGCTGTTAGGAAAAAACTTTTAAGGTCACTTAAAAGCACTAGGAGGGCCTAGCATCTCCACCTTGCAGGCTGTTATGAAGAAGTCACGCAGACACTTTTCGGCAATGGTATGTTGATGATTCCGAGCAGAGTTGACCTCTGAAGGTCTCATCTTCCGTAAGTGGGAGGACAGTGGGTTTTGTACTGCCCATACATGATTTAGGAAGCTTGCAGCTGCTGCCTCTAGGCTTCCAAAAACAGCGATGCTCAGAAGTCCTTGGCAGCATTTTGCTGTCTTTCTCAGTGGTACTCAGGGCTGTATATGGAGGGAATATTTTTTTCTGTCTGATCATCAGACTCCTCTGCTCACTTATCCTTGGTGAACCCTATTGTTTAACGGAAACGCAATGGGTACATTCTGAGAACTTAGACCACCTGTTTTGCCTCAAATATTGTCTTGTCAAACTGATTTTTTTCTTCAAACACGGGCCAAACTTATGAAGAAGCATCCAGAAATAATTAAAAAACAAAACAAAACAATCACAACAACAAAAAAAAAACAGAACCAACCAACCAACCAACCAAAAATCTCTAAAACAAAGTCACAGCCCATTTATTGCCTTGACAGTTTTTCAAAAAAGCATTTATTTTACCATGCTCATACTGACTTTTCTACCTTCATTTTTTTTCTTTCTCTCTCTTTCTTTCTTTCTTGTTCTTTCTTTTTTTCTTTAGACATAAAATATTTAGAGAACAAAAATAGGTGTATCAAATCATTTTTCCTGGTGATACACAACATTTTTTGAAGCTGGCTGAACACAAAGTAGTCAAAGACTTACACCTACTGTTTTCTTTGGCTACTTTAGGGTGCATACAGACAAGTAAAAAAAACCATTCAAAGACTTGTCTGTAATTTCAAGTTTACGATTGTGTTACAAAGCTCATTTCTTATTGATTTCTCAATTCAGAAAGTAACTAGTAACTAGAGGCCAGGTCCTCACTCTAACATCCTGATGACTGAATCACTCTTTTCCTATGAAGAACCAATAGGACTTAAATTTGATTAGAGAAATACTCCTCTGCTTTGCTGACAGTTCAAACAGCCTTGTAATATGTCCACCTTTAATTTAACCTCAGTGGTCTTCAGACTTGACCATACTTAGTTGGGGAGCAGGTGGAGCAATGTTACAGGGCAAGAAACGCAATGGTTTACTCTCCAGTGGTGGGCTATGAAAAGAACTGCTAGAAAATACCTCAAACAAAATATACTGCTGGAGACAGCAGTGCTACCTGAAGAGCAGGCTGTCCTTGTAAAATTATAAACGCCTTTCTTAGCCCAGTATGTGCAGCGTTTGCAAGCTCATTGAGGAGTTGTTAAATAATGTATTCAGTTCCTAATTATTCTCTGAGATGGGAACAGTCAACAGGTTGTCCAGCTCTGCTTTGGTTATGAGCATTGATATTTGCTTAGCAGGTAAACCAGCTGGATGCTTCATTTTCCTTGTTTTGTTTGCAATGAGCATGAACCTGAAAGATCTTACGATCCTTCTGCAAACTGTCAGCTTCTCTGCATCCCAACTAGTTTCTGGAGAGAGCAAAGAGGACTGAGCACCTTACAGGGCTAGATCTGCACATGAGTGGAATACTTTAGCATGAAAAATGTAGCTGCAGTCAGCAAAATATTTCCCTCTAGGTTTAGCGAATGTAACAGGAAAGTAAAGGAAGTTAATGTTTGCCAGAAGGGAAATGAGTAAGCTCCCCAGTATGGTTCTCAACCGAGCAATCAATCTTGAATATGGAGACCTGCATGCCCAGAGGCAAACACCCTACTCCTTCTCCCCAGCAGGAATTTATTAGCTTGAGACACTTTCCACAGCTTTCTCTCTGTACTCAGTTTTCATAGTATAGAAGTGCTCCTTGGGGGACAGGCACTCTGAAAGTGTTATTCAAGTAATTGTTGCATTGCTTTTTGAGAAAAGAAAGTGAGCAGTCACACGCATCCCCTTCTCCGACCAGGATGGCTGATGCACCAGAGCATGTATTTTCAATTACAGGGGGATGTGGCAGTTGAGATGCTTTTGGTGGGGGTGTCACCCACAGCCCTGAGGCTGGTTTCCCCTGCAGGACTGGTGGGGGGCTTTCCATCTACAGCCATGAAGAGTTTTAATCAGCACTGCTGTCTGAGTGCAGACTTTGAGACTGATTCTCCCTCGTTCCCATTTGGAACCATCTCAGAATATATCTTGTGGCCATTCAGAAAATATCTTAATCTTCCTGGACAGCATGGTAGAGATAGCAATGATATTTAACTGTAATCATTGCTTTCTTTAGGAACTGCTGCAGTGGTGATCAAGGGAACTGACAGTCTCTGTCTCTGACGTGCTAGGGTCACGACCCGTAAGACTTGCAGTCATCTCGGTGAATCCCTTGGGCTGGCATCTGCCTTGGGATCATCTTGCTCAGCTTGGGGTGTCTGCAGGGTAAAAGTTCCCATCTGAGCCAGTCACCCTTACTGGTAATGGATAGGCACAGTCAGGATGTCACTCACGAAATCTGTTAGACCTCTCTTTTAGATAATTCACCCTTCAAAATTCGCACTTGTTTCACCAGTGATTGTAATGGATATCACTGCCTCTACTCTTGCTTCAGACATCTGCATTTGGTCAGAACCAGCCCCTTCGCTGGACTTTTGCTACATGTGAAAGGTCTCTGGGGCAAAGACGGTACTTCTGTCCACAGTACAAAGCCCGAGAGTGTAAGGAACCATATTTTGTACCAAGACCACCAGGTTTGAGACAAACCTATTCTGAAGGTTCAGTGATTAATATGCTGCTGCTATCAACTTGCATTTAATAATTAACATGCTGTTGGTGTCGACTTGCTTTTAGCTTCTTTTCTGAAAGAGGGATTCCCAAGGCAGTAATAAACTGACCAGGGGTCAGATCAGAGACATCATCAACCTTCGTTTGCTGGTGCCACCACTAAATCTTAAACACCCATTACAAAGAGACCGTGACATTGTTTCAAACAGCCACTACCTAGTTTGAATGATGCTGTTATTTTTAAACCTCTGTTAGTAATGAATGCTCTCAGCCTGAGAAATCTTTATTTTTTTGGACTTAGTTAAAGATGTTGAAGAACATTTTTCAGAAGGGGATAGCTTTGATGGTACACTTCAACCATAATAATTGAACAATCCCTATCTGAAAGCTGTGTTGTTGAGATATCATTTTACTTCTGGTGGAAGCTTGGAAATGCTGATGGTTTGTCTATAAGATGCATAAGCAGAGGAGGCAAATTAAAAAACAGGGTCTGGATGAATAATTATTTTGCACGCTTACCAGATGAAATTGATTATCAGACAGTCCTGATCAATTCATTTTCCCTGCATCTGCTTTTTTACAACAATGAATATATTTCACTTTATTAAAATTTCATGATCTAAGGGAGCTTTTAACACTACTAACCAATAATGCCAATAAACTTTTAGAGCAAAGAGTCAAGCCTCGTAGAGATGTGCAAAATCTTCACATGCGGAATGAAGTAAAGAAAGTAGAAAAAAGAGAGGAAAGAGGAAGAACTAAATGAAAAGAAAGAAAGATTTAATAAGTGGTAACTTATCTTTTGTCTCTTCCTCTTTGTGTTACTTCCTGATTAGTTTCCCTATTATATTTCTATCTGAAATTGTCTCATTGCTCTATAAAGCATTATGAACATATCAGGTGAAGAAAAGTAGTCTATCTAGAATGTCACAATGATTTTTGAGACTGGTTTTGCAAAATTCATGACATCTACTCAACGCTGTTACCAAACATCCATACTTTGACATTTGTTAGCTCAGTCCTGATAGCCCCCAGAAAGCAGCAATACGAGAACATGTCCTTAACCCGTATTTATGATGAGGGGCTTTACAGTCACCTGCTACAGGATGTGCATGCCTTGGGTTGTTCAGTGTGAGAATCATGAATTCTGCCTTTGATAGGGATACTGTGGTTTGTCCTGTCTGGAGTAGTTACATGGCTGCATGAATCTTCAGGACTGACGTAACCTTTTACTTTGTTCCTGGCACTTCTTGCTATCTTGTCAGCTGTGAAAAAGTCTATACAGTCTCTGCATGGACCATCTGCTTTTGTATTTGCCAGCATACAAGAAACAACCACAAATGTGGCCCTGGGAACATCTTTCACTCCTGTTTGGAAACTCCCAGGGGTGTGGGAGGATTTTATGTGGAACTATTTAATGGTTGTGGTTGTTTCACGGTGTCACTGAATGTTGAGCAGCCAGCATTTCTGCCTTGATTTTTTAAAAATTTATTTATTAATATATGTTTGTTTGTTTGTTTGTTTGTTTGTTTTTACAGGGTATGTTTTAGTTCAAACTTTTCACTGCCCAGCATGGGAATGGGCAGTTTGGGAGTTGGCAGAGTTTGGAATTTGGCAGAGTATATTTCTGTGATGTACCTAATAACTATTGTGTGTCTACTTCTGCAGGAGCTGCTGTGTTAAGTTGGGACTGACCATTCATAGGCGATGAAAGAACTGAAACTTGGATTTAGCTAGCCTAGCCTTAGTATCCGCTCAGAACACTCAAAGTTGGAGAAAGCCTACTACCTAGTCATTGGAAAGAGATAGCACCGCCAAACAGTGGCTTGGATTGTAGCTGTATTATTTTGGCTCGTTTGCTAGACAGAAGGCCTGGGAAGACACTTATATTTGGGTGGGAGCTATGGAATTCAGTTCTTCCTGCAGTGATAGCTGAGGTGCAGTGGGGAATCAAGGCTGTACCTGTGCGCACACTGTGCACTTAATGTCCCCAGCTGCACAGAGGACTCAATGGCCAAAGTTCAAGTAATGGGACCAGGGAGACGAGGGGACTGACTGCACTCTTTGTCATGACATTTCACACAAGGCATTTCACTACTCAGTGTAGGAGCTCACCAGCTGGCAATTTTGGACAGTCCCAAAGACTTCCCTAGGCAGTCCCTGCTGTCTAGAGCAATTTTTGTGTTTCAGAACAATTTATACATCTTGACATGTTGATTAATACCCTGGGTGGAGAATCTGGACTCCCTGAGGCCGTTCCCACTGCAAAATTGATCAAATTGTACATAGATAAGATACACATAAATATACAGTAGAAACATCTCTTGCAGATGCAGAAAGAGTTGTAGAGCTTTTGTTCTTCTGTACTGTTGTACATTTCTACTAAGAGAGGAGATGTTCATCTGTAGTTTAAGAACACCAGTATGTATGTATTTTTCACTTGCTGTCGTGGTCATGTAGGACCAGGGACCACCTGAATACACGATCCAGATGGAGACACTCTTGCAGTGGTGTTTGTAACTCAGACTCCTGTCACCATCCAGGCAGTGACCAGTCACTGTTCAAAAGATTTAATTCCCCATACGAGAGTCACCTTTGGCAAAAATTCCAATAAATCATTTTTTATCAAACACCATGTGTTGATTGAGTTTCTGTGCAACATGCAGCTGCTGAAAGGTGAGATTCATGCCTATCTGAACCCATAAAATCAATTTCTACTACAGCAAATTGTCTAATCAAGGAGCAAGGTATGTCATTTTAAAGAAAATTTGTCATGAGTTTGCAAATGGCTCTTTGCTATTGCACATTCTCCTCTATCAGCTCAGAGTTCTGCTTATAATATTGCGTCCTCCTCCAGAAAAAAATTTCTGCATCAATCTCAAAAGTAGGAAAGTTTTCTTAACCAGCTGCATGTCAGTTGGGAAAGAGGGAATAGCAACAAGGACAAAAGTGATGTCCTTGAATCCTTCTTACAAATAATTTAAATTCAATCTGTTTACAGAGGTTAGATACCAGTATATAATTCAAATCCCATTGGACTGTAACATCAAGGGTGAAGTGGTATTTATATAGATAATGCAAACTCAAATCTCCGTTTTCTTAATGCAGTTAACTAACACATTTCACCTTACAGTGCAGAGTAAACTGTTTCTAAAGAAACAGCAAAGAAACATAAAGCAAATTCCCAGTTTCTTGATTAATCTTACAAGCAGCATTGCTGTTTGCATGGTTACTAAGTTATTAATAGGTCAAGACATATCTGTACTTCCAGGCTAAAACTACAACATTAAAATAAAAGGAAATATTTCCACCATGCATTATGAAGGAAAGAAGGGCAATCAAAAAACTTAATTTGAGGGCTTCAGTTCATTGTGATATTGGCTCACTGTCCTCAGTACTGTGGAATTAATAATAACAGAATTTGGACACAAAATATAGACTTCTGCATAGAAATTGATAATTTCCTTGGGCTTCCTGTGTGGTCATTGGAAACTCAGGTAAAGGGTTTTCAGGGACTTTGAGATGCTGTTGATCTCAAAGTTTTCTTTAAAATGTTTGTTCCTCTGTGAACAGAAGAAACAGCCTTGGCAGGTTCACTCATTTGTAGATTGCAAAGCTGTAATGTTAGCTTAGCTAAGCCTACACTACTTTCTATAGCAGAGAATTCATAGAAGCACTTGAACATTTTAGCTGAATATGAGTATGTAACTGGATGCTTTTCTTGTTGGCCTGGTACTAAAGAGAGAAGACACACCACCACAAGTTCATGAAACTCCCAAAGAAACAAACCCCGTGGAATGAAATCAGGAACAAATTCCTGTCTCAGACACATCTTATAAAAAGTTGGTCTTGCTTCTCAGAGTAGGACTATGGGATTGGGAACTGTCATGTTCATTTTCAGGACTCTAGAAACAGCATAGCTGTAGAAATTGTAGGAGGAAATTGAAAGCCACTGAACTTATGCTCCTTACAACCAGTGTATCAAAACTTCCCTATCTCTGCACAATCACTGCTGCTGCCAAGAGAAGGATATTTTGCACTAAACTCAAAATCTCAACTTGCTGCAGCAGCTAGACTCACTTAAAAACTGATGGCTCAGCCAATGACCACTCTGCTAATTTGCTGAAGAGATTATTTCTGCCAAAATGCAGAAAGAAAAAGAGCTGGGCTTTTCCATCACTACTAATACAAAAGTGAAAGTGATGAGACAAACTGCATGTACAGGAAATTGAGCCTCTGGGACAAAACAAGCTAGTTAGCTAAAAAGGGAGCCGAGGAGACAGTGACACTGCAATTATAAAACATCCCCATCTTTGGCTGCCGAGTTCTTAATAAATGCTGCCTTTGTTTTAATGTTTTGCTCTCCACCTACTGGCTATCCATTTCCTTGCCCTGGAATAAAGGTTCTCACTTCATTTCTGCTTATCTGTTCTGAATTGCATCATTCTCAGAGATATTCTGCATTGGGTTGCGCTGTCCGTAGAAAACAGAATCACAGAATCATTCAGGTTGGAGAAGACCTCTAAGATCATCTTGTCCAACCTTTAACCTAGAACTGAAGTGCACCACTAAACCATGCTAATAAGTTCTAAATCTCCACGGTTCTTGAAAACCTCCAGGGATGGTGCCTCAACCACTTCTCTGGGTGGCCCATTCCAATGCCACACAACTCTTTCAGTAAAGAAATTTCTCCTAATATCCAACCTAACACCCACTCCCCACCCCCCTCACCTCCGGCACAACTTGAGGCCATTTCCACTCACCTTATCACTTAGGTGCCAAAGGTTTTAGGTAACTAATAAAGAAATTTACAATTGGCAACAATTTCTTCTTCCAGGAGTTTTCCCAGCACTCAGCACAAGGTGTTTTGGTCCGTGATTGAGCTCCTAGGCTTTTCTACATTCAGTCCATGTCTCTTCTCACGGTCTGCTTAGATCATTATAAGATCTTGACAGTAACAGAGCAGTGACTTAAAAATATCGATGGCTTACATTAAAAATGTAGAAACAAACTATTATTCAAAAGGAAAGTCATCTTAATCACAAGAACAGTGTTCATTTAGACTTGTTGGTACAACATTTGTCCTTCCTCCTTGAAGACCACCTTCAGGAAGAGGAAGGAGAGCCCTTAAAGCTTCTTTTCATAAAGTGTGTCTTAACACTGACAGGTAGATTCTCAGATGTGAGAAACTCTTACAAAGCAGCAGTCTGTCCACATGACTTCTAGGAAATCCTGTATTACACAATGTGCACATATGTAATTATGGATCAAAACCTTCTAGAATAACTACATGTTGGCCAAACCTCATCTTCTGAGCATTCTGCTAGACTGCCACAAGATCCTATTTCTAAAAAAACAAATATTCACAAGTAGCTTGAAGACTGGTTGCTGCTGGGTCCTTAAAATCCCCTAGCTTTGCTATAATTATTTTTAATTATAGAGCTTGTCATGGTGAAATGTTTATGCAATTCCCAGCTTTCGTTGACTGTCAAAGGGAACTGGAGAGCTTACTCCCTTCATACTATTGAAAAAAAACTAGCACTGTATAAACCTGTTGAGTGGAAATGAGAAATTTAAAAAGTGTTTTGCCAGGGCTTTGGTGACAGCTGTCTTCTCCCCTTTCATTGCCATGCTAACAGGTGATAGATGAACAAGAAAGGCAACTATCTCCCTTCTTGCCTTTGTCTCCTTTCAAAAGGAGACAAAAATGAATCACTTCAGAATAAACACAATTCCTCACCCATGAAGGGCAATTAAACTTATTTTACTAGTGAAAAGGGGAGCTTAATAAAGTTATGAGTGTTTTAAAACTCGTAAAAGAAATTTTTACATTCCCCCTTCACGGATGAGCTCACACAAGTCACAAGCTTGTGAGCACGTTATGAGCTGCCATTCAGAGGATAGCAGGCTGTTAAAATGCTTTGTCAACTCTCTCTGTTTCCAACCTTTTCCCCATTAATTGAAGAATCCTTTTTTTTTTTTTTTCCCATCCAAGGAATTCAAACCCAATAACAATTATGATCAAAACAGGACAAGTAATATATTCAGATGTCCATCTCCTCTTTTTATGCCATGTCTGTATGTCATCAGCCAAAGAAGTGATAGATTTTTTTTCTTTCTTACTTTTTGTTTGTTTGTTTGTTTGTTTGTTTGTTTCTCCATTCCCTCCAAAATAGCTGTTGAAAACTGAACAGGTGAAATATATGTGACTTTGGCCCTGACCACATGACCAGAGAAGCAAAGCCCAAAGCAGTGTGATGGAGCAAATCCTGAAAGGCACCAGTAATGTGCAAGTAAATAGGTTAAAGATAGGCACTAGAAAGCCTAAGAGGTTTAACTCTGGTTCATCCATGAGCAGAATTGGCTCTCTCTGAGCAGATGCATATTGCTTTGGATGTCTGCATCATGTCTGGTGTTTTCTGCATTATTTAGTCTTTTCTTCCCCAAGTCTGGATAATACGACTTGCCACAAGCTGACTTATTTTAGTGGCTCTGGCCTCAAATTGATTTGATTTTGCAGACAGAAATTGTCTTTCTTTTTAGTGCTTATAAAATCACACATACAACAAGGGAGTGGAGTGAGAAGGGAAGAGAGGTCTTGATCTATTTCTGGTTTCCAGGAGCTCACGTACAATAGAAATGAACTTAATTTGTGACCTGCTGCACTGAAAATTCCTGTATCTGCCAGTGCTTTGGGAATTTAATGCAATTCCTGTGATAAAAGTTACTGAGAACTGTATACCAAAAAAAAAAAAAACCCAAAACTTGTCTTTTGAGAGCATCTTGTATCTAGCAACATAGTATAAATATTAGGCTGAAATGCAGTGTTTTGGTCACATCTCCCATTTCTGGGGTGAGCCTCACAGAAGGTAACATCTAAGATAAAATTTCAGACAAACAAGAGCACAATAAAGATGCACCCCAGGTGGCATTTCCAGAGGGGTCAGTATAAAAACAGTTGAAAGAGATTGCTAAAAAGCCAGCTGTCACTCAAACCCTCCATACGTGGTTGCCTCTTAAAAGTGATCTGTTCTGTTCCTCTTGTCGTAGTTTTTTTTTACCAGGAGGTAGCTCAGCACCACCACGCTGCTCTTTCACTCCCCCTCCTCAAAAGAACAGAGAGAGAAATTATGTTAAAAAAAAGCTCATTGGTTAAGGACATGAAGATCATCCACCTGTCATGGGCAGCACAGACTCAGCTCAGGAACAGGTTTCATTGCCCTTTTTCCTTCCCATGGGAAATAAACTCCTGCCCTCTGGAAGTAGGGACACCTAGGTGAGCTACGATGTCACTTGTGGGTGGCTCGTGTTACAGGCCCTTCACTGGGCCTGAACGTGGAGTGAGCACTAAAGAAGCAGTTCTGGTGTGGCCAACTCAAAGTACACTTGAGGAAGGGAAGTCAAGGGACATGATACTGCAGGCCCCCAGAGCAAAATGCCCATAATCTACATTTTGAAGCAGGCAGAAAAGAGCTGTGGGAAAGTTCTAAACATGAAATATTTTTTTCCAAAGCTGAAGAAAAGTGCTAATTAGTTTTATGGTATCAGTAAATCTTGCCACTGAAGCAATCATATTTTTTATTTCTTTCCTGCATCCTGTATTTGCTACCCTTGCTTTTGAGAGCTTGTTGCTCTTTGTGTGGTACCTGAAGCATCCTGCACAGCTTTCAGATGCCTTAACTGTGAGGCTGGTGAAAAAAATCAGACAGTGTCAGACAAGAGCAGCAAAAAATATTTCCCAATGCTTGTCACAGAGAGCAGGGAGAAGAAGAAACACAAGGAAAGCTGCAGATAGACATACCTTGATGTTTCATTTCTGATTCTGTTGATGCCTGAAAATTGACAGGACTCCCCTCTCAAGAGTAAGCAGGGGAAAAAGGAGACGGAGATAAAATCAGGTGGAGAAGGCTCGCTTGCTATTCATTTCAATAATTTTCATCTCCTAGCGTTAAGCTTTTGTATCCGTTCTTCTAGTGACAATTGATGAAGATGTAAGAGCATGGAAACCTAAGCTTTATCATCCCATATCTTCCTAATAATACTCAGGCAAAAGAGCAATGTCTTTTATCAGGCAGAATGACAATGTATAAAGCTGGGATAAGTGATTTCCTAGGACACCGCTGTGGTGGTTTTACTCTGCTGGGCAGCTGAACTCCACTACAACCATTCTCTCACTCCCCCTCCTCAAAGGGAAAGAGGGAGAAAATGCGATGAAAAGGGCTCAAAGGTTGAGAGAAGGACAGGGAGATCACTCAGCAATTATCATCATAGGCAAAACAGACCCAGCATAGGGAGATTAATCTAATTTATTCCCTATTACTAACAAGCCAGAGCAGCAAGAAGCTAAAAACACCCATCTTCCCCTCATCTACCCTCTTCCACATCCTCCCACCAAGAGGCACAGGGGAATGGGGGCTGGGGGTTGTGGTCAGTCCGTGAGGCTTCGTCCCTGTCGCTCCCTCACGGTCCCTCTCTGCCCCTGCTCCACGCGGGGTCCCTCCCACGGGATGCCGTCCTTCCCCAACTGAGCCTGCGGGGGCTGCCCACAGGCAGCAGCTCTTCAAGACCTGCTCCCACACGGCTCCGTACCACGGGGTCCATCCCCCAGGAGCAAACTGCTCCAGCACGGGTCCCCCACGGGCGGCAGCTCCCCCCAGACCCCCTGCTCCTGCGGGGGCTCCTCTCCACGGGCTGCAGCTCCGGCCCGGGGCCTGCTCCTGCGGGGGCTCTCCATGGGCCGCGGCCTCCTCCAGGCCACATCCACCTGCTCCACCGGGGGCTCCTCCACGGGCTGCAGCGTGGAGATCTGCTCCGTGTGGGACCCGTGGGCTGCAGGGGGACAGCCTGCTCCACCAGGGGCCTCTCCACGGGCCGCAGGGGAATTGTGCTGCGTGCCTGGAGCACCTCCTGCCCTCCTGCTGCACTCACCTTGGGGGCTGCAGGGCTGGGTCTCTCACAACTCTCACCCCTCTCTCACAGCTGCTTTGGCACAGTAGTTTGTTTTTATTTTATATTTTTTTTTCTCTCAATCTGCTCTCCCAGAGACCCAACCAGTATTGCTTATGGCCCAGCTCTGGTCAGTGGTGGGTCCCTTTTCGAGCCGGCTGGAGCTAGCTCTGTTCTGCCGTGGGGCAGCTGCTGGGTTCTGCTCATAGAAGCCACCCCTGCAGCCCCCTGCTACCAAACCCTTGTCATGTAAACCCAATACAACTGTGTTTAAAATGTGGATGCTTTCAGATGTTACTTACCAAGCCAACAACACAGGAAGAAAATCACGCAGCCTACAGAGTGCTGTCCTAACTTTTTGTGCGGTCCCCCACCCTCCCGCACTTTCTAATGCATTATTGTTAATGCACTGTAATGAATGTGTTTTCAGGTTTCTGGAGCAAGTAATCTATTGTAGTTTATGGAGGCTGAATCGGTAACTGTTTTTTTTTTTTTTTTTTTTTTCCTGAACCATGCACCATCAGCCTTCTTCTCCAGATATGTTCATTAGAACTCCCCAGCATTTGGGCATCATGTAGCACACACGCATGCACACATAATCCTTTCTGAACCCTCAGGTGCTGGGATTATGAGTATCCTGTTTATTCTCCGGGACAATTATCCTGTGTGTTTGTGGCTTGCTTATTAAACCACAGGCCATATCAACAAACCTTCTAGAGAAATTCCCAGTGCTAGGTTTGTCAGTTTTTAAACCCTACCACAGGAAATAATTTTTGATTCAAGGTGAATAAAAGAAAACTCTATTAAATACATATTTTTACAACCTTAGCTCTACTGCAAGGACATAATTACATCTAAGCCTACCAACACCAACATCTGCAACTTCCAGTAACATCCACAGGCCAAAGTAGAATCACGTCTCAATATTCAACCCTCGATATGGTCATTGCAGAGTGATATATGAATCAGCATCACTTACAGCACAGAAGTCAGAAAGGTTACAATAACACCAACTGCATGTTAGCACAATAACTTCTGAAAATAATACACATTTTTCCCACTTACAATGGTGATACATTTAACAAATGTCCCCTTCAGACACAAATTCAATAAGCCCTTGGTATTCTGTGTGGGGCCCAAATATAATATTGTTATGTGATACACACCATTTTACTGCTTTCTAATATAACAACTCTCCAGTGTGAAATATGGTTTATGATCAGCATAAAATACCGATCACTTTAGTACAGTAGTAAATCAAAATTTATTTTGTACCTGGGCTGCCATGAGGGTATGATTAACTTTTATAAAATGGGCAGGATTTGGGGAACCATTTGATTGGTCAATATTAGCTCTAAACCACAGGTATAAATCTTTATGACTAAACAGGTCGAAATTCATTCACCCTGTGCCCCTCCCTCCTATCATGTTGCCGTAAAATAGCAAAAAAAGAGTTCCAGTGGAAAAAAAAATAATCCTTGCGTTCATTCCTTATTTCGTTCCAGAGAATACAAATATACTGCAGGATTTGGGTCTGCACTTGCTGAATGATGATCACTGAAGGTCTGACAGCCACGGGCTGGCTGCATTTGCAAGGTTGCACAGCGTGGAGGAGTTCACAAGAGCCAGCATCCTGCAAAAGGTGCTCACCCTTTTCAGCCAAGGCCCGAAGCCATCAGTACTCCTTTTCCACATCCCAGGCCAAGCCTGAGAAGCGAAGCCACCTGGTGCTGCTTGGAGAGCCAAGATGAGGAAGAAAACTTGGCACAGACTGACCAGAAGTCCCCAACGTTATTGAGTCCCAGTCATTGCTTCCTGTATGGCTTGGGGCAATCCCCTGGCTGCATGATCAGCTCCATCTCCTCTCAAAATTAAAGGCATCTAATTTTGTGCATTTTTTCATTTTGTTATTTTGTCCTGGCTTCCCAGTGCACAAATGTCCATGGGAGTTGGGGGATTCCTCCAAGCCCACACAGTAGGTGAGTCTGTAGTGTTCATGTGCAGGCCCTGATGGAGACAGTTACTTTCTTATTTAAACTGTACATGAAGAAACCAGATGGCAAATGGTTTGGCACCTTGTGTTTCTAACCAAATTTTTTCAACAGTTACCCTCCTTCAGCGTTAACCAGGGCTCCTGCATTTTCACCTCCCGTAGGCCCCTAGTTATGTGGTTTTTTTTTGTGAAACCCATGAAACGCCATACTGCCATGGTGTTGGCATCTCCAGGGGTTTAACCTCACTGATGACCCGCTTTTCAGCCAGCAAACTGTCCATCAGCTATCTAACCAGCAAAGGGACATTGGCTGGAACAGCAACCATGGGCCGTGGGAACATGTCCCCAAGGGACTAACACCTCAGCACCCATGTGGAATTCACCTCCAATTGATGGTGACAAGGACACATGGAGAGGCTGTGTCACAGCAGGAGTCTGGCCAGGACATTTGTCTCTCCTCTGTGCCACCTGTCTGGCAATAAAGCTGTAATAATTGTCTCCAGACAGTTAATGATGTGTTCATGTACCAGAGTTTCTAACACCCTATAAATGATTCGTAACATCCCTTTAAACATCTTCCTTCAGCCATATTAGATTGCTGTTCCCATGAGATCTATAAATGGATATTATTCATCAGAGAACAATGTTATTGAAGAAATCGAAACAGAATCTATTGCTTTATGCTTGGGAATTAGGTGGCTTTATTATGGAAACTCAGGGTATAACTAATGTAGAGTTAGGATTAGGATAATAATAAATCACCTATTAGATGGGAAATAGCTTTCTTTGCTCAAACGAAGCCTAAGGAAACTTCCCCAGTCTAAACAACAAAATTAGAAGAAAGTTCAGTCAAAACTGGAAGGAGTATGCACTTGTTTAAGAAAGAGGACTCGTTTCTCATCTGAGTGGCCAGAGAATTATCCTGTGAAGCAAATATTCTCGGCAACAGATTTTAGCATCTTTCTGAGCCAGTGGCCAAAAAGCACAGCCGAGGAGGTGAAATCTTGCTCATTGCTTCCCGAACACTCACTGCTTATTGTTTAAATAAGAAATGAGTCATCAGCAATTTTAACTAGAGGCACTGCTGGCTTCATTGAGCAGATTTTTTTATTTTTTTTTTTGACTTCAGAGAGCACATCCCTGCCTCAAACCATTCCTTTAAAGGGAGGATTCACTGCCTTTTGTCTGGAGCAGTGTCAAGCATGGCACAGCACTGATGCATCTGGGGTTCTTCAGAGTGATTTGCTCCTGTTTGATTTGATTGCTTTTAAAGGCAAACAAACAGACAAATAGCTATGCTGAAATAGAAGATGCTTCCCTTATGAACTACTGTTTCTGGAACAGGAGAGCCTCTTCTTTCTGAGCAGCACAGGAAGAGATACATTTAGATTCTCAGATAGAAGGAGAAGCCCCCTTAGATGTGGCTCATACAAAGACACTCTTCTCTGTTAACATGGAATTTAGGCTGGGCAGACCTTTAAATGTTGTTATTTGACTTGTGCCCTCCACATCCGTGGTTGATTCACAATCTTTAGTGCCTTTGCATGGCCATCTGGTCACCTGGCCAGCTGCCTGGGGACAGCCTGCTCCTACCCTTGCCCTTGGACGCGTGGCTGTAGTGATGAGCGAAGGGAAGCCTCCACCACGGGGTGAGAGATAGCAAGGTCAGGGAACTGGGAAATTCAGGGGAATTCTCCTCTCTGCTCCCCTCTGCTCTCAGTCTCTGCTCTGGCAAGGAACGGGAAAAGACCAGGATGAATAAATACAGAAAGTGAGCCTGGTGTCTGCAAGGTCCCTGACTGCTCCCACTGCTCCCACGGGACTCACAGGCAGGCAGAGGAGATCCAAGGCAGGTGACCCCCTTTGAGCAGTTTACCCTGAGCTCCCCTGATGGTCTGCAGAACTCTTTGAGTTATCAGCCATCTAACTTCAGGCTGTCTCCTGCTGAACACACCCAGCTCCAAAGGGAGCTGGGGAGAGCTGGTTCCCACATCTGTTCCTGCCTGCAGACATCTACCCATGGGCAGGTAAAGCCCTCATTTCCCACTGGCTTCACCCAGTAACAGTTCCCTGTGGGAGCGCAGCCCCAGGACACCCACCTTGTAAAGCTGGATTTGCATTTTGCACAGATAGGTGGGTGTCATTTTAAGGTCTGGGTACGAGAGCATCAATAACATGAGTGCAGTTCTCATGGGTGCAGCCCACAGAAAGCTGATGTTCCCCCCTCCTTTTAACAGCAATTGCTAAAAAACATCCCCTGGGAGTTTCGTTTGTATACAGTCTGGCAGAAAGCAGCAGGTCTAAAATATACCTGGACAGAGATAATGAGCTCCAGACTTTCATGCTCAGGAATGATTAGAGCAATAGAGTTGTTTGAAGAGAGGAGATACCTCCAGGGGCTAGCAGGCAGCAGGTCCAAACCCACAGGGAATTAAGTCAGTACTTATTACAGAAGATAGTTGATTTGCCATGATTTGTCACATATGCATAATTCAAAAATTAGTGTGCAGCTCTGTTCCTTCAATAGTGTATTCTAATGGTTTTTGGAAGGATTTGTTTACAAAGGCTTCTTGCAACATTTTGTTCATTTCATTTTCAGTTTTTATTACAGGTAACAGAAGCTGGGAAAATACTTTGAAAAATTGCTTCCTCTTATTATACTCATAAACTGCCCTTGACTAGACAGTGAAGTACTAGCTATTTTAGAAAAGTGAAATGAAATTCTTGCTTCATGGTTCACCACCGCTTTGGAAGATTTTTACACCAAAACCACTCTTTACAGCTGCAAAGTTGGAAAAAACCATCTTAAAATGAAGTGCCAATAGAGGAGGTTTTGGAGTAAATTAATAGATTAAAAAGACCCAAATTGCTAAAGCTAGATGATACTAATCCAAGTGCTCAAATGATACTCAAATATGAAATTGAGGCATCACTAAGTATTGGTAAACTGAGCCTTCCTATCTGAGAAATGCAGGGCAATGAATACAATCTCAATGGCAAACTTGAGATTTAAAAGTGCTTTAGGAGCAGTGTAAGGATCCTGAGATTAGTGATCTTCTCTTTTGCACCAGACAAAATGTATAAGCTCTAATAAAGAAAAGAATTATAAAACAATGATATGAAAAACTGATATATTGTGAAGAATTAATGGGATAATTGTCAAAAAGAAATTATGTCTTATCTTTTAGAAGTATTTGCACTGAGCCCATGAGCATGAAGATAAGTAAGGTTTTGTTGGTGCAGAGGATCCGGTTTTCAAAAACCTTAAATGTCTCACCAAAGACTTGTAAGGAAGCTACGTTCTTATCGTATAAGAAGGAAAGTCCTACTTCAGATTAATTACTGAAAGCAATTAAATTAGCAATTGCTTAATTAATTAAGCAGTTGTGTAGAAATAAACAGTTTGTTTTCACACTGAAGAGTGAGAAGAAGTGGGGTTCTACATTAAGGATCTCCATTAAGTTCTGTGCTGTGTGTGTTTTCACAAAAGACAGTGGAAAAAGGGAATATACTTAATCAAATCTACACCTGACTGATGAGCTGTGAAAGTCCTGTGATATTCAGCAACTTTGAGATAAAAAGGCACGTATCATTCATTCTGGATCCCTTGTTGAGGTCTCACCAGCAGATATATTACATGGGAACTGAAGGCATGGCTTATCCATGCTATCATCTGCACACAGGATGCCTGACGGTATCTTTAATGGAGTGCTGCATGGTGTATGGATACTTCCTGAAGCCATACGAGATATTTCTTTGGAAAATTCTGTCCTTCAACACAAGACCTCTGGTCAGCGCATGACGTGTTTGTGGTATCGTTACATGCTCAGTGCCAGACTATTGGCAGAGACAGCAGGCACAAGGAGTTGAGAGAATCCTCCTCTTTGCAGTGTGTTGCAGTCTGCACACCTGGAAAACATTTGGGCACATGTGGACATGTGGACAGAGGTGCCCACACACCCCAAAGCAGCCATAGGATCATGGGTTTTGTGCACAGGCAGAAACCCAGTACAGATGTCATGAGCATCCTTTAAAGGCAATTTGCTGAACTTTAATTTATCTTGCAATGCTCACTTAAGTCTACATATAAATGCAAACTGATAAACAGGCAGGCAACACATCACTATTTAAATAAGTCAAACTTGAAAGAAAAGTTGAAGCAATGTCACTGTGGCAAAAGTGAAGTCCAATAAAAAAAGATATGAGTGATATGAATGTATAGGAAAGAATATTTATGAAAGTCGATACTGTAAATCCTTTTAAATCTGTCCCTGTTCTTGACAAAATGGAGAGCTGCCCTTTCTGTGGCTCACTGTCCTGGTGCGGTACATAAATCCTCCCAGGCAAAAAAAAAAAAAAAAGATGCTGAATTTTTCTTGGCTTTTTTTTTTTCCACCTTTGCTCCTAAAGAAACCACAAGTGTCTCCCCATGGTCAATCTGTAAGCAGTCAGTTTTCAAATTATGAGCTGAAAATTGGATCACTGAAGAGCACACACCTTGTAAAGCCCAAACAGTGGACCTTTCATCCCAAAAGAAGGGAGGGGAGGGAGGAGGCATCTTCCATACACTCCACCATCCTGTGTTCGATCAATTTTCCCTCATTGCTGAACCAGTCTCTTTTTCTAATATTTCCTGTATTTCCTTTATGTAGGTTGAATCAGGCCCATCCAGTATTTACGGCAGCCCTTATTTCGTATTGATTACTTTTAGCTCTTAGTATTCAGCAGCAGCAGAATTCTCTATTGAAGTTCAATGTGAAATCTAACTAGAACAGCACTCTTGTGATAATTATTTTATGAATTAATTACAGGTAAGTGGCTGTGCATAAGGGCAATTGTAATTATCTGTATCATACAGTGAACTCCTGCAAATTGTCATGCACTTGGGCCTATATGCTCTTCCCCTGCCCCTTGAAAACCAGCCTATTGAAGCTGACAGAACTCCTTGCACCACAATTTGGCTCACAGACAGTGTTGACTGAATGCAATCCTTCTGTCTCAGGCTTGTGGGTTTTTCCCCAGAAGATCCTATTAGAGGCTTTTTTCCTCTCTTCCGTATTGTTATTCAGTTGCTATGTGAAACAAGTTTCAAGGTCAGGCAACAACTCTGTTAGCCTTCCTGATAACACCCCTTCTTTGGGCAAAAAAATCAAAGTGAATCAGGAATGAGTATGGAAGCATCTTCTAATAATGCCTGCTTGTCTTGGGGATCTGGTTGAGCCCTGCTTAGTTATGTGATATCTCATCTCTGCCGCTTCACTCCTACTTTTGATTTTTTTCTAAAGAGAGTATTAAGCCTGAAGCCAAACAATCATGAAATAGTACAGACAATAAATTCAGGGCTTATGCACATCTCCTCTCACACATGCTGAATTGCAGCTTCATGTCTGAGAAACCCTTACAGTCTGTAGTGGCCAAGAACAGCCGACCTGGGTGTCACTGGTGCATCCTGATGGGGAAAGGTTATTTCCCCATATCTCCACAGCACCAGTGCCAGAGCCTGACCAGGGTCCCCCCACAGGAACTTCTCCAGTGAGGGCTGGGTTGGGGGTGCCTCCAGCCCTACCTGCTCTGCCTGTGGCCTCACACCAAGCCTGGATTTTTTTTGCAACTATTTCTCATTGTCACAAGTGCTCCCCATAGCCGGTCAACCCTCTTTGCTCCCCACATCCCTTGTCCTTCTTTAGCCAGTGTTCTTCTGGGTGGGTCTGCAGACATACAAGGGTGTTTGGACACTTAATTCCAGTATAGAGTGGGGAGATTTAGACACCATTGCAGATCTGAGTTAAAGGAAAATATCTTTCCCTGGCTAGCTTGGGTGTGAACATCTATAGGAAAGACATCTAAGGTAGCTCAGTATACACTGGGGCAGAAACTGCAAAGGCTGGGCAGGGTTTAATGAAGCTTTTATAAGTATGCAGAAACTATAGATATCTGGTCCAACTAGCATGGAATATGTGTAGGGGTACAGCAAAATTTCTGTTGATCAGGTAGGCACCATCAGAACACTTAGGAGATGGGCAAAATCATATCTCAGCCCTGATCTGAGGGCTTAAGTGTCCCTTTGCTCTCCCCATCTCCCATGGGGATGTCTGCACACATTCTGTGTAGCTCCCTAAGATCAGCTCCAAAAGGAAAACTAGTGTTTGAAATCAGAGAAGATGGTTTGTGTGGGAAGAAGAAAAGATCAAAGACTAATTAACCTAGATCTTAGGAAATGAACCACAGAGCAAGCAAGAAAGAAATGAGGAAAATGAGAGAAAGATTTCGCAGGCTGCAGAATTTGGATCTGGAGAGCTGAAGTACACTGCAAGTCAGCGAGACCAAGAGGCCCTGTAGTCATGCAATAACAAAGCTGAGAGAGAATAAAAGTAGAAACACTTTTCTCCAAAACTGTTTACAGAACACTCAAGGAATGCTAGAGAAACGTATAACCTGTGCTGTGTGTTGACTGAAATGTCTTTTTTTTTTTTTTTCAAATGTCAAAATCAATATAAATTATAAGAAATAGGAGTCATTTCCCCAAAAGGTAGACTTTGAGAACATTTTCATTACAGTGGTAGAAGGCACTGCATGTTAATTGCTTTTCAACATTTATTCAAGAAGTTCTGAGGATTTAAAACAGTGGTGGAAGTTAGGAGAACTGCAGCTTCTAAACAACTCTGAATATCAGTCATTTAATATTTTCCTTTTCAGGTTGTTGTAAAGCATTTTGATTTTCTGACCATCCACAAGGTGAGTAGCTAGTGCCCTCTTTACAGAGAACAACCAGCTTGTTATACTTTCACTCTGCCCTGAGTAGTGCTAAATAAGAGAACCTAGATGAGTAAAATGCATGGGATAGGGTTAAAACAGAGCAAAGGGCAAAATCTGTCCCTTTTGAAACCTATCTAAAAATCCCATTGACATCCAAGGAGGCAGAACATCATATCTCCTTTGGAGAGGTTGAGTTTAATTTTATAATAGGGTACTCAGCAAAGATATAAATTCTTACAGTGTCTCCTGCCCTTACTGTAGACTCAGAAGAACTACTGAGCCCAGAAAGGAGACAGTTCTGCCCTCACCCTCCACACTGTTCTGATGAATGGTGGTCTCCTGACGATGCTCAGATGGAAGATGAGGGCCTTGTCATTTTCTGGTGCCATCAGGAAATCTTGCAATAGTCAGGGAATAAAATGTAGTTGCACTCACTCTTCTGTGTTTCTTTCTCATCGCTGCCCATGACATCATTTTTTCTACCATCCAAAATAAGTGGCAGGACATAGCCTCCAGAAATATATTTCAGGCTGCTTGCATGATAAATCTCCTTTCACTGCAAAAGGTGAAGAACTGACAGCCCCGTGTCTATGCTTCTTAGCCATGTCCTTTAGAAAGAAAATTGCCTCCATCTGTTTTGAACTGTTTGTTTAAGTTCTGAAAATAAGAAAGATCTATTTACATGGAAGTAAAATTCCTTTTTTTTTTTTTTCTTTTTTTTCTTTTGGTCCCTGGAGGCATCCATATTCTTGTTTTCTACTGTGGTTGAAGCAAAGTTCAAGAGATGTGTGGCCAGAGACAGGTTTATGATTATTTCCTTAGAATTGCCTATTTATTTATGAGCTAGGTTAGCCTGGCTTAAGTAATGTATTCAGCAGTCTCAGATCTTTTGTCAGGAATATAAAATAGAGAAGTTGATTTTTATTAATTCTCAGCCCTTTCAAAATTCAGTTTTACTGCTGTCCTTTCAAGTGTTCCTGTCTAAGACCAAGTGCTGACTACAGCAGCTCATCTTGGGAAGTTATCGAAACCTCTGAAAGAGAATAATTTCTGGGAGTCATGCTGGGAGAAGGCACAGGTCACAGCCAGACTGGCTCATCTGATTAGATGTGGGCAAAGAGACAACTGTGTCTTCCATCTTCTTGGGTTTCTGTGGCTCCCATATCTCACCTTAGATCCCCCTTTTCTTCAGGGCACAGATGTGGGATTCTGCTTGGTGGCCTGATATGACTTATGGGAAGCCATCTAGCCATTTATGTCTATAAACTAGTGTAAAACTGAATTCTGCAGTACGAGCTAGGGGATCAGGAGAGGCAGAATATGTCTCCAACATGAGACTTTTACTTTGCCTTTTCAAGATTTTACACCCTCCTGTTAAGTAAAATATTTTAGACTTTAAAAATATTTTAGACACCAGGCTTTCTTTACAGAGTTGTAAGCTAATGTTTTTCCAAGTTGCCAGTTCCCATTCTGTTATTTCACCTTCCCCTCCACACAGGTGAGCCCTGGGGGCTGAAGAATCAATTTTCATCTTCAAAGATGTTAAAGCAGCTAATAAGATTGATAGGGTTACCTTCATCTCCAGATAAAGCTGGCCAACTTTTACTTGCTGCTCTGTATATCAAAAATTTCTACCCCTCCTTTAGAAAAAGAAAAATAAAGGTTAATATTCATTCTTGATTGATATCTTGATAAACATTTGCAGGCACAAAGTACTGTGGGATACGATTGGTGATGGAACAGATTTTTTCATTGTTTTTAGATGTTTTATGAAAAGGACATCAGAAGTTGTAACTGTTTAGGGATTTAAAGTTCCTACGTGCGTCTCAGTTACAGTAAGTGTTTTTAGCAATGTGAGATCCCTGCTGTCAATCTGCGTCTCCTAATGAGACTGATTTTGTAGTCTCTGTTAAGAACTTCTAATGAAAGTTTAGTTTAGCATGAAGCCTTCCCTATCTTTTAAAAATCTGAAAAGAATCTCCTCCCCTACACAGAAAAAAATAATCCAACATACAGCCTCGTACAGATTAGTCTACCTAAAGCAATGGAGTAACAGCATGGTCCATGGTCCATGGGCACTTGGACTGACAAAGGAGAGCAGTGGTACTTCACTGTTCCCAGTGCAGACTGGCACTGAAAGAAGACAGGACACGTAGCTAGCCAGAAGATTTCACACCTTTTTCTTGGTGTAAAGTCTGATGAAGGTCTGAATCCCTTTCTCATCCATGGTGGTCAAAACTTTTTCTGCATGCCTTGTATCACCAATGCACTGTGTTTGTCTCCCTCTCCTTCTCTCTGGCTTGGCCCCAGTCTTAATCGCCTTTCCTTGGCTCCTCTAATACCTTCTAGTGCTAATCTCTTTGTCCAAACACTTTTTCTATCTTAATCTCTGCCTAATTTATAGGCAGAGATCTACATATCTCAAGATCTCAGAAGTGTCTACTGATCTGGTAAAAAGGTAACATCCAAAACCTTCAGCCTGGCTGATAACCTACGATTTGCACAATTATTTTAGGCATAAAGGTAACTCTTCTGCCATATTTTCAAATGGTGGAAGTGGTACTAAATCTGTCAAGAAAAGTTACAAGGGTTGGATGGCATGAGTAGTGGAGCATATTTTTCTCTGTCCTCTCCTCAAAACAGTTGTGGTTCCTCTGGTGAGAGTTTCTGTGTAAGTTCAGCCTGTGGTAGACACATGATGATTAGTTTTATTTGTATAACTGATGTTTGGCAAAGTTATAAGCAACTCAAAGCAGGTTGTTAGGTGGGGACCTTAGTAATCACGCCCCACTGCCATATGCGTGCAGTTTTGTGCCCTTGTGCATGTGTGGGTCTGTACATCAGGCAAGAAACATAAAAGAGGTTGTTTTCCACCAAGTAAGTAGTTGTAATACCTTGGCAGAGCCCGCAAATCAAAAGGTCATGGAAAAGTCAAAGCACACAAAATCCACCTTGCTCCGCAGGTCTCAAAGTCAGCTGAATAAGAATTGCTTCGAGGATTAGGATTAATTCAGGACAGCACCCTGCTCCTGTCTTGGTACGTATGCCCTCACTGTTAGGATTCAAGAAAGAGAGAATGAAAAACAGTGGAAACAAAATCTCATCTTGAAAATGTTTGTGCAAAAAAGCAGTTCATGAACAGTTCATGAACAGTTCAGAACAGCCATGCTAATAAAAAAAAAAAAAAAGAGAGAAGGCCATTGCAGCCATTGCCAGGACTTTCATGCTCTGCTTAGGCTGCACCTTTGATCCTGTATAAAATCCCCAAAGCTTCGTGCCACCTGACAACGATGTACCATCTCCTGTGAACTGGTTTAACGGACGAATCTGTTTCTAAAGGACAGAAAACGCATGATACAGGCTCTACTTAGGAAAACCCAAGTGATTTCATAAAAACAAGGTTATGCTTCACTGGCTTGTTAGAACATGTTGAGTTTTACTGTCAGTGTAAAGGCTTCCGTAATGAAACAGCACTACACTGGATAGGATATTCATAAAGCTTTTAAGCCAATTCCTTGGTTTCCAATTAAAATAACATCTAAAAGGCAGAGTTATACAGCCATGAGATATTAGTGCAGTGCTTAAAATTAGGCTAATTCTAGAAACCATCTCTTAAAAAAAAAATTAAAAAAATTAATGACCATGAGAGACTCTGCAGAAGCCAGATGTGGGACATGAGGTTTGTTATTGTTTATATTAAAGAGTATAATGACACTGAAATCAAGGTTTTCTGGTTTGTAAATTATGCTAAATACCAACAAATTATATGGGCTTTGAAATTGGACTCTGAAGCAATATCAAATAGTGAATGTGATTAAATATAGATAAACTGAGAACAATCAGTCATGGAACTAGAAACCAAAAAAGCAATTGCAAAAAATGGAAATTTGCTGCTATAAACTGACAAGAAAAGAGATTTGTCAAAGAAAGAGAAAATGTATCAGAAGATGTCCTGAGTTCAGGCAGCAGTTTCACTAATGAATGCAAACAGGACATTGTCTGCAGTGCTGGGGAATATAATCATCTGAAAATCAAAGGGAGAGGTAGAGCAGTGTTTCTGTACAACATATTAGTTAAAGACCTTCTATAGTAACTGCCATTATGCTTTTGAAAAAAAACTAATTTCTCTTAATGGGACAAAATAGAGATGAAGTCTAATATTATACGTTTCAAAGATTTGAATGAAAGTGTATAAAAGAGACTTGTTCCCCATTGTCTGGTGAAGAAGGCCATACATGTAAACATTCTCACAATGAACCATCAACATTGCTCCTGAGGAAAAGTACGCATAGGTAGGAATAAAAGAGAAGAAATATATTCCCCCCTGATAATTCTTACCCAAATGCCCTGGTGCCTTCTCCTCTCCCTGCAAGGTGAGGGCAACAGTGTTCACAGGGGCAGATGGCAATGAAATATTTAGGAGGCATGTGCTAGGAAGGGTCCTTCATATGAGTTGTCTTTGGTGCAGTAGTGGACATGCAGGAGATGTCCCGAAGAACCAACAGCTATTGTTACACACCATTTATGAAGAGATGTGCTCTGCTCTAGAGAGCTTTCAATGCAAATGACCAAAACCAACCAGGGACAGCAAGACATTTGCAGTGCAGTGACTTAGATGGGTGGTGGGAGTGAAACCACAGTTTTGTAGTGTTAGAAATACAACAATATTTCTGAGGTGTAGAACATATGTATAGCAAATATTCATTCTGTTCATAGCTTTCCCATAGGTTTTTTCGGCAACTGCAGTTCTCTTCATTTCTGACCCTCAATTTCCAGATCTGCTGTGTGCCCCTTTCCTTTATTGGTGCTGCAATAGAGCTAAGCTCTCTAACACATTTAATACATTTATCCTGTACAGCACAAGCTGTTCAGCATGAATGTATTGCTCTTTGCTCATCCCTCTTGTGTTCCCATGGCACTATTGTTGACAGGTTTTGAACACATCACAGATAGAGAGGAGGAGAAGAAGAAATGAATCAAGCTAAAATCACAGGCAATGAAATTTCTTTCTTCTGAAACCTCTTTTTGCTTTATGTTTCATCAGAAAGTTCATTTATTACCCTGTTTTTAAGTGAGTTGCCTATTCTACCTTCAGGATCCTAATTGCTTTTCAGATTGTGTATATCATTAATACGCTATATCTTCATTTTCTAGCCTAGGTAGTAATCAAGCGTTCAGTCATTGTTATACTCACCATTCTGCCAACATTTATTAAAATGAGGCAATTAACTATTGTCTTAAATGGAGTTTAGAGGTAAGGCTCATTAGTTTTAGACTCATTACAATTAAGTGGGATGATAAATGTAAAATTATTTCACTGCAGCTTTGTACAGAAAACTTGTTTGATTATGTACTGTCAGTGTTCACTTTGTGTTGTGATTTTTCAGTTCTTCTGGGCCTGTTTTATGAAAATCCAAGCCATTACATGGGCACTGTTATAAATGGTAAATTGCATTCCATTCACAGTCCCTGTGTTTGACATTGGAGTTATCCTGCCTCTCATCCTCTGTAAGGCAAAGCTGCCCCGTGAGAACTAGATCTTCTGTCTTCTGAAAGTAGTTAGACCTTTCAGTCCTAGGAGCCATTTTATTCTTAATCTTCATCCCTTGGCATCTGATTTTCTCTCTAAATACTTACGAATAAAGTATTTCTAAAAGGTCCATGCAATAGCATGAGGAGGCTATTATTCCTCCATTGCTTCTGTAAGTGTCTCCATGTTACTGTAAGTGCTGCTGTAAGTGCTGTAGGTTAGGTGGTTGTGATGTACAAAGTCCTATTAGGAGGTCCACAAACTCTTCAAGGTACAGCCCTCAAAGCACATTGAGAGAAATTGTTCAGAATGAGCACTCAGGAACATTCCCAGGGCATAAAGTGCCACCCTTCTAGCCAAGGCCTCCAAATCTGAACATCTAACCTTAACGTCTATCACACAGAGTGACCTGGTTTCAGAGGCTGATTCCCCCTACTCAGCTCAGCTATGGAGCTCTCAGATGAAGTCCTTTTCTAATTGGGGTCTTTGTACAGAAAGATCATCAAGATCTAAATATACCCAGCCAGGCTTGCAGGTGCTGGCATTGGTCTCCTCAGAGGGAAGCCTCTGAGGTGCAGGGCATACCATGTCACTTCAGACCTGAGGACAATACAGTTGCTTCACTCTTTGAAAGTTTAAATATCCTTTAACTTCCAGGATGGTATTTAACCAAGTTGCCCAGTTTGGCTTGTTCGTTGTGCAGTGACAGAAGGGTGAGGAATATTATTAATAAGTAAGATAGGAGAGACTGAGGGAAAAGGTAAATAATAATCATGGTCACTAAATGATCTCTTAGGGCATAACTCTATACAGTACAACTTTTCTGTTTCTCTGAACAAGCAGCTGAAGAGAGCACTGTGAAAGTGTTTCCAAAAGTGGGGAATATGTTGTCAGAGATGGGGTATTCTTATCCAGAGACCCAAACATACTCTCCCTTGTAGGACATGTTTTCTATTGCAGCTTTCATAATCACTGGAGATGTAAATTACATTGACACTTTGCTTATACTCATTTTAGAAAATTGAGGAGATCCATCAGAGTAAGGAGTAACCTAGATCTGCCCAGCTTCACACCTCACTAGCTTCCTCTCCTATCTCCACAATGAGATAAAAGGGACAGAGCTGGTTAATGGCTCTTTGAAACCTGCCAGGCTTTCCTCTCGGTTCGCGACAGCTTTGAGAATCCCTGGGCTGGCTGCAAAAATGCTTGTGCCGTAGTCCTTGCTCCAAGCTGTTCGTGTCTTTGAAACCACACTGCTAAAGTCGAGGGGAATCTGGCCTCTATTTGCAGGGAGGTCACGATCAAATGCCTAAGAAAATTGCGCTGAGTCACAAATGGTCTTGCTCATCACAGAAATACCTCTGGCAGATAAAGAGGACTCTGTTCAGTCACGAATGCATCAGTGAGTCCCCAAGATGTACAGGGGAGCTGTGTTAGGTCCTCAGCAGATGCCAAGGTTGGACATATGTGCTCTGGGGTGTCAGGTTAGTCACGTCATCTCCTCGAGAAAAAAATAAAATAAAATGTAAGCTTGAAGAATTCAGTCTCTTTTTGGAGTCTCTTCTGGATGCTCACTAACGTATCTGTGCAAAAGGCCTGTTTTTTCACTTCATTAGCCAAAAAGAAAAATGGGACAGGGAGCAGTGGGAAAGAGGAAAGGATTTCTCTCAGTTGAAAGCCAAAGCCTTTGCGAACAGGAAAGTAACAAATAATTCATGTCACATTGAATAAAACCTTGTACTTGATACAAAACAAAATGCTTATGTGAGGAGTCTCTTTTATGTTTGAAAGTTTAATAAAAGCAGTCAAACTAAATTAAATCAAACCTCACTTTGAATGAAGGCCCCTTCTTTTGAAAAATGTCGGAGCAACAGGTGACAAAGTGAGTAAGAAGCCTGCAAAGTGCAAACAGAATCATAGAAAAATTTAGCCCAGAAGGGACCTCTGGATCTGCTTGCTCAGGGCAGTGTTCAGATGAGTTTTGAGTATCTCCAAATTGGAGATTTCACGTTGTCTCTTGGCAGCTATTAAACAAGATGGTCATGGAGCACCACTAGATGGGCTTCTGCAGGAGGGGACATCAGCAATGCACAGACATGATACCCCAGCCACCTGCTACTCCTCAGCAGCAAGGTGGTAGTCACACTGCCCAGCATCCACCTTATTTAACGTCATCTGAACGGTTCTGTAGATGAGGGATATAAACAGCTTTTTTTTTTCTTTTTTTTTTTTTTTTTTTCAGAGACTCTGAGGTCAGGTTTCTAACCCAGAAAACAGTCACACTGAGTTAGTGAGTAAGGCTGAACCTGAAGTGTGCACATATCACATCACTCTAACACCTGGGCATCATAGTGGTGTTAGCTCAGCCTTCCTTCTAACAACCTGTGGGGAAAGATGTGTTACTGTCTTCTTTCTAAGGGATGGGGAATAAGGCATGGAGAGACTGTGGCCTGAATCTTCAAAGGCATCTAGTATGCATGGATGCCATGGAAGAGAAGCAGTGCCTAATTCCTTTTTAAAATGACTCCCTGTGAAATTTGTTCCATGCTTTCCAACGAGGCTGCAGTACAGCACAAACTGAACCTTTTCTCCTATAGCCTGAGTACCTTGAGTGCTGGAGCGGGCTCTCACTAATGGTGGCCGTTCTCTACACGTGAGTTTTTTGTGAAATGTTGCCTATGGAAACCTGAAGAAGGATTCGTGATTCTCACACTCGATCTGCAGATGGAGCTTAAAAAATATCAAATGTGACCCCAAGTGAGGCCAAAAATGCCAGTTTGGAGCTGGCCAGCAACTCACTTGAGAATCAAATATTCAGGCATGACATAAGACCTATATTATCACTTTGGTTTGTAAAAAAAAAAAACCTTTACCTTGAGAATCTGTCATCTTAACCAGTTTTCAATGACAACTTCCTTTATGCACATAGAAGAATTTTTCCCATAAGTTCAGACACTTCACTTTGATTGGTGCCTTGGCTTTTAAAATGTAATGTGTAGTATAACGTACAATTTAAAATAAAATGAAAACAAGTAATTACTGATTAATCAAAATGACTTGACCTTTTCCAGAAAAATAAATAAAAAAAATCAGTTCAGCCTAGTACATTATTTCAAACTATTCTGTGTTAAAAGGAGAACAAACCAAACCAAACAACAAAACAAAACAAATAACAGACCACAAAGCTTGTGTTTTCAACATGGTACCAGATTAGATTTCAAATCTGAGAATACTTCTTGGGTCAGAAATTTTGTTTTTCAGCTTGTTCTCATTACTGATTTCCTGGGAGAGCTGGGGAGGTAGCAAAACATAATGCGGAGAGGCTACAGAAACTCTAAAACCCTGTAATAAATATTCCAGGAAAGGTACTTTGTGCTTTTGATTGTGCAGTACTGCATCCATGTAACAAAGAAGAGAATTTGTGCCTTTCTGAGGAACTTGCACAGAATCAGGCACTGCCATTTTTCTGCATCAAATCCTCAGGAGCCAGTATATTCATACTTTCAGCAAATAAATAAGATCAACACTGAATTATTGGTTTCAGCAGTAAAATTCCAGGCAGCAAGCCTTATTCCGCTTGTTTGGAAAGGGAATTTAAATGAATGAAATTCAAAGTGTCCGACTTACAGTGCCACACTGCAAACGGCCTATCACTCCTGTGAATGACTCTCAATTGCCAGTTTACCAGAGAGTTTCTGCTCACAATACACTACCTCTAATTTAAGAAAATCTGCTAGCAGCAAGTGTAGGAAGCCCAGGTCACCTGCCTTTCCCCACACGTCCTGTGTTTGCCCAGAGAGGAAGGGGAGTGGATGCACTGATTTGCCAGATTAGATGTGACCCCGCTTCCTATCTCTCTCAGAACAGAGTGCCTGTGATTAGTAGCTATCTGTGAAATCTTCAAAGTGAATTGAGACTTAGTGGTCTCATCTGACTCCCTGATGGTGTGTAATCCCTGCGCACGGGGGTTGAGATGAGTTGATGTGACGTAATTTGTAATTAGGCTGCTTGAAAAGCTGAGAGCCGTCAGCTAGCTGGGTAAATCCTGCTTTCTCCAGGGAGTGTATTTTACAGTGTAAGATAAAAAAGCAGCAAAGCAACCACACAGCTTTCAACAAAGCTGAGAAACAATCACTCTCGCTGTTCATAGCCCCTCGCTTTGCTTTCTCCTTGCCTCCTGCAAATAGCCTCTTTCCAGGGACGTTGTGGCGGTTTCACTTGGGTGGGCAGCCGAGCTCCACCACAACCACTCTCTCACTCCCCCTCCTGAAAGAGGAATGGGGAGAAAATATGATGAAAAGGGCTCAAGGGTTGAGATAAAGACAGGGAGATCACGCAGTAATTATTGTGACGGGCAAAACAGACTCAGCATAGGGAGATAGTAAGAGTTATTGCCTATTACTAACAAGCTAGAGAAGCGAGGAAGAAAGGAAAGAAACCAAAAGCACCTTCCCCCCGATCCACCCTCTTCCACCTCCTCCCCCCGAGTGGTGCAGGGGAATGGGGGAACGGGGGTTATGGTCAGTCTATAGCACTTCGCCGCCGCTCCTTCTCGGTCACTCTCATCTCCTGTGCTGTGGGGTCCCTCCCACGGGATGCAGTCCTTGCTGAACTGATCCGGCGTGGGCTGCCCACAGGCAGCAGCTCTTCAAGAACTGCTCCAGATGTGGGTCCGTACCACGGGGTCCATCCCTCAGGAGCACACTGCTCCAACCTGGATCCCCCACGGGCAGCAGCTCCTGCCAGGTCACCTGCTCCTGCGTGGTCTCCTCTCCATGGGCTACAGGTCCGGCCCGGGGCCTGCTCCGGCAGGGGTCTTCCACAGGCCGCAGTCTCCATCAGTGCAGGTCCACCTGCTCCACCGTGGTCTCCTCCACCAGCTGCAGGGTGGAACCCTGCTCCACCGTGGTACTCCATGGGCTGCAGGGGGACAGCCTGCTTCACCATGGTCCTCACCACAGGCCGCAGGGGACTTCTGCTCTGGCACCTGGAGCACCTCTCCCCCTCCTTCTTCACTGACCTTGGCGCCTGCAAGGCTGTTCCTCACTCCTCTTACTCTCCCAGCTGCTGTGTGGCGCAGCGTTTTTTTTTCCCTGTCTTAAATATGCTCTCACAGAGGCACAAAACAACATCACTTACTGGCTCAGCTCTGGTCAGCAGTGGGGCCCTTACCAAACAGGGGGCAGCTTCTAGATCCTTCTCACAGAAGCCACCCCTATGGCCCCCTGCTACCAAAACCTTGCCACGTAAACCCACTACAGACGTTCCCTATTCTTGGTAATGTGGCTTGCTTCCAGAAACTGGGGTTGCTTCCTGTATCACTGATGTGAATATCTTGGTTGTGGCTCTAAAGAAAAGGAAAGTAAATACTACATTCATTCAGATCCTCACTTCATGCCTATTTAGATCACCGCTGACTTCAGTAACCCTGAAATAATTCTATTTCTGTTTGTAGGAGATTTAATGGCTGGTTGTCACTCTATTTTAAACATCAATATCACATTGTGTTTCTCTAAATGGATGATCCAGGTGTTTTCTCAGGATTAATAAGGCCTATTTCTTATCCTTCTCTTATTTTCTGTTCCAATTCAGAAGCTGGTTCCTATGGCATCTGACTTAAATCCTTGTTAGAGTACAGGGGGCTGTGTGAGGGACCCTGGGGATCTCAGCCTTTCTCTGCAAGGGACTGCTTCATATTGAAGGTTCATTTTATGTCACTCCACTGCATTTTCATTGTTCATCCTCCAATCCAAGATTATCTTTGCCCATCTGTCATTTATCCTGCTGGTTACATGACCTGTGAATCACCCAGCTTTTCTTTTAAAATCTCATATTTTATTTTTTTGGTGTGTGTTCATTCATTACTGTACGTTTGTTTGCCAAAAAAGAATTACCAGCACATAGTTTTACCTGAAATAGCAGCAAGGTCCACAATGTGCAGCAGAAGTATTTGTGCATGCATCTGTAGCTATGTGTGCTACTGCAGCCTCAGCCCCTGCCCCAAATATGTGATCCCCCATGTCACACAGGGACAGCAGAAGTCTGGAGAAGCACATGTGTACACGCTGCAGCCCCCGAGGAAGTCCAGATGGCCATAATGTCAGATTTTGCATTCGTGATGCTTCTTGAACAAATGCAGACCTGCTAGTATGCACTAAAAAATTTAAAAAATTGATATTGGAATTTGTCACTGTTTTTTTTTTTTGTTTGTTTGTTTCCCCACTCACTGCTGTAGTTTGCACTCACACTCAGCTAATATTGCCCTTGCAAAAGTGCTCTTTGGCAACTGGTTTACGTAGGAAGTAGTTCTGCCGCAACTCCGCAGAGAGTTGCGGCTGGAGCTTAGCAGAAAAAAGAGGGTTTATAATCTTTGGAAAAAAGGGCGGGCCACTGAGGAGGACTACAAGGATGTAGCGAGGCTGTGCAGGGAGAAAATTAGAAAGGCCAAAGCTCATCTGGAGCTCAATCTGGCTACTGCCGTTAAAGACAACAAAAAATCCTTTTACAAATACATCAACGCGAAACGGAGGACTAGGGAGAATCTCCATCCTTTACTGGATGCGAGGGGAAACCTAGTTACTAAGGATGAGGAAAAGGCTGAGGTGCTTAATGCCGCCTTTGCCTCAGTCTTTAGCGGCAATACCGGTTGTTCTCCGGACACCCAGTGCCCTGAGCTGGTGGAAGGGGATGGGGAGCAGGATGTGGCCTTCGCTATCCATGAGGAAATGGTTGGCGACCTGCTACGGAGCTTGGATGTGCGCAAGTCGATGGGGCCTGATGGGATCCACCCGAGGGTACTGCGAGAACTGGCGGAGGAGCTGGCCGAGCCGCTTTCCATCATTTATCGGCAGTCCTGGCTATCGGGGGAGGTCCCGGTTGACTGGCGGCTAGCCAATGTGACGCCCATCTATAAGAAGGGCCGGAGGGCAGACCCGGGGAACTATAGGCCTGTCAGTTTGACCTCAGTGCCGGGGAAGCTCATGGAGCAGATTATCTTGAGGGTCATCACGCGGCACTTGCAGGGCAAGCAGGCGATCAGGCCCAGTCAGCATGGGTTTATGAAAGGCAGGTCCTGCTTGACGAACCTGATCTCCTTCTATGACCAAGTGACGCGCTTGGTGGATGAGGGAAAGGCTGTGGACGTGGTCTACCTTGACCTAAGTAAGGCTTTTGACACCGTTCCCCACAACATTCTCCTCAAGAAACTGGCTGCTCGGGGCTTGGACTGGCGTACGCTTCGCTGGGTTAGAAACTGGCTGGATGGCCGGGCCCAGAGAGTTGTGGTGAATGGAGTCAAATCTGGTTGGAGGCCGGTCACTAGTGGAGTCCCCCAGGGCTCGGTACTGGGGCCGGTCCTCTTTAATATCTTTATCGATGATCTGGATGAGGGCGTCCAGTGCACCCTCAGTAAGTTTGCAGATGACACCAAGCTAAGTGCGTGTGTCGATCTGCTCGAGGGCAGGAAGGCTCTGCAGGAGGATCTGGATAGGCTGGAGCGATGGGCTGAGGTCAACTGCATGAAGTTCAACAAGGCCAAGTGCCGGGTCCTGCACCTGGGCTGCAACAACCCCAAGCAGAGCTACAGGCTGGGAGATGAGTGGCTGGAAAGCTGCCTGGCCGAGAAGGACCTGGGAGTATTGGTGGATAGTCGGCTGAATATGAGCCAGCAGTGTGCTCAGGTGGCCAAGAAGGCCAACGGCATCCTGGCCTGTATAAGAAGCAGTGTGGCCAGCAGGTCGAGGGAAGTGATTGTGCCCCTGTACTCGGCTATGGTGAGGCCGCACCTCGAGTACTGTGTTCAGTTTTGGGCCCCTCGCTACAGGAAGGACATGGACGTGCTCGAGCGAGTCCAGAGAAGGGCGACCAAGCTGGTGAGGGGTCTGGAGAACAAGTCTTACGAGGAGCGGCTGAGGGAGCTGGGCTTGTTCAGCCTGGAGAAGAGGAGGCTCAGGGGCGACCTCATCGCTCTCTACAGTTACCTGAAAGGAGGCTGTAGAGAGGTGGGGGTTGGTCTATTCTCCCACGTGCCTAGTGACAGGACGAGGGGGAATGGGCTAAAGTTGCGACAGGGGAGTTTTAGGTTGGATGTTAGGAAGTACTTCTTTACCGAAAGGGTTATTAAGCATTGGAACAGGCTGCCCAGGGAGGTGGTGGAGTCACCATCCCTGGAGGTCTTTAAAAGACGTTTAGATGTAGAGCTTAGGGATATGGTTTAGTGGAGTACTTAGTGTTAGGTCGGAGGTTGGACTCGATGATCTTGAGGTCTCTTCCAACCTAGAGAAATCTGTGAATCTGTGCCATCATTCCTAACTTGCTGGTCTTCTGCCTTTCTGGATCGCAGAAGGGTTTTGCTTATCCTCATTCTTGCTAAGCCATACGGTAGCCATATGTGGGTCTTAGCACAAAGAGGCAACCTTTGACTGAAAGAAAATCCGCCCCCCCCAGAATAGCTCTGGTCCAACCAAAGTTATTGCAACTGAAACAAATTAATACAAAGCTATCTGCTGGACTTATGCTATACAGAGATCTAATAAGATGTTCACATAGAGTCCCTTCTGGCTTTAAAGCCATTCTTCCTGTCTTTTTTCTTACTGAGTAATTACTCAAGAGGGAGACTGAAAATGTGATATTGCTGCTACTGATATGCACTTTGCATTATATGGCATTTTTAAAGCTTTATTCAGGGCTGTGTCCCATTATGCTGGGAGCTATAAAGGCAGAGGGGAAGTCACTGTTGACCTCAGGGATATCAGCATTTAATTTAATAGCATAAAACAGGTGGCTGTGAAAACTTGGAGGTTGGCAATGCCTGGGAGTGTGGACAAATGGAGGGAAAAGGCTAATGGGAGCAGTTCAGACAGGAGGAGAATATATGGCAAGTTAAACTCTGACTTTTTCCATTCTAACTCCTCTCCACTGCAATTCCATGTTTAGGCTGCTGTAAAAGCAGAATAAGTCCCAGCTGTTTTGTCTCAGTTCCCATGTACAATATCATCATTTTTTACTAGATATTAAAAGCTTTAAATTCTTTGTCCTTGTAAAATTGTTTTTGTTAGCTGGTGCTATGACCACCCTGCTGGTGATACAAGAACAGTATCTTAATGTTTGCAGAGGGCTGCTGTAACCAGAACTTGGAGCAGTCTCCTACACCCAAACAGCATAGCACCCTCCTGTACCTCCCTCTTGCGCCCCCTTTAATATGTGTATACAAGCTTTTGCTACCTCAATGACAACCAAATGGTAGCCCAGGGGAAAACACAGAGGTGCTGGGCAACAGCTGCATTCTTCAGTGTTGAAAGATTGGTGGATAGGGGTAGAAATGCTAGAAAATGTGTTAGGCAATATTACTCATGTTCTAGGTGGGCTCTAAACACTGAGCTCACGGGTACGTCTTTCTCTGTTGAACATGACACCAAGCCTCTTCTTGCATGGTCAGGAAGGAAGCAGGGGGCAAGACAAGCTGCTGGCTTCAGGCTCCAGACTTGGTTCCCTCCATGTCTCCAGTCTTTGCAAAATCTGCGGATTTTCATGGGAATTGTATTCGATGCTTCTTCATACCAAACATCTGTTTTCATTTCCCTGCACATGGAGGTGCTGGAGAAGTCAAAAGAACATTTCTCCACCACCTCTGTTAGGTATCTACAATTGAAAATACCGTCCTAAATGGCTAAAAACAGGTAAGATTTTAATGGGCCACCCACAGAAAAGAAAGTGCCACTCACCCTGCCTGGTACAGGGTACAAAAAGAACAAAGCCACGTTCCTGTTGTCAGAAACCTCAGCTTACCAGTGACAAGAAGAAAGGAGCCACGACTTCGGCCTCACAGCTGCAGGATGATCTAGAGCAGGAAACTGTCCTCCTGCTACCTAAATCCTCAGAATCTGAATCCAAATGCTGTCTGTTGCTCATGGAAAGGAAAGGGAGTTCACACATCCCCTTCCCTTGGTATTGCCTGTGTGTGTGCAGAGGCAGATGGGTTCTGGCAGCCGTGTGCTAAGACACGTCTGTGTGGAAGAAAAATATCTTTTCCACAACACCAAACTAAGGCAACATTTTTTAATTTTTTTTTTTGAAGCAGAATTTACAAGCCATTACCCATCACATCCAGAGTATTACTGGAGCTGTCAAGAGAAAGGAATCAGTGTAGAAACATCATTCCACTGGGAAATGTAAAATGGCAACAAGTTGGTCCCTCTACAGTATGTCCAATGCTTAATATAAAATGATGTACAACTAACCTGCAATGAGTTCTGTGCAGGAACTCTCTTCTGGGATGCTTGTTTGTGATTTCCTTTCTTGTTCAGAAAAATAGCTCCTTTTTAAAACATTCTTTTTTTTTTTTCCCTTCATTTTTATTTTTTTCAGCACAAACTAATGAAGAAGCTGAGTGATTCAG
This sequence comes from Anser cygnoides, assembly GCF_040182565.1. NCBI lineage: Eukaryota > Metazoa > Chordata > Aves > Anseriformes > Anatidae > Anser > Anser cygnoides. Next base: position 8,133,390 of record NC_089874.1, read on the forward strand.
CTGCTAATGTGATCATAGGAGGGATATGTTTCATCATTTATGATTCTATGGTGATTATAACTCCCTCTCAGTTACTTTCCATGCCACGCACTCTGCATTACTAACAAGTGGTTTCAGGCACATTCCTTCTGTGTAGGACAAAGTGTTGGCTCAGTGACCAAGTCTTCTCCTTGCTCGTCTGCAATCTGTACTCGATGCTTTGTGCCCTTCTCTCTTCCATTTGCCTCCTTCCAAAACCTAATTTTACATTCCAACTTCAATTAACCTCTGCTGGAGCATTGGTTCTCCTGGCGAGGGCTCAAGGACCTTGGAGGAATCTCCTGCAAACATCTTCCCCATGCTCTTGCAGGTCTGATTTCAGCTCCTGGATTGAATCCCACACTGGAAAATGGTGGCAAAGTGGCTAAGAACTCCAATCTCCTCTGTCTTTTTATCATTTTCTTGTCTTTTTCCCCTCCACCACTCTCCCTTGTTTTTTTCATAGCTTCCTTTTCAGACATGGTCCCATGGTCCACTCCTTCAACATTCCAATACTTCTGAGGAAAAAAAAAAAAAAAAAAAAAAAAGCAGTGTCTGTACCACTCCACTAAAGACATTTAATTTTTTCTCAGCAAACTGTACAAGCCATTACCCATCACACCCAGCACATTGCTGAGGCTGTACTCACTTGCTTCCCTAATAAACTTCCCACCTCCTTGGTTTTCTTCTCCTTTCAACTCTCTAAAAATGCTGATGACAACAATGAATTCAAGTTTCTATTCTGCCAGCCATTTTTTTCTGGCTTACTCTTCACCCAGTTTTATGGACGATCTGAGTACTCTCTGACAACTCTTTTTTACCAGCTCTTTAGATCTTTGTTCCCTCCCTGTCCTCCTTGATACTTAGGCTGCTTCTGATATTGTTTCTGTCTTTTTCAACACTTTGTGGCTTGTGGTGTCCTATTGCAACAACTCTTCTAAGAGTCCTTGTCTCCCTGTTTTGTTTTTTTTTTTCTTTTCTACTTTTCTTTTCTGGTCACTTCTGTAAGTGATGCCAAACCCAGTTCTCCCTTCACGGTCCTGGTAATCACTCATGTGTTTTGCCCTGCGATCATCTTTCTCTGCCATCTCTCCCTCTTGCTTCTAAGCATCCCAGATGCATCATGGTCACCTTGATTCTCCATAAACACAAACCAAACAGGATGGTGGCTGAGGGAGCACTTTCCAAGGGAGTTTTGGTGTTGAGCAAGTTTCTGTACATTTGACACTTCCATGCAAATTCAGATAAGGTAGTTGTAGATAAATACTGCACAAAAGGCATATTATGGGTGACCCAAGCCGTTGTAAAAGTTAGGTCATAGGCAAGCACATATTCACAGTGTAACAGTAGTTTTACAACAGGAATTTTCCAGGGCCTGCTAGACATTATGTCCTATTAAGATGATCTGTTGCAACCACTGTTCCTTCCCTAGGATACAATAAAGAGCCATTCCTTATATATTATTTACACTTTGCTCTAGACCAGATAAATATATATGGTAATGCTGAGTGGGTCATTTTGCACCTCGCTGTGCTCTCTCTATTTTATTTGCTGTGTTAATACACTTGTTTGCAGTGGTCATTTCACCAGAGTATCCTTCAGAGGAGCAAGTACCATCTCTCAGGTTATGGTGCATACATTTTCTGAGGGATATGGAGAAAATTGAAATGGAAGAGATTATTTTTTTAAACCCCAAGATGTTTGTCACTCAGACTGTAAATCAACTGTGCATTACACAGCTACATTACTGCTTTTTAAAGTGTTTGTATTTGAAAACCAACTATGGAGGAAGCTGCAAATTCCCTCTGGACTTCATGCCATTAGACTACTTTAATCATGCAGCAACTTCATGTTCATATTGAATAGAAAGGGCCTGATTTTCATTTTTGTTAAAGGCAGTTTCTATCAAGAGCAGAGGAGCGTTACCAGGAGCAGTTCTCACCTCTTCAGGCTGACAGGGCTCATACTTGGTGCCACCAAGCTGCCAAGGTTTCAAGTAGCTGGAGAAGAAGAGATGGCTCCTGTGACAGGACAACACCATCAAGCAATGCCAGACCAGATAGATACCAAGCCACCGCAGTGTTGCAGATGGAAGGGGTGGTTGGGATCTCCTGGGAGCACAACCCTTTGGAGGAGTTCAGGATCCCTATGGATAGGAGCAGCCTGTGGTGATAGCATCACTGTGTGAACCTCACAGGGCTTGGTGAGTGTGATAGGCTGTGGAGTGGCTTCTCCAACAGGAGGAGGTGTCACAGGGCTGAGCCTCTGCGCTGGTTTTGCTGAGGTGTGCAAGCTGTCTTTTCTATAGAGCTTTCTTGGAAAAAAAAAAAGTCTCTCTGAGCTACGCCATATCTGTAAAACCTTCCCTCTTTTCAAGTGGTATGAAGAACAAGTTGTCCCTCAGACTAGATCTTTTTGCCTCTCCA